>NW_022436990.1:8388773-8475031 GCF_009761245.1 Sapajus apella
GAAACCCCGTATCTACTAAAAATACAAAAATTAGCTGGGCATGATGGTGCATGCCTGTAGTCCCAGCTACTCGGGAGGCTGAGGCAGAATTGCTTGAACCCAGGAGGCGGAGGTTGCTGTGAGCCGAGATCGTGCCATTGCACTCCAGTCTGGGCAACAAGAGCGAAACTCTGCCTCAAAAAAAAAAAAAAAAATACATTTGTATTTAATCATACCATTTATATAGTTTTGGAAAATAATATGCATATTATACATATTCAGTCTGTAGTTAGAGCTTAGTACACACATGAATTTGAGGACTCCGGGTTGCTGTAGGAGCCTGCAGATTGAAATTTAGAACTGCTGTTCTAATACCAGAAAGTAGTCCTATGCTGTATTTCTTCTTTGGCATAAAGGACCTCAGAACTCTTAATTTCTAGAACTAGTCAAGTTCTCCAATATGAATTGGGCGTTCCTGGTGTTCAGCTCATTCTAGATACCCTTACCTTTCTCAGACAGCCTTTTATGGTAGCAGTAGTACAGTGTTCAAAAAATGAAATAGTACCTTAAAATTAGTTCTGTTTTGGTTCTGTTACAGATTCCACCAGCACCACCACGACCTGATTTTGATGCTTCAAGGGAAAAATTGCAGAAGCTTGGAGAAGGAGAAGGATCAATGACAAAGGAAGAATTCACAAAAATGAAACAGGAACTGGAAGCGTATGTGGTTTTTTGTTTTGTTTTGTTTTTGTGGTGGTTGTTGCCTCTGTTAATTGTGCTTGCTTTAATGCCTTTTTTAGTACTTTCTGATATGCCATCATTTTAATTGTTTCACCACGGAGACCATTTCTGGAAGATGCAGGTTTAAGTCATACAACCAGTATTAATGATCATGATCAGAGCCTACAGGAAAATTATAGAATAACTGTCTCCACTATAAAATTATTTAAATTCATATTTTAAATAGACCCTGAAAGTTGAAAGCAGAAGTTCCAAAAGCTTATTTTAAAAACTTAAAAGGTCCAATCTATCCTTGAATTTAAGGGGAAAAAGAAATAGAGAATATGACTTTTTTTTTTTTTTTTTTAATTGCATTTTAGGTTTTGGGGTACATGTGAAGAACATGCAAGATTGTTGCATAGGTACACACATGGTAGTGTGATTTGCTGCCTTGAGAACATGACTTTTTAAATCAGAATAGATATTGTTTTGTTTTTTTTCTATTTACAAAGCCTCAATCACCACCAACCTAGTTCTCTCTTTTCAGTATGTGCATACTACCATATTTCTCAAAAAAGAATGTACTGAGCAACTCTGTATATATTCTGTTTTCTTAAAAACGCATATGTGGCCGGGTGCAGTGGCTCATGCCTATAATTCTAGCACTTTGGGAGACCAAGGCAGGCGGATCACGAGGTCAAGAGATCGAGACCATCCTGGCCAACATGGTGAAACCCTGTCTCTATTAAAAATAGAAAAGTTAGCTGGACATGGTGGCACACATCTGTAGTTCCAGCTACTCGGGAGGCTGAGGCAGGAGAATCGTTTGAACCCGAATGTGGAGATTGCAGTAAGCCGAGATCATGCCACTGCACTCCAGCCTGGGTCACAGAGTAAGATCTATCTCAAAAAAAAAAAAAAAAAACCATATGTATGTGTGTGAATTATCACAGTTTTTGTAAGGATCTAATACATTTCTAGTATATATGAAACTAAAAGTCATTTAGTGAAAAACAGTTTTTAACTATTCTCTGGTTACTTTCCTTCTATATTCTTTCCCTTTTGGGCAGAAGCCACAGGCAGAGAAGAGAAAGGGAAATTACGTACAGATTGAATATCCCTTATGCAGAATGCCTGGGAGTGCGTTTCAGATTTTTCGTTATTTATTTGTGAATATTTGCATTCTACTTACTAGTTGAGCATCCCTAATCCAAAAATCTGAAATGTTCTGGTAAATATTTCCTTTGAGCATCGTGTCTTTTGTTCAAAAAATTTCAGATTTTAGAGTATTTTGGATTTCAGATTTTCAGGTAGAGATACTCAACCCATGTTTCATTTTTAGTGTATTTGCTGAAAATACGGAATCTTTCCCCTTTTATTAAACATTTGGAATAATTTTGGATTTGCTGTATATTTGAGAGTTGTACAAGGAAATAATTTTCCTTGCATTATCATCACCCCTGTCACTTTTTCTTGTCATTTCTCCCCTTCATGCGTTTCCTCTTCTCGTCTTCCACTAGTTTCAGTTTTTAGTTACATATTCACACTGCTACTAGACTTCTTTTCAGAATGCTCAACTCTTGAAAAGATAAATCGTAAAGCAGGTCTTGGATACAAGCAGTGGTCTGATAGCAGACAGATCTATATTCAAAGTTTGTAAGACTGAAAACTGGAAATGAGCAGAGCACATTAATATTGAAGAATCTGTGATTTTCCAGAGGCCCTGATCATGATTCTTTTGTGGTCTGGTTAGGGGTTGGATAACAGAGAACCTTGGGTTTATTCTACTGCTACCTCCATCCTCTGCATCCTTCTTTTTTGTCTTCACTGAATGACTACCCTCACAGAGATCAAACTTCTCCCAACATTGGTCCTGCTGGTTTGCTGGTATGTAAAACTTATCCTTCTTGCACGTAGTTGAAGCAAGAATATCAGGCCTTTTTCTTGAATGTTTTTTTGTTTTGTTTTTTCAAACTGACAAGTATTACTTTGTGGTCTCTGGGATTCATTACTGGTATTAAAATATTTTAAATACAATTCTTCGGTGTAATGGCAAACAAAAATCAGTTTCTTCATAGTGTGTTTCTTGTGTGTTTGGGTAATTAGATGAAAATAATTATTAACGTTGAAAATATGCTCACTGAGGTTTGGGTTTGATTTTTTTTGTACTAAGTTGTTTAAAAGCAGTAATTGTTTATTGAATCATTAAGATTCTGTCAAATAATTTGTAGAATACTTCCTCTAGAGCTGAAAACAACCCTATAGTTAACTTTAACATCAACTTGCATAGTTAAAAAAATTTGTAAAACTTAAAAGTGTTAACATTTAGATATAAATATTATTAACTGGCATGAAATCTTTTTCAAAGCTGGGTTTTATATTCATTAACAGTTCAACTAAAACCCTTTTTACATGAATTATGTCCTTGTATCTCTAATTTTGCATTTGGAATCATCCAAAGAGTATTTTCTGAAAAAAATAGTTGCAGGTGACTTTTTAATTGATGTAGTTTTTTTACCTTTAATTTTCTATATTGTTTCTAGTGAATATTTGGCAATATTCAAGAAGACGGTTGCGATGCATGAAGTGTTCCTGTGTCGTGTGGCAGCACATCCTATTTTGAGAAAAGATTTAAATTTCCATGTCTTCTTGGAATATAATCAAGATGTGAGTATCAAATTGATTGTTGATCAAGTTTTCTTTTTAGAGAGTCACTGGAAAAGGCAAGAGTAGTTAGAAAAGGCTCAAGGCATTTTTTTAGAATGTTTGTATTTTTTTTTCTTTGAGACAAGAGTCTTGCTCTGTCACCCAGGCTGACATGCAGAATGAAATTCTGTCTCAAAAAAGTTTTTGTGTAAGGATGAGATACTCAAAATTTGATTTAGGAAAGCTGTCTCAGGCAACAGAATGGATTGGAATAAGATGAAAATTATTAACTTAATAGTTCAAAGTAGTAGTCTAGGAAAGAGATGATGAAGACTTCTAGGAAAATGGGAGTGGGAGGGGACAGTTTTCAGTCATTTGCTGGTAGAATTTGAGCTATGCGAGAAAGGAAGAAGTTGTAGATATTTCAAGATTTAATGAGAGCTATGGAATTTTAGGGAACATGTTGGAGTCAGAGAGACTGTTGGAATGAAGGGGCCACAAATCAAAGAGGGAAGACAAATTTTGGAGATTGTTTTTTTTTGTTTTTTTAGACAGGAGTCTTACTCTGTTGTTGCCCAGGCTGGAGTGCAGTGGGGTGATCTTGGCTCACTTCAACCTTTGCCTCCCAGGTTCAAGCGATTTTCCTGCCTCAGCCTCCTGAGTAGCTGGGATTACAGGCACGTGCCACCATGCTTGGCAATTTTTTTTTTTTTTTTTTTTTTTTGAGACAGAGTTTGCTCTTGCTGTGCTGGCTAGAGTGCAGTGGCACAATCTTGGCTCACTGCAACCTCTGCCTCCTAGGTTCAGACAATTATCCTACGTCAGTCTCCTTAGTAGCTGGGATACAAGCGGATGCCACAACACTCAGCTAATTTTTGTATTTTTATTAGAGACAGGGTTTTACCATGTTGGTCAAGGCTGATTTTGAACTCCTGACCTCAGGTGATCCACCCGCCTCGGCCTCCCAAAGTGCTGGGATTACAGACGCCAGCCACCAGTGCCTGGCTAATTTTTGTATTTTTAGTAGGTACGAGGTTTTACCATGTTGGCCAGGCTGGTCTCCAACTCCTGACCTCAAGTAATCCACCTACCTCGGCCTCCCAAAGTGCTGGGATTACAGGCATGAACCACCATGCCCAGCCCGGATATTAGATTATAATGAGCACTGTGTTAGACTCATCTAATGTGAGGTTACAGTTATAGTCTCTGTGTAAGGAAGTGATGTGGGCAACTGGATATAACATATAAGGTTAAGGAAAGAGCTTATGGATAGTATCCTAGTCTGTTTGGCTGCTATAACAAAATACCTTAGACTGGGTAACTTATAAACAACAGAATTTATCATTTACAGCTCTGGAGACTGGTAACTCCAAGATTAGGGTGCTAACAGATTGGGTGTCTGGTGAGGGCCCTCTGCTTCATAGGTGGCATCTTTTTGTTGTGTCCCCACATGGCAGAGGAAGGGGCAAGAGGCTAACAAATTCCCTCAGCCTCTTTTATAAGGACTAATCCCATTTATGAAGGCTCCACCCTCATGACCTAATCATTTCTCAAAAGCCCCACCTATTTTTAAGAGATGGAGTCTTGTTGTATTGCCCAGGCTGGGATGTACATATGCAGCTGTGTATAGCTGCGTATATAATAGTTGTACAGTGGCTATACACAGGTGCAGTTGTATATATTGCACATTGCAGTCTCACACTTCTGGCCTCAAGTGATCCTCCCACCTCAGCCTCCCAAGTAGCTGGGACTCCAGGCACGAGCCACTATGCCTGGCTCAGGCCCACCTCTTCTTAATATCACCTTGGGAATTAAGTTTCAAGATATGGGCGAGGCACAGCAGTGGCTCATGCCTGTAATCACATCACTTTGGGAGGCCAAGGTGGTTGGATCACCTAAGGTCAGGAGTTCAAGACCACCCTAGCCAACATGGTGAAATCCTGTCTCTACTAAAAATATAAAAACAGATATGGTGCATGCCTATGGTCCCAGCTACTCGGGAGGCTGAAACAGGAGAATTGTTTGAACTCAGGAGGCAGAGGTTGTGGTGAGCTGAGATCACGCCACTGCACTCCGGCCTGGATGACAGAGGGAGATTGCATCTCAAAAAAAAAAATTTATTTTCAACATATGAATTTTAGGGAGACTTATATATATATTCGGACCATAGCAGGTAGTGACAGAGATTTATAAGTTATTTACATAAAGGTGGGCATTGAAGCAATGGCAGTATATATGGGAATTAGATGGGTTGCTCCTTTATGGGATACCCTGATGCAGCAAGTGCTAGGAGTCAGTTAGATGCTGCTTGCTGGTTTTGTCCTTGGATAACCATTCATGTTGTTCAACGTCATCTTTTTGTGGCCCTTGCGCTGTAAATTGCTGACCCCAAAAGCCAGACAAGAGATAATTGGATGAGTACAGAGTTCTGAATGTATAGTATATATGTTCAAAGTTATTACGGAATTACACAATGTCATGTTGTACCCCAATAAATTTCATATATTTTAAGGAACTCCTGAGCTAACATTTTAATTGTGTATTAAAGTTTTACATAGCAGTGTTTGACAAAATATGGTGAGAGAGCTGCTTGCAACAGAATTATCAGGTATGCTCATAAAATGTGAAATATCTAGGCCTTCTTGTAGACCAACTGAACCTGAATCTGAGAGTGAGTCCTGAGTATATTATTACCAAACTCCTCTTTTGTGCCCTAAAATTTGAAAATCATTGATATACATAATGAAATTGCCACCTTATTAAGATCAACAACTAGGATCCTGGCCAGGCACGGTGGCTCACGCCTGTAATCCTAGCACTTTGGGAGGCTGAGGCGGGTGGATCACCTGAGGTCGGGAGTTCGAGACCAGCTTGACCAACAAGGAGAAACCTCATCTCTACTAAAAATAGAAAATTATCTGGGCATGGTGATGCATGCCTGTAATCCCAGCTACTCAGGAAGCTCAGTCAGGAGAATCATTTAAACCCAGGAGGTGGAGGTTGCGGTGAGCCCAGATTGTGCCATTGCTCTTCAGTCTGGGCAACGAGAGCAAAACTCCATCTTAAAAAAAAAAAACAACAAAACTAGGATCCTTTTGAGTTTGCCGTTTAAATATCAAAGAATAAAGGAGGCACTGCTTTCCATTTGTAAATTTAAAAAATGTTAACTTACGTTACCTTTCTTTCAGTTGAGTGTGCGAGGAAAAAATAAAAAAGAGAAACTTGAAGATTTCTTTAAAAACATGGTTAAATCAGCAGATGGAGTAATTGTTTCAGGAGTAAAGGTAAGATTTTATTTGATTAACTCTGGTATTAGTTGAGACTTTCTTCTCAACTAATAGATTGAAATTTCAAATGTGCAGAATTGGCCAGATGTGATACTTCATACCTTTAATTCCAGCACTTTGGGAGGCCAAGGCAGGTGGATCATGAGGTCAGGAGTTTAAGACCAGCCTGGCTAACATGGTGAAACCCCATTTCTACTAAAAATACAAAAAATAAATTGAGCATGGTAGCGTGCACCTGTAACCCCAGTTGCTTAGGAGGCTGGGGCAGGAAAATTGCTTGAACCCGGGAGGTAGAGGTTGCCGTGAGCCAAGATCACCCCATTGCACTCCACCTTGGGTAACAGAAGCGAAACTTCATCTTAAAAAAAAAAATAAATAAATGAAAACAAATGTGCAGAATTAGAGTAAAAGATGTTTAGACAGTTAGAATTTTTAGCCCTAGGAACAGGAGGAATCCCCCTGACCTGGATTCCTCTCTTGAGAGAGTTTCCTTCTGCAAGGGATTAGAAGTCTTCAGTAAAGGGAATTTGCCCAGTTGGAGCTCCCACCTCTTCCCTTCACATCAGACCAGGTTCCAGGTATCTGGAATCCCATATTTTCCTACCCAAATCCCAAGCCTTGCAGCTCCTATGTGGGCATCTTCCTTAGTTCATGCCATTCATATGTATTCCATGGGTGGTTAAGGGGTGACCATGAGGCAGCTAGGTAGAGGGGAGGGACATTGTGCAGTTTGGAATGTCCACCCATATGCACGTGAAGTCCTAGATGCAGGACAGACAGAGCTGCAGAGTGTAGCAAGAGGTGCTGCACCTGTTTTTACATTTAACATTTAGCCTTGGAAATGTTAGGAGCAGACCTGGGTTCAGCTTTGGAGTTAGAAGATCTCCGTTGAGGCAGGGCATGGCGGCTTATGCCTGTAATCCCAACACTTTGGGAGGCCAAGGCGGGTGGATCATTTGAGATCAGGAGTTCGAGACCACCCTGGCTAACATGGTGAAACCCCATCTTTTCTAAAAATACAAAAATTAGCTGGATGGGAGTGGCATGCGCCTGTAAAAACCAGTTGAGGTTTCAGTGTTGCTTCAGGGGAGCTACATGTTCTTGGGAAAAGTTACTTCCTTTTTCTGGATCTCAGGTTTTCCCTTTTTCTTTTTCTTTCCCCCCTCAAGATGGAGTCTTGCCCTGTTGCCCAGGCTGGAGTGCAGTGGTGCGATCTTGGCTCACTGCAACCTCCACCTCCTGGAGTCAAGCAATTCTCCTGCCTCAACCTCCCAAGTAGCTGGGATGACAGGCACGTACCACCACGCCTGACTAATTTTTGTATTCACCATGTTGGCCAGGCTGGTCTCAAACTCTTGACTGTGATTCATCTGCCTCGGCCTCTCAAAGTGCTAGGATTACAGGCATGAGTCACCACAGCTGCCTAGTTTTTCCATTTTCACAATGGGGTTAATAATACTACCCCCATTTACTGACTTATATTTTAATGGTAAGAGTCTTCAGATAAATCAACTCTTGTATCATTTTTAGAACATCATTAAGAAAAATTTAGGTGTTTTCCACACGTATTATCTCATTCAGTCTTTTTAATGAGAAAAATGTTTAAATTAGCATGCAAGGCTGGGTGCGGTGGCTCACGCCTCTAATCCCAGCACTTTGGGAGGCCGAGGTGGGTGGATCACGAGGTCAAGAGATCGGGACCATCCTGGTCAACGTGGTGAAACCCCGTCTCTACTGAAAATACAAAAAATTAGCCGGGCATGGTGGCGCGTGCCTGTAATCCCAGCTACTCAGGAGGCTGAGGCAAAAGAATTGCCTGAACCCAGGAGGCGGAGGTTGCGTTGAGCCGAGATGGCGCCATTATACTCCAGCCTGGGTAACAAGAGTGAAACTCCGTCTAAAAAATAAATAAATAAATAAATAAGCACGAAAATACTAGGAAAAAAAAGAATGCTGCTTTGTCGTCATTGCCTCTTTTTTTTTTTTTTTTTTGAGACAGTCTTGCTCTGTCACCAGGTGCCAGGCTGGAGTGCAGTGGCGTGATGTAGGCTCACTGCAACCTCCGCCCCCTGGGTTTAAGCGATTCCCCTGGCTCAGCCTCCCGAGTAGCTGGGACCACAGGTGCGCGCCACCACCCCCAGCTAATTTTTGTATTTTTAGTAGAGACGGAGTTTCACCATGTTGGCCAGGGTGGTCTCAATCTCTTGACCTCGTCATCCGCCTGCCTCGGCCTCCCAAAGTGCTGGGATTACAGGCGTGAGCCACCGCGCCCAGCCCATCATTGCCTCTTTTTATAGACACATCCATAATAAAGTTGGTATATAGAATACTATTTGATTTGTACTCTGATTTTTCAGAGACAGGTCAGTGGATACTTGACAATGCATATGCTGTGGCTGCTTTCCAATAAGGACTCACGTTACTTCCATTTGACGCTGTTTATGCATAAATATCAGTTTTTTAGCCATTAAATATAAAAACCACTATGTTGATTATGATTTTGATAATTTTATTAGTAGGGCAATAACTTTTTTTTTTTTTTTTTTAATGGGGTTTCACCATGATGGCCAGGCTGGTCTTGAATTCCTGACCTCAGGTAAACCACCCACCTCAGCCTCCCAAAGTGCTAGGATTACAGCCGTGAGCCACCGCGCCCAGCCGGGTAATAACATTTTTGAACATTTATGATGATTAGTAGCCCACATATTCTTGTTTAATCTTTAGAACAACTCTGCCAGTTAGTTTTATCCACATTTTTATAGACAAGAAGACTGTTACATATTGTGAATTTATTTTAATATTTATATTTTATTTTGTTTTTTGAGATAGGGTCTCACGCTGTCGCCTTAGGCTGCTATGCCGTGGCCCAGTGTCAGCTCACTGCAACCTCTGCCTTTCAGGCTCAAGCAATCCTCCCACCTCAGCCTCCCAAGTAGCTGAAACTATAGGGGCATGCCACCACACCCAGCTAATTTTTGTATTTTTTGTAGAGACAGAGTTTCGCCATGTTGCTCAGGCTAACCTCCTGGGCTCAAGTGATCTGTTCACCTCGGCTTCCCCAGCGTGTTGGGATTACAGGTGTGAACTGTTGTACCCAGCTGAATTACAGATTTTAATGATATTTTGTCAGTACTGACTCTTGGTGCTTGTGTTCTGTTGATATGAGTCTCCAGTTACGTCCTGTCAGCTGATACGTTTCAGTGAATGATTGTTAATGTAGAAGTGGGTAAAATACTGTTAATTTTTATTTTTGTGCCAGGTGTAGTGGCTTACTCCTGTAATCCCAGCACTTTAAGAGACTGAGGCAGATGGGTCACTTGAACTCAGGAGCTCAAGACCAGCCTGGGCAACATGACAGAACACTGTCTCTACAAATAATAGAAAAATTACCTTGGCGTGGTGGCATGTACCTGTAGTCCCAGCTACTTGGGAAATCTGTCAGGATTGCTTGAGGCGGGGAGGTTGAGGCTGTAGTGAGCCATGTTCGCACCACTGCATTCCAGCCTGGATTACAAAGCAAGACTCTCTGAAGATAGTAATTTTTATTTTTAATGTATGTATAGTTTTGTTTAAAAAAAAAAAAGATTGAAGACAATGGTTAATCATATTATTGCTCTCAGATAGTTCCTCAGTGCAAACAGAAAGGGCCTTAATGACTAAGGCTAGGCAGCCTTCAAGAATGGCCAATAGAATACATAACAGGCCAAGAAAAATTGATTTTCATTTCTGTTTAGTAGAATTTTTTTTTCTTTTTCCTTCAAAGCAGTTGATCACTTCTGCTGGCAATAATATGTTTACTGAAGAGGCAAAATTGTAGAGGCAGAGCACAAATGAGAATGTTTCAGAGTACAATATGCGAGGCTGGGCGTGGTGGCTCACGCCTGTAAGCCCAGCGCTTCAGCACTTCGGGAGGCCAAGGAGGGCAGATCACTTTTAAGTCAGAAGCTTGAGACCAGCCTGGCCAACATGCCGAAACCCTGTCTCTACTAAAAAATACAAAAATTACCTGGCTATAGTGGTACGCACCTGTAGTCCTAGCTGCTTGGGACACTGAGGCAGGAGAATCACTTGAACCTAGAAGGCAGAGGTTGCGGTGAGCCAAGATCATGCCACTGCACTCCAGCCTGGGCAACAGAGTGAGACTCCATCTCAAAAAAAAAAAAAAAAGTGGTTATCACTAAGCCTTCAGTTATAAAATCATAGAAGATTTCTTGATAGAATGCATGTCTATTAAAGTTGTAGCTTGTTGGTGAAATTAGTATAACATTTGATTATGAGAGGATAGCTATGCTGTTTTACTGATGGTCTTTTATATTGGTAATGATAAAGTGATTTACATACTACCTTAAAGCAAATTAAGTGAAGAAAGTTTATATTTTCTTTTGATCTTATAGGATGTAGATGATTTCTTTGAGCATGAACGAACATTTCTTTTGGAATATCATAACCGAGTTAAGGATGCATCTGCTAAATCTGATAGAATGACAAGATCCCACAAAAGTAAGATTTTTCTGTGACTAAAGCTTATATCTTTTAATGGAGTAATTATAAAGTTTCTATCATAGTTTGAAAAAGTCTTAATATAGAACAGTAGTTCTCAAACCGTGGTCAGTTGGAGCCTAGGCTTCATGGCCCTTTTATATTGAGTCTGTGAAGTCAAAATTATTTTCAGCGGAGCACAGTGGCTCACACCTATGATCACAGCACTTTTGGAGGCTGAAGCGGGAAGATCAGTTGAGTTCAGGAATTGAAGACCAGCCTGAGCAACAGAGTGAGACTGTGTATTGCACCAACCTAATACAAAAAATAAAAAATTAGCCAGATGTGGTGGCGCACAGCAGTGGTCCCAGCTACTAGGGAGGCTAAGGTGGGAGGATGCCTTGGGCCTGGGAGGTAGAGGCTGCAGTGAGCTGTGATTGTACCACCACACTCCACCCTGGGTGACAGAGTGAGACTCTGCCTAGACAACAATAACAACAGCAACACAACTATTTTTATAATGATAGTATAATAGTTTTTGCTTTTTTCACCATGTTGACATTTACACAAATGATGGATAAAGCTGGTGCTGCCTAAGTACAAATCAAGGCAGTGGCAACAAACTGGACTAATAGTCCTATATTCTTTCCTGCCATGCACTTGCAATGTTTTAAAAATGTGACTTTCACCTAAGAATGTCCCCGATTAAACAGTAAAAATTAATTGTAATCTTTTCCTTTGAGTATACATTTTAAAATATTCTGAGTGATGAAATAGAAGGTATGCATAAAGCACTTTGGTGACTTGCTGAAGTATGATGGTTCTCTCTAGAAAAGAACTTTGGTGATTGAGTTGTGATTGAACTAGCTAGTGTTTTTTTATAGAACACTACTTTTACTTTAAAGAATGGCTGATAAACTATGAGTATTTGGCAAATGCTTTCTCAAAAATCAGCTAATTAAGTTAGAGGTGTAAGGGTTATTGCCGAGTTTAGAATGAGGAAACAGATCAGCATAAGAAAATTAAATGCCAATTTATTCAGCTCCCAGTCGAGGTTTCATGGTCCCGGGTAAGGGGCCAGGGAAAGTCGCGCCTGATTTCCCGAGGAGTGGGGTTTTTATAGTGAGTGAGGGTGTCTTGATTGGCTATGAGGGAACAGGATGTGGACGGGGCAAGCTGCTATTGGTAGGTAGGCGGGATTTCCGGTGAGCGGCCACCCAGGGGGAGTGGGACCTGGACGGGGCAAAATGCTATTGGGCAGGTTTTGGCAGGGCTTCTTTGAAATTTTGGTGGGGTTTTCCAGCGGCGGGCTAGGTGCCAAATGCAGAGCTTGATATCGATTGCGGAGTGGTGACGTAGTTTTTAGGCACGGAGAGGGATGAGTGTGTCCGAGCTCCCGGCAAGGCAACCGGCCTTACAAGAGGAACCTGGCCAAAAATAATAAATTATTTCAAAGAAAACAACGATAGTATTTGTTGCCAGTGAGAGGTCACTCTTTCAAGCAATAATTAGAATTTTATAAAACCTAACATCTCTCACAATGAGTTTGCTTCCCAGTAATTAAAGATCTGTCTAGAGATTGATGGTGAACTAGTGAGTGTGATTTTTTAAAAAATTATACACTGAAGCATGTTACCACTTAGAACATCTGAATAATTCATTGGACCAGTGTTTTCCAAACAGCCAAGGGCATAATGCCACAAAATCACATACGTAAGAGAACCACTCAAAGTGCAAAATAAACCAGTGAGGTTTTTTTTTTTTTTTTTTTTAACAGCTTTATTTAGTGCAATTGATATCAGTAAGCTGCAGTGGTCAAAGTGTGCAATTTGAGTTTTGGCATGTGCGAAATCCTCACCACAATCAAAATAATGAATATATGCATCACCTCCAAAGTTTTCTTGTGGCCCTTTGAAATCTGTCCCTCCTGCCCTGCCCCCAGACTGCCACTGATCTGCTTTGTGTCACTATAGATTCGTTTGTATTTTTTAGTATTTTCTATAAATTGAATCATACAGTGTATATATATTCTTTATTATCTGGCTTTGAAACTCAAAAAAACTATTTTGAGATTCATCCAAGTTGTTGTGTATATCAGTAGTTCATTCTTTTTGTTGCTAAGTAGTATTCCATTGTATGGATACACAAAAATTATTTGTTTCTAGCTTTGGCTATTACAGATACTATTTATGTGAGGCATCAGTATATAACTCTTTGTATGGACTTGTGCTTTCATTTCTCTTGGGTAATACCTGGAAGTAGAATGGCTGAGCCGTGGTAAATGAATATTTAACTTTTTAAGAAACTGCCCAAAATTTTTTCCACAATGATTGTACTATTTTGCATTCCCATGAGCAGGGCATGAGAGTTCCAGCTGCTCTACATCTTTGCCAACAAGGATAGTCAGTCTTTTTTTTCCCCCTCAGTGCAATCTGAAGTCTTTATAACTTTATTCAAGTAGGTCAGTGGTGGTAACTCAGTGCGTTTTAGATTTCTACTGTTCTAACGGCTATTGAAGTTCAACATCTTTTCTGTGTCCTTCCTTCAGCTTTATTCTTGTTTTTGTTTTTGAGACAGGGTCTTGCTCTGTCACCCAGGATGAGTGTATTGGTGCAAACACGGCTCACTGCTGCCTCAATCGATCCTTCCATCTCAGCCTACCGAGTAGCCGGGACCACAGGCGTATGCCACCATGCCTGGCTAATTTTTGTTGTTGTTGTTGGGGATGGGGATAGAGACAGGGTCTTGCTAAGTTGCTCAGGCTAGTCTTGAACTCCTGGATTCAAGGAGTTCTCTCATCTTGGCCTCCCAAAGGGCTGGGATTACAGGCATGAGCCACTGTGCTCAGCCTCCAATTTCTTTTTTGAGACAGTCTCTCACTTTGTCATCCAGGCTGGAGTGCAGTGGCATGATCTTGGCTCACTGCCACCTCTGTCTCCTGGATTCAAGTGATTCTTGTGCCTCAGCCTCCCAAGTAACTGGGATTACGGGTGTGTGCCATCATGTCTAGCTAATGTTGGTATTTTTATTAGAGATGGGGTTTTGCCATATTGCCCAGGCTGGTCTCGAACTCCTGGCTTGAAGTGATCCGCCCACCTCAGCCTCCCAAATTGCTGAGATTACAAGTGTGAGCCACTGCCCCCAGCCCTAGAATCTATTTTTTTCTCCTTCCTTCCTTCCTTCCTTCCTTCCTTCCTTCCTTCCCTCCCTCCCTCCCTCCCTCCCTCCCTCTGTCCATCCCTCCCTCCCTCCTTCCTTCCTTCCTTCCGCCCCAGACCTAGAGTCTGTTTTCTTCCCTCCCTACCTCCCTCTCTCCTTCCTTCCTTTCCTTTCCTTCCCTTCCTCTCTCTTCCTTTCCGTCTTCCTTCCTTCCTCCTCCCTCTCTCCCTCCTTTATTTTCTTTCTCTCTTTTTCTTTTCTTTCTTTCCTTTCTCTCTTTCTCTCTCTCTCCTTTCTTCCCTCCCTCCTTCCTTCCTTCCTTTCTTCTTTTCTTTCTTTCTTTTTCTTCTTTCTTTCATGCATTTAATCACCAAAAGACTGAAGATGTCTGGGCTTTTTTATTCTGTAATGTTTATAAGACTGTGTCCATTAAATGCAAACAAAAAGAAGAAGTCCTAGCAGAACAAGAGAGGTGATGCACACTTCATAATCGGATCAATTTAAATATTATCCATGGCATATAGCCTAGTCCATGCGATAGCTGTTTCTATGGCTTGGGCTTCATTGGTCTTCCACTGCTCCACTACATCATTTTCTGATGGATCTTCTGAATTAAGAGCACTTAACAAGCCCTGGCTTGATAACAGAACTGTGCAGATCTGCTGTGCTGGGGACCACTTACCTTTCAAAATATCTAAACATATTCTTCCCAGCTTGTCTGCATTAGATGATAAATTTTGGTCATGAAACATACTTTAGGTGCTGCCTTTGGGTATTCTTCTGGAAGGAATAGTTCAGGTTTAAAAGTCCCTCCCTCAAAGGGGAAATTCTGAGAGCCACCAGTGACCACATGAAAATAATGGGTGTTGCTCTCATCTGGTTCTGCTTTGATACCAGGAACTGGTTCTGCCAGCAAACGCTGGGTTTCCTTGATGATCCTGTGGGGCAGCCCGGCCATCTTATTAGAACCCAAGTTCGGCCTCTGGTCTCCTCTCTCTCTCGCTCGCTCTCTCTCTCTCTCTCTCTCTCTTTTTGGAGACAGAATTTCACTCTGTCACCCAGGCTAGAGGCTGGAGTGCAGTGGTGTGATCTTGGCTCACTGCAGCCTCTGCCTCTTGGGTTCAGGCAGTCCTCATGCCTCAGCCTCCCGAGCAGCTGGGACTACAGATGCATGCCATCACACCTGGCTAATTTTTGTATTTTTAGTAGAGATGGAGTTTACCATGTTGGCCAGGCTGGTCTCAAACTCTTGACCTCAAGTGATCCATCTGCCTCCGCCTCCCAAAGGAGGGGACAGATTACAGGCATAAACCACTACCCTCAGCCTGAGAATCTTTATATTTTCATGTGAATTTTAGAATCAGTTTTCTTTTTTTATGCAAGTGCCTGCTGGGATTTTGATTGGGATTGTGTAGATTCTATAGATTAATTTGGAAAGAATTGAAATCTTAATAATACTGATCTTTCTGATACATTAATATATCTCCACTTAGTTAAGTCTTAGTTAATTTATCTCAACAGTGTTTTGTAGTTTTTATTGTACAGGTCTTGTACATCTTTAGTCAGACTGGTTCCTGATTATTTGGTTTTTGATGCTATTATAAATGTTATGAGTTTTTAGGCTGGGCACAGTGACTCACACCTGTGATTTCAGCATTTTGGGAGGCTAAGGCAGGTGGATCACTTGAGCTCCGGAGTTCGAGACCAGCCTGAGCAACATGGCAAAACCTAATCTTTGCAAAAAAAAAAAAAAAAAAAAAAAAAAAAAATAGGCTGGGCGTGTTGGCTCATGCCTGTAATTCCAGAGCTTTGGGAGGCCAAGGCAAGCAGCTCACCTTAAGTTAGGAGTTTGGGACCAGCCTAGCCAACACGATGAAACCTCGTCTCTACTAAAAATTTAAAAATTAGCTGGGCATGGTGGCGTGCCCTTGTAGTCCCAGCTACTCAAAAGGCTGAGGCATGGGAGGAGCCAAGATCCCACCACTGCACTGCAGCCAGGGTGACAGAGTCAGGCCATGTCCCTCCTTTGCCAAAAAACAAAAACAAATTTGCCACCTATGGTGGCATGTGCCTGTGATACCACCTTGGGAGGCTGAGCAGGGAGGATCACCTGATCCCAGGAGCTTGAGGCTGCAGTGAGCCATGATCATGCCACCACGCTCATGCCTGGGCAACAGAGTGAGACCCTGTCTCCAAATAAATAAAAGTTATGTTTTAAAAAATTTCAGTTTCAGGACCAGGCGCAGTGGCTCATGCCTGTAATCCTAGCATTTTGGGAGGCTGAGGTGGGTGGATCATGAGGTCAAGAGATTGAGACTAACCCAGCCAACATGATGAAACTCCATCTCTACTGAAAATAAAAAAATTAGTTGGGCATGGTTGGGCATGCCTGTAATCCCAGCTACTTGGGAGGCTGAGAAAGGAGAATTGCTTGAACCAGGGAGTCGGAGGTTACAGTGAGCGGAGATCACGCCACTGCACGCCAGCCTGGTGAGAGTAAGACCCCATCTCAAACAAAAATTTCAATTTCAATTTATTCTTTGCTAATATATAGAAATGTGGCATATTTTTTCCATATTGATCTTATATCCTGCAACCTTGCTAAATAAACTCATTTATTAGTTGTAGTAACTATTTTGTAGATTCCTTAGGATTTTTTTTTTAAGACGGGGTTTCACCATGTTGATCAGGCTGGTCTTGAACTCCTGACCACAGGTGATCCGCTCGCCTTGGCTTCCAAAGTGTTTGGATTACAGGCGTGAGCCACCATTCCTGGCCCAGATTTTCTACGTAGATAATCATGTCACATCTACTAATGAAGAAAGTTATACTTCTTGCTTTCCAATTTGTTTTTTTGTTTGTTTGAGACGGAGTCTTGCTCTGTCGCCTAGGCTGGAGTACAGTGGCACAGTCTCAACTCACTGCAACCTCTGTCTCCTGGGTTCAAGTGATTGCCTCATCCTCCCTAGTAGCTGGGATTGCAGGTGTGCGCCACCACACCTGGCTAATATTTGTAATTTTAGTAGAGATAGGGTTTCACCATGTTGGCCAGGCTGGTCTCAAACTCCTGACCTCAGGTAATCTGCCTGCCCCAGCCTCCCAAAGTTGTGGGATTACAGGCATGAGCCACCATGCTGATTGTTTGTGTCATTTTGTTTACTAGAGTGTCTCATATTACACGTTGTGTAACAGGTAAGAGCTCAGTAAGTATTTTTAAATCAATGAATAGGTATACTAAATTCTTAAAACTTTCTCCTTAGGTGCTGCAGATGATTACAATAGAATTGGTTCTTCATTATATGCTTTAGGAACTCAGGATTCTACAGATATATGCAAGTAAGTATTCTAATTTAAAACATGAAATATAGCTGGGCACAGTGGTTCATGCCTGTAATCCCAGCACTTTGGGAGGCCAAGGCAGGTGGATCACCTGAGGTCAGGAGTTCGAGACCAGCCTGGCCAACATTGCTAAACCCCATCTCTACCACAAAACACAAAAATTAGCCAAGTGTGGGTGGCATGTGCCTGTAATCCCAGCTAGCTACTTGGGAGGCTGAGGCACGAGAATCACCTGAACCTGGAGGCAGAGGTTGCAGTGAGCTGAGATCACGCCAGTGCACTCCAGCCTGGGTGACAGAGTGAGACACTGTTCCAAAAAAAATAAAATAGGCTGGAGTTGGTGGCTCACGCTTGTAATCCCAGCACTTTAGGAAGCAGGCAGATGACCTGCGGTCAGGAATTCCAGACCAGCCTGGCCAACATGGTGAGACCTCTTCCCTACCAAAAATACAGAAATTAGCTGGGTATAGTAGTGGGTGCCTGAAATCCCAGCTACTTGGGAGGCTAAGGCAGGAGACTCGCTTGAACCCGGGAGGTGGAGGTTGCAGTGAGCTGAGAATGCACCACTGTACTCCAGCCTGGGTGCCAAAAACAAAACAATCAAAAAAAAAAAAAACAAATGGAAAAAAAGAAAAAAAATATATATTTATATATGAAATATAAATAAAGCAGAGAAAAATTTTTGTTGGCAGCCTAGATGCACACAATACTTTGTTTTGTTTTGTTTTTTGTTTTTGTTTTTGATTTGAGACATGGTTTTACTCTGTCACCCGGGCTGGAGTGCAGTCTCATGATCATGGCTCGCTACAACCTCCTCCTTCCAGGTTCAAGCAAGTCTTCCACCTCAGCCTCCAAAGTAGCTGAGGTTACAGGCGCCTGCCACCACACCTGGCTAATTTTTGTGTTTTTTGGTAGAGATGGGGTTTAGCAGTGTTGGCCAGGCTGATCTTGAACTCACCTCGTGATCCACCTGTCTCGGCCTCCCAAAGTGCTGGGATTATAGGCGTGAGCCACTGTGCCCGACCTCAGATTGACTTTTAAAGTAAAATTTGATGCTATCAGTTTTTACTTTGTAAAGAGGCTGGCTATTCTGGTTTTTTGTTTTATTTTGTTTTGTTTTTATTTCTGTTTGGTATTTGTTTTGAGACAGAGTCTAACTCTGTCACCTAGGCTGGAGTGCAGTGGTGCAATCTTGGCTCACTGCAGCCTCCACCTGCCAGGTTCAGGTGATTCTCCTGCCTCAGCCTCCCCAATAGTTGGGATTACACACATGCCATCACCATGCCTGGCTAATTTTTGTATTTTTAGTAGAGACAGGGTTTCACTGCATTGGCCAGGCTGGTGTTGAACTCCTGACCTCAGGTGATCTGCCTGCCTCGGCCTCCCAAAGTTCTGAGATTACAGGCGTGAGCCACTGTGCTTGTCCAGTTTTTGTTTTTGCTTTTTGAAACAATGTCTGTCTTTGGCACCCAGGCTGGAGTGCAGTGGCGTGATCTTGGCTCACTGCAACTTCTACCTCCTGGGTTCAAGCAATTCTTGTGACTTAGCCACCCAAGTAGCTGGGATTACAGGTGTGCACACCCAGCTAATTTTTGTGTTTTTATAGTAGCAGGTTTCACCATGTTGGCCAGGGCAGTCTCCCAACTCCTGACCTCAGGTGATCTGCCCACCTAAGCCTCTCAAAGTGCTGGCATTACAGGCTTGAGCCACTGCACCCAGCCTAGAGTTTATGGTTGAGTGTATCTAGGGAAATCCTCAGACAAACCAGTGTAGCAGGTATTATTTATGGGAATATGGAAAAGCTCCTTGAAAGATTGCTTACACGGCTGTTTTTTATTTACTTGATGTTAACCTTTCACTTTAAATCTAACTGCAGTTAATTTTAGTTGCTCTTATAATACTGTTTAAACCAAACTTATTTATTTATGAGACAGAATCTTGCTCTGTTAACCCAGGTTGGAGTATAGTGTTGTGATCTCGGCTCATAGCGACTTCTACCTCCTGGACTCAAGCGATCTTCTCACCTCGGCCTCCCAAGCAGCTGAGACCACAGGCATGAGCCACTATGCCTGGCTAATGTTTGTATTTTTTGTAGAGACAGGGTTTTGCCATGTTACCCAGGCTGGTCTCGAACTCCTGATCTCAAGCGGTCCACTCGCCTCGGCATCCCAAAGTGCTAGGATTATAGGTGAAAGTCACCCAGGCCACTCGTAAATCTAATTCTCAATTGGGCCCTTAATCTAATTCTCAGTTGAAAAATCATTTAGCTGGGGATGGTGCCTTGTACCTGTAATCTTAGCACTTTTGTAGGCTGAAGCAGGAGGATTACTTGAGCCCAGGAGTTTGAGACCAGCCTAGGCGACAGAGACTCCTTCTCTAAAATAGAGTAAAATAAAATAAAATTTAAATTTAGGCTGGGTGCAGTGACTTACGCCTATAATCCCAACACATTGAGAGGTCAAGGCAGGTGGATCACTTGAGCCCAGGAGTTCAAGACCAGCCTGGAAACATGGCAAAACTCCACCTCTAAAAACACAAAAATTAACCAGATATGGTGGTGCACACCTGTAATCCCAGCTACTCAGGAGGCTGAGACATCAGAATCACTTGAACCTGGGAGGTAGAGGTTGCAGTGAGTGGAGATCACACCACTGCACTCCATCCCAGGTAACAGAGAAAGACTTAGTCTCAAAAAAATAAAAAACATATTTTTAAGCAGGAAAACTATTTTCATAGTCTATGCCTTTCTCTAAACCACATCCTTGACCTTTTCTTTAGTATATTCTGATATTTTCTGTCTCAGATATTTAAAAGTCAAGCTTTTCATCAAAGCGAGGTATGATAGCTTACGCTAATTAACATGCCACCTTCCCAAAGAGTTAATTCTCAACTCATCGGGAAGAAAAGTCAACCTTGCCATCTGTTCTCTAAAGTAAATCTGTCAAAGCAAGTTCTTTAAAGCAAAGTTCATAAAATTGTTTTTGCTTTGAGTAGTATTTGCCCTAATTCATTTATAATGTCATTTTAATTACATATTTTATAGAATACTCCAACCTGCACCCTTTTTTTGAGAGGTGGGTCTTGCTGTGTGGCCGGGCTGGAGTACAGTAGCTGTTGACAGATGCAGTCATAGAGCACTACAGCCTTGAACTCCTGGGCTCAAGTGATCCTCCTGCTTTAGCTTCCTGAGTAGCTGGGACCCACAGGTTTGCTTCAGAGCTGAGTGACAGAGCAATACCCCATCTCAAAAAAAAAAAAAGAATTTATTTTTACGTTTAACTAAATAGTTTATCTGTCAAATGCTGATATCAATTTAAAAATATCCCAGCACCAGACTATTAAACAGTACTTTGATTACGGGATTGCACCACCATGCCCAGCTAATTTTTTGTATTTTTAGTAGAGACAGGGTTTCACTGTGTTGCCCATACTGGTCTCGAGCCCCTGGCCTCAGGTGGTCTGCTTGCCTCAGCCTGTTTGCTAAAATGTATCAAGATAAATTTTGTTGGCCAGGCATGGTGGCTCATGCCTGTAATCCCAGCACTTTGGGAGGCCAAGGTGGGCAGATCACTTGAGGTCAGGAGTTTGAGACCAACCTGGCCAACATGGCGAAACCCTGTCTCTACTAAAAATACAAAAATTAGCCAAGCATGGTGGTGGGCACCTGTAATCCCAGCTACGCAGGAGGCTGAGGCAGGAGAATCATTTGAACCCAGGAGGCAGAGGTTGCAGTAAGCCGAGATCGTGCTACCGCACTTCAGCTAGGGCAACAGAGCGAGACTCAGTCTCAACAACAGAACTGTGTTTAATGTAAGGCTTAGACTGTCATTTTAAAATGAAATGTGACCCCGCAGTGGCTCACACCTGTAATCCCAGCAATTTGGGAGGCTGAAGCAGGCAGATCACTTGAAGTTAGGAATCTAAGACCAGCCTGGATTCAAGCCATCCTTCCATCTTAGACGCCTGAATAGCTAGGACTACAGGTGTGTACCACCACACCTGGCTAATTTTTAACCAGGTGAAAACTTGTCTCTATTAAAAATTTAAAAAGTAGCCAGCCATGGGGGCCGGTGCCTGTGATTCCAGCTACTGAGGAGGCTGAGGCAGGAGAATTGCTTGAACCCAGGAGGCAGAGGTTGCAGTGAGCCAAGACTGGGCCACTGCACTCTAGCCTGGGCAACAGAGTGAGAAAAAGGTACAGATACTCTATCTGTAAACAGATGTCAAGTAATCTGTTTTATTGTTAGAAGTACAGAGGGGTTTTTGTCAAACTAACTGAAGCCTGCAGTTAATAAGGCTGTTGAATATAATTATAATGAGAGAAAGTATTCATTGTTAATATGGTTTGGGAGCATATTCTTATGCATTTGAAATGGAAAATTACTTCGAATGTAGCATGTGATGAAAATATTTTCCTTTTCAGGTTTTTTCTCAAAGTTTCAGAACTGTTCGATAAAACAAGAGTAAGTACTAAATTATAGAGATATACTGCATAATGTGCCCACAGAGTAGTTCATGTTAAAGGGTTTTAACCACAATTCATAAAATTTTTTAAAAGTAATCATTATTAATCTTTCAGCAATCTAAATCTTTGCATGTGGTAATAGTTAACTTGTGGTTGTGTTTAACTTTATTGAGGAAGATGAGTATGTTTCAGAAGGATGATGAAACAGATTTGGATTCCATTGGAAGTTTTTCAGGAAATGCAACTTTTTGTTATGGCCTTTTATATTTGTATAAAAGTTCATATTCTTCTGGGTGCAGTGTCTTAATGCCCCTATAGTCTCAGCACTTTGGGAGCCGAGGCAGGAGGATCTCTTGAGCCTGGGAATTTGAGATCAGTCTGGGAAAACATAGCAAGATGCTGTCTCTACAAAAAATTAAAAAATTATCCAGGTGTGATGGTGCAAACCTGTAGACCTGCTTGGGACGCTGAAGCAGGAGGATGCTTGAGCTCAAGAGTTTGAGGCTGCAGTGAGCTATGATTGTGCAGTTGCACTCCATCCTGGGTGACAGAGCAGCGAGACCCTGTCTCTCAAAAAAAAAAATATATATATATAGAATACCTCCTGGAACAGATAAACTAATTAATTAAGTACTGTATAGCAATAAGAATAAAGGAACCAGGCCAGGTGGCGCATGCCCATAATCCCAGTACATTGAAGGGTGAGGCAGGTGGATCAGTAGAGGCCAGGAGTTCGACTACCCTGGGCAATGTAGCGAGACCCCCTCTATACAAAAGTTACCAAAAATTAGCCAGGCATGGTGGCACACAACTTTAGTCCTAACTACTTGGGAGGCTGAGGCAGGAAGATTCTTGAGCCCAGGAAGTCAAGGTTATAGTGAGCTATGATTGCGCCACTGTACTCCAGCCTGGGTGACAGAAACCCTACCTCAAAGAAAAGAAAAGAAATAGAAAATTACCAGCAATGCAGATTCCCTGCTTCCTCCTCTGCTCCTCAGCTGACTTCCAAGGCACTGCCTTCCTACAAGAGTAACACTGTCCTAGCTTCTAACAGTAGACATTTCGGGTTTTTTTGTTTTGTTGTTTTTTGAGATGGAGTCTTGCTCTGCTGCCTAGGCCGGAGTACATTTGCATGATCATAACTCACTGCAGCCTCAAACTCTTAAGCTCAAGCATCCTCCTGCCTCAGCCTCCCAAGTAGTTAGGACTACAGATGTACGTTACCATGCCTGGCTAATTTTTGGTAATTTTTATAGAGAGGGAGTCTCACTACATTGCCCAGGCTGGTCTCGAATTCCTGGCCTCTATTGATATTCCTGCCTCACCTTTCAAAGCATTGGGATTACAGGCATGAGCCACCTGCCCTGGTTCCTTTATTCTTATTGCTGTATAGTATTTTAATAATTCATTTGTTCTGTTCATAGGCACTTGGATAGTTTCTAGTTTGTACTTCTTTATAATAAGATTATTATTGTATACCTTCTGAACACAAGTATACAATTCTGTTGGCTATATATAACTAGGAGGGAAATTGATGGATCATAGAATACCATGTGAAAAGCTTCAGCAGAAACTGCAAAACTGTTTCCCATAATGATTGTGCCAATGTGCATGCCCACAGAATAAGTATGAGCATTTAGGTTGTCCTACAAGCTTCTTAAAACTTAGCATCATTTTCTGCCGTTTTAATTTTTGCCATTCTGCTGGGTGTATAGTTTTAGTTTAGCTTTTTTTTTTTTTTTTCATTTGAGATGGAGTCTCTGTCGTCCAGGCTGGAGTGCAGTGATGTGGTCTCAGTGCACTGCAACCTCTGCCTCCCGGGTTCAAGTGATTTTCCTGCCTCAGCCTTCCAAGTAGCCACTATGCCCGACTGATTTTTGTACTTTCAGTAGAGATGAGATTTTGCCATGTTGGCCAGGCTGGTCTCGAACTCCTGACCTCAAGTGTTCTACCCACCTTAGCCTCCCAAAGTGGTGGGATTAACAGACGTGAGCCTTACTAAGGCACCCGGCCTTATTTTCACTTTTTATCTTGACAGTAATTCTGGACTTACGGAAAAGTTGCAGAAATAGTACAAGAATTTCTGTAATGTATTAACCATGTTTCTGAATAGTAACATTTTTCTTCTCTTCTTTTACTTGGGACAGAGTCTTGCTCTGTCACCCAGGCTGGAGTGCAGTGGTGCAATCTTGGCTCACTGCAACCTTCACCACCTGGACTCAAGCGATTCTCCTGCCTCAGCCTCCCAAGTACCTGGGATTACAGGCGTGTGCTGCCACTCCTGGCTAATTTTTGTGTTTTTAGTAGAGACGGGGTTTCACCATGTTGGCCAAGCTGGGATTACAGACATGAGCCACTACACCTTATCAATATTAACATTTTCTACATTGCTTAAAGTTCTTGTATTCCAGAAAGTCCGTCTTCATTTTGTTTTGTGTCCTTCATGCACACCTGTCTCTTTTTTTGTGTGTAAGAATTATTTTTGGCTGGGTATGGTAGCTCGTATCTGTAATCCCAGCACTTTGGGAGGCTGAGGTAGGTGGATCACCTGAGGTTGGGAATTCAAGACAAGCCTGATCAACATGGAGAAACCCTGTCTCTACTAAAAATACAAAATTAGCCAGGCATGGTGGCGCATGCCTGTAATCCCAGCTACTCGGGAGGCTGAGGCAGGAGAATTGCTTGAACCCGGGAGGCAGAGGTTGCAGTAAGCCAAGATCACGCCACTGCACTCCAGCCTGGGCAACAAGGGTGAAACTCTGTCTCAAAAAAAAAAAAAAAAAAGAAAAAAAAAATATATATGTGTATATGTATTAGTAATAGTTAATACTGTTACTAATCATTCCCCCTTAATGTCATCAAATATCCAGTGTATACATTTTACCAATTGTCTTATAAATGGCTTTTTATAGTATAGTTTGAGTCAGGATACAAACAAGGTCCCATATATTTCATTTGCTTGATACATTTTTTTTCATCCTCTGTCCCTTCATACTGAAGAGCTATCTTTTCAGTCTTACCTGGCTACTTCCCCTTTCATCTCACCTCAAACATACTACATCTGTTTATTGTTCTGTGGTGTCTTCAAGCACATTTTATTAATGCTTTGACTGAATTTTCTGGCTGTCCTCAGCAAGGGGATTAGATTGAATTACCTAGTCTACCAGTGCCAGCCATCATTCCTTTAAAATTCTGTGTACATATCAATTACAATTGAAATGAATAGAGGCTGGGCACAGTGGCTCACACCTGTAATCCCAGCCCTTTGGGAGGCCAAGGCAGGTGGATCACCTGAGGTCAGAAGTTTGAGGCCAGCCTGGCCAACATGACAAAACCCTGTCTCTACTACAAAAATACAAAAAAAATTAGCCCAGTGCACCTGTAATCCCAGCTACTTGGGAGGCTGAGGCAGGAGAATAGCTTGAACACAGGAGGGAGAGTTGCAGTGAGCCAAGATCACGCTACTGCAATCCAGCCTGGCAACAGAGCAAGACTCCGTCTCAAAAAACAAGAAATGCATAGAGAGAAATTTTTTATTTTTTTTTTTTTGAGAAAAAGTGCTGGAGTGCAGTGGCCTGAGAAAATATTAATGAAGCTTAAAGATGATACTGAAACTCATTATAGCAAAGTACTTGAATCAAATATAGAGTCTGGCCGGGTGTGGTGGGTCACACCTGTAATCTCACCACTTTGGGAGGCTGAGGCAGGCGGATCTCTTGAGGTCAGGAGTTTGAGACCAGTCTGGCCTACATGGTGAAACCCCACCTCTACTAACAATGCAAAAATTAGCCAGACATGGTGGTGCCTACCTATAATTCCAGCTACTCAAGAGGCTGAGGCAGGAGAATTGCTTGAACTCGGGAGGTGGAGGTTGCAGTAAGCAGAGATTGCGCCACTGCATTTCAGTCTAGGTTACAGCGAGACTCTCTCTCTCAAAAAAAAAAAAAAAAAATTATAGAGTCCTTCCATAATTTCATGAGTCTTTGATCTGGTCTTTTTTTCTGTTCCTTTTATGTGAGAGTTGCAAAGAAAAGTAACAGGTTAATAAATGCAAAAAGGAAAGGAAAGGTGGATAAAATAGGAATGGGTATTACAGTTAAAACTTCAATTTTTTTTTTAACTGTAATAGTTAAAATTAAGTCGGAAATTAAGTAAAGAAGGAAACCACTGAGACTAGAATGTAGTTGTTGATTAAGAGCTTAATTTTTTTCTTTTTTTCAGAAAATAGAAGCACGAGTGTCTGCTGATGAGGACCTCAAACTTTCTGACCTTTTAAAATATTACTTAAGAGAATCTCAAGCTGCTAAGGTAATTTTAATCTTTTTTAAAATAAGCCATTTTATAAACAGCCATTTCTTGAGAGTTTGTTAGACTTCAGATTGTTAATGATGAATTTATCTCCTTTATATGATTTTAAAGTATATTTTCAAATAGAAATTTTATTTCTCCTTTTAGAAATTGTAGGTATGTGTACAATTGTACGTATTTTATGTGGGAAACCCCACATAAAAGTTTCCTCTTTATTATATTTCTGATGTAATCTAGAACTTTAAAAAGGTGAATTTGCAGCCAGGTGTGGTGGCTCATACCTGTAATCCCTACGCTTTGGGAGACCAAGGTGGGCGGATCACCTGAGGTCAGGAGTTCAAGACCAGCCTGGCTAACATGGTAAAACCCTGTCTCAGGCCGGGCACAGTGGCTCATGCTTGTAATCCTAGCACTTTGGGAGGCCGAGGCGGGTGGATCACAAGGTCAGGAGTTCAAGACCAGTCTGGCCAACATGGTGAAACCCCATCTCTACTAAAAAACTACAAAAATTAGCTGGACATGGTGGCTTGTGTCTGTAATCTCAGCTACTTGGGAGGCTGAGGTAGGAAAATTGCTTGAACCAGGACCCGGGAGGTGGAGGTTGCAGTGAGCTGAGATCACGCCACTGTATTCCAGCCTGGGCTACAGAGCAAGACTCCATCTCAAAAGAAAAAAAAAAAAAAAAAAAAAAAACAACCTGTCTCTACTAAAAGTACAAAAATTGGCTGGGTATGGTGGTAGGTTCCTGTAATCCCAGCTACACAGGAGGCTGAGCGGGGAGAATCGCTTGACCCAGGAGGTGAAGGTTGCAGTGAGCCGAGATAGTGATGTTGCATTCCAGCCTGGGTAAGAGTGAAACTCCAACTCAAAAAAAAAAAATGAGGCCTGGGGAGGTTGCTCATGCCTGTAATCCCAGCCCTTTGGGAGGCTGAGGCAGTGAGATGGGCGGATCACCCGAAGGTCAGGAGTTTGAGACCAACTTGGCCAACATGGCAAAACCACATCTCTACTAAAAATACAAAAATTAGCTGGGCATGGTGGCGGGCACCTATAATCCCAGCTCCTCGGGAGGCTGAGGCAGGAGAATAGCTTGAACCTGGGAGGTAGAGGTTGCAGTGAGCCAGGATCATGCCACTGCACTCCAGCCTGGGCAACAGAGTGATACTCTGTCTCAAAAAAAGGAAAAGAATTTGGTATATTTCTTCAGGTAAACTGCCTTGGAAAACAAAAGTAAAACCCTCAAATAACAGTTGTATTGCTAAAGGATTTCTTTCTTATTTATTTATTATTTATTATGATTTTTTTGAGATGGAGTTTCACTCTGTCGCCCAGGCTAGAGTGTAGTATCTCTGCTCACTGCAACCTCCACCTCCAGGGTTCAAGCAATTTTCTTGCCCCAGCCTCCCGAGTAGCTAGGATTACAGGCTCGAACTACCATGCCCAGTTAAATTTTGTATTTTCAGTAGAGGCGTGGTTTCCCTATGTTGACCAGTCTGGTCTCAAACTCCTGACCGTAGGTGATCCACCTGCCTTGGCCTCCCAAAGACATGAGCCATGTAGCCACGTATTATGAAAGGATTCCGTTGTTGTTGTTGAGATGGAGTCTCACTCTGTCACCCAGGCTAGAGCACAGTCTCTTGGCTCACTGCAGCCTCCGCCTCCTGGGTTCAGGCGGTTTTCTTGCCACAGCCACCTGGATAGCTTGGATTACAGGCGAATGCCACCACGCCCAGCTAATTTTTGTATTTTTGGTAGAGACGGGGTTTCCTTCTGTGGCCAGGCTAGTCTTGAACTCCTGGCCTTAGGTGATTTACCTGCTCCAGCCTCCCAAAGTGCTGGGATTACAGACATGAGCCACATATTGCAAAAAAATTTCTTTTTTCTTTTTCTTTTTCTTTCTTTTTTTTTTGTTCAAGACGGAATCTTGCTCTGTTACCTGGCTAGAGTGCAGTGGTGCAATCTGAGCTCCTTGCAACCTCTACCTCCCAGGTTCAAGTGATTCTTCTGCCCCAGCCTCCCGAGCAGCTAGCACTACAGGCACCCACCACCACACCTGACTAATTTTTTGTACTTTTTTAGTGCTGGGATTGTAGGCATGAGTCACCGTGCCCAGCTGGATTTCTTTTTTTTTTTTTTTTTTGAGACAGTCACCCAGGCAGGAGAGCAGTGGTTCAATCTCTGCTCACTGCAACCTCTGCCTCCCAGGTTCAAGCAGTTCTCCTGCCCCAGCCTCCCAAGAAGCTGGGACTACAAGAACATGTCACCCTGCCTGGCTAATTTTCTATATTTTTAGTAGAGACGAGGTTTCACCTGGCTAATTTTTTGTATTTTTAGTAGAGATGAGGTTTCACCATTTATCCAGGATGGTCTTAATCTTCTGACCTCGTGAACCACCTGCCTCGACCCCCCAAATTACTGGAATTACAGGTGTGAGCCACTGCGCCTGGTTTTTTTTTTTTTTTTTTTTTTTTTTTTTGAGATGGAATCCTGCTCTTGTTGCCCAGGCTGGAGTATAGTAGCACAATATTGGTTCACTGCAACCTCTACCTTCAAGTGATGCTCCTGCCTCAGCCTTCTGAGAAGCTGGGATTATAGGCACGCACCACCATGCCCGGCTAATTTTTACACTTTTAGTGGAATCGGGGTTTTGCCATGTTGGCCAGGCTTGTCTCAAACTCCTGACCTCAGGTGATTCGTCTGCCTCGGCCTCTCAGAGTGCTGAGATTATAGGCATGAGCCACCACACTCAGCCAACTTTGAATTCTGAGGTACTTATAAATGCACTGTTCATATCAAATTGTGTCTTACAAACGATTTAGATTGGATGGGCAGTGCTAAAATACTCACTTTTGAAGACTTTAAATTTATTATCAAATGTGTGGGTTTTTTTGTTTTAATTTTTTCTAGAGACACGTGTCTCAGTATGTTGCAAACTGCTGGGCTCAAGTGATGCTCCCTCTTCCTCCCAAGGTGTTGGGATTATAGGTGTGAGCCACTGTTGCCAGCCAAATGTGGTTACTAATACATAACAATTTCTTAGTAACTGTAAGAAATAATTAAAACTTAGTTGTCAGAATTAAAACTACAACGAAGTATTACTACACACTTTTTTTTTTTTTTTTTGAGACGGAGTTTCGCTCTTGTTACCCAGGCTGGAGTGCAATGGCGCGATCTCGGCTCACTGCAACCTCCGCCTCCTGGGTTCAGGCAATTCTCCTGCCCCAGCCTCCTGAGTAGCTGGGATTACAGGCACACGCCACCATGCCCAGCTGAATTTTTGTATTTTTAGTAGAGACGGGGTTTCACCATGTTGACCAGGATGGTCTCGATCTCTTGACCTCGTGATCCACCCGCCTCGGCCTCCCAAAGTGCTGGGATTACAGGCGTGAGCCACCGCGCCCGGCTACTACACACTTTAATTAGAATGACTAAAATGAAAATTCTGGCGAAGTTACATAGCGACTGGAACCACCATATACTGTTAGTGGGAATGTGGTACAGTACCTTGGAAAACATTCATAGTACTTAAAAAGTGAAATATACTATCCTGTGATCTAGTCAGTTCACTCGTAGGTATTTACTCAAGAGAAATGAAAGCAGGGCTGGGTGTGGTGGCTCACCCCTGTTATCCCAGCACTTTGGGAGGCCAAGGCAGGAGGATGGCTGGAGGCCAGGAATTCAAGACCAGCCTGGCAACATAACAAGATCCTATCTCTATTAAAAAGAAGGAAAGAAAGAAATAAAAGCATATATCCATACAGATGTTCACAGCAGCTTTATTTATAACTATATAAATATATGTATATTTATTTAGCTGAAAACTGACAACGCAAATGTCCAATGGATGATGAGATAAGCACATCATCATCTGCCTTACAATGGAATAGTACCACCTAATAAAAAGAAATGTGCTGGTCAAGTACGGTGGCTCATGCCTGTAATCCCAGCACTTTGGGAGGCCAAGGCAGGTGGATCACCGGAAGTCAGGAGTTTGAGACCAGCCTGGCCAATATGATAAAACCCAGTCTCTGCTAAAAATATTTTTAAAAAGTAGCCAGGTGCGGTGGTGCATGCCTATAATTCCAGCTACTTGGGAGGCTGAGGTGGGAGAATTACTTGAACCTGAGGGGTGGAGGTTGCAGTGAGCCGAGCTCATGTCACTGCACTCCCGCCTGGGCAATAGAGTAAGACTCCATCTCAAAAAAAGTTAGAAAAAGAAATATGCTATGGATGCATGACATGTATCCACCATTATAGTATTCTACATAGTGTTTTCGTTGTTCTAAAAATCCTCTGTGCTCTCTCCACATTCATTCTCCTTTCCCCCAATCCCTGGCCAACACTGATCTTTTTACTGTCTCCATAGTTTTGCTTTTTCGAGAATGTTACAGAATTGGAATCATATAGTATATAGCGTTTTCAGATTGGCTTGTTGAGCTTACTTATATGTACTTAAGATTTTCCTTTTTTTTTTGAGACAGAGTCTCGCTCTTATTGCCCAGGCTGGAGTGCAATGGCGCAATCTCGGCTCACTGCAACCTCTGCCTCCCAGGTTCAAGTGGTTCTCCTGCCTGAGCCTCCTGAGCAGCTGGGATTACAGGTGCATGCCACCACACTGGGCTAATTTTTTGTATTTTTAGTAAAGACGGAGTTTCACTGTGTTGGCCAAGCTGGTCTTGAACTCCTGACCTCAGGTGATACACCTGCTTCGGCTTCCCAAAGTGCTGGGATTACAGGCATGAGCCACCGTGCCTGGCCACACTTAAGTCTTTTCATGGCTTGATAGCTCATTTCTTAGTGCTAAATAATATTCCATTGTCTGGATGTAACACAATTTATATAATCAGAATATATGAAGAACTCTTAAACTCAGTAAAAAGAGAAACAACCCAATTTAAAAATGAGCAAAGGACTTTGCACAGAAGATACACAAATGGCCGTTAAACCATGAAAATATGCTCACAAGCTGTCAGGAAAATGCAAATCACAAGTATCAGATAGGCCTGTCATGGTGGCTTACACCTGTAATCCCAGCACTTTGGGAGGCCGAGGTGGGTGGATCACTTGAAATCAGGAGTTTGAGACCAGCCTGGCCAACATGATGAAACCCTGTTTCTACTAAAGAGACAAAAAAACAGCCAGGCGTGGTGACAGGCACCTGTAATCCCAGCTACTAAGGAAGCTGAGGCAGAGAATTGCTTGAACCTGGGAAGCAAAGGTTGCAGTCAGCCGAGATTGCACCAGTGCACTCCAGCCTAGATGACAGAGCAAGACTCCATCCCAGGGGAAAAAAAAAAAAAAAAAGTATGAGATACCACTTTATACCCACTAGGTGACCTTAATTTAAAAGGCTGGCTGGGTGTGGTGGCTCACGCCTGTAATCCTAGCACTTTGGGATGCCGAGGTGGGTGGATCACCAGAGGTCAGGAATTCAAGACCAGCCTGGCCAACATGGTGAAACCTCATCTAAAAAAAAAAAAAGAAAAAGAAGGCTGGGCGCGGTGACTCATGCCTATAATTCCAGCACTTTGGGAGGCTGAGGGGGGTGGATCATAAGGTGAGGAGTTCGAGACCAGCCTGGCCAATATGGTGAAACCTCATCTCTGCTAAACATACAAAAATTAGCCAGGCATGGTGGTGGGCACCTGTAATCCCTGCGACTCGGGAGGCTGAGGCAGTATAATCGCTGGAACCCAGGAGGCGGAGGTTGCAGTGTGCCAGGCTCATGCTACTACACTCCAGCCTGGGCGACAGAGCAAGCCTTTGTCTCAAAAAAATAAAATAAATATCTTGCAGTATGTTTGAATTTAAGTAAAATAAATAAAAATTAAAATAAGTATTGGCAAAGATGTGAGGAAATTGGAACTGTCATATGGTACTGGTCGGAATGTAAAATGTTCGGCCGCTATGGAAAACCATATTGTAGTTTCTCAAAGATTTGATGTAGAGTTATCATATGACTCGGCAATTTCACTCCTCAGTAGTGAGAAATGAAAGAGAAATGAAACCATGCCCACATGAACACTTGTGTGCAAATGTTGACAGCAGCATTATTCATTATGTCCAAAAAGTGGTAATAAACCAAATGCTTATCAACTGATGAATGAATAAATCAATGTGATATATCCATATAGGGAAATATTATTCAGCAATAGAAAGGAGGGACATACCGATTTGTGCTGCAACATAGATGAACTTGAAACATGCTAAGTGGTAGAAGCCAGGCACAAAAAACACACATGATGACATTTATATGAAATGTCCAGAATAGGCAAATCTGTAGAGGTAGCATATTAGTGGTTGTCTAGGGATGGGCACACATGGGGAAGTGGCAAATGGCTGTTAATGGGGATGTGGTTTCTCTTTGGGTGATGAAAGTGTTCCAAAATCTGTTGTGGTGATGCTCAATTCTGTGAGCTTCCTAAAAAACAATGAATTATATACTTTAAATGGTGAATTATGTGGTATATCAATTATCTCATTAAAGCTGTTATTTAAAAAAAGGGCTGAGTGCAGTGACTCATGCCTGTAATCAGTCCACTTTAGGAGGCTGAAACAAGAGGATCACTTTGAGGCCAGGAGTTTTGAGACCTCTCTGGGTAACATAGCAAGGTCCCATCTCTACAAAAATCTTTAAAAATTTAGAGTAACTGGCATGTAGCGTTCACTGTGTAAGTGTTAGTACTGATGGTTGTGATGGTGGTGACGGCGGCTGGGTGTGACTACTGGAAACATACAGTATATATACTATTGTGAAGCATTCTGTTTCACAGGATCTCCTGTATCGAAGGTCCAGGTCACTAGTGGATTATGAAAATGCTAATAAAGCACTGGATAAAGCAAGAGCAAAAAATAAAGATGTTCTGCAGGCTGAAACTTCCCAACAATTATGTTGTCAGAAATTTGAAAAAATATCTGAGTCTGCCAAACAAGGTACTGTTGTTATGTTAACCTTTAATCACAAGGTATGCTTTATGACTATTCTGTAAATTAAATAATTCTAATTTCTTTGTTCACAGAACTTATAGATTTTAAAACAAGAAGAGTTGCTGCATTCAGAAAAAATTTAGTGGAACTGGCAGAGTTAGAACTGAAGCATGCAAAGGTAGTGTAATAAAGAGTTAATAATTTAAGTTACATGTAATTAGAAATGAATCAGTTATGACATTGATAATTCTTTAATCTCAGTTTTCATAGGGATACTCTGACAACTCTTCCAGAACTGGAATTACATTTTACAAGATTATTTCACTGCTTCAAAATAGTCGGTTTGGGTGTTTTTTGTTTTGTTTTGTTTTTTGAGACAGTCTTGCTGTGTTGCCCAGGCTGGAGTGCAGTGACACGATCTCAGCTTATTGCAACCTCTGCCTCCTGGGTTCAGGTAATTCTCACGCCTCAGCCTCCTGAGTACCTAGGATTACAGGTATGTGCCACCACACCCAGTTAATTTTTATATTTTTAATAGAGATGGTTTTTTACTGTGTTGGCCAGGCTGATGTTAAAATCCCGACCTCAAATGATCCTCCTGCCTCAGCCTCCCAAAGTGCTGGGATTACAGACCTGAGCCACTGTGCCCAACCAGTCTGAATTTCTTTTTGAGACGGAGTCTCACCGTGTCGCCCAGACTGGAGTGCAGTGTGGTGTGATCTTGGCTCACTGCAACCTCTGCATCTCAGGTTCAAGCAACTTTCCTGCCTTAGCCTCCCGAGTAGCTGGGACTATAGGTGCGTGCCACCATACCAGGTTAATTTTTGTATTTTTAGTAGAGATGGGGTTTCGCTATGTTAGCCACACTGGTCTCGAACTCCTGACATCAGGTGATCCACCTCAATCTCCCAAACTGCTGGGCTTACAGGCGTCAGCCACCATGCCTGGCCTTTTTGTTTATTTGTTTTGCTTTTTAAATGTATTTATTTAATTATATTTTAGAGCTGGAGTCTTGCTATGTTATCCAGTATAGCTTCAAACTCCTGGGGTCATTTGATCCTCCTGCCTCAGCCTCCCAAGTAGCTAGGATTACAGGTGTATGCCACCATGCCTGGTCCTCTGGTCTTTGTTACATTAGTTGTTTACTTTGAATTAAGCCTCTTCTTGTACTTAATATAAAATTTGGCCTAAACCTTAATTTTAAGAATAGAAAATCTTAGAATTGAGAGGGATTTTAAAGATTATTTAATTAAGAATGATATCTACAATGTCTCTAATGATCAGGTCTGAAAGAGTCTATTACCTAATATGGAAAGCAGTGTCACTTTTGACTAGTTGTTTTTTAAAAAGTCTTCCTTAATAAAAAACATTTAAAAATCAGGGCGTGGCATGGCGGTTCAACGTCTGTAATCCCAGCACTTTGGGAGGCCAAGGCGGGTGGATCACAAGGTCAGGAGTTCGAGACCAGCCTGGCCTATATGGTGAAACCCTATCTCTACTAAAAATACAAAATTAGCTGAGCATAGTGGCAGGTTCCTGTAATCCCAGCTACTCAGGATGCTGAGGCAGGAGAATTGCTTGAATCTAGGAGGCAGGGGTTACAGTGAGCCAAGATTATGCCACTGCACTCCAGCCTGGGCGACAGAGAGAGACTCCTTCTCAATTAAAAAAAAAAAAGAAGGCCAGGCGTGGTGGCTAACGCCTGTAATCCTAGCACTTTAGGAGGCCGCGGTGGGTAGATCACCTGAGGTCAGGAGTTTAAGACCAGCCTGGCCATCATGGTGAAACCCCATCTTTAAGAAAAAAGAAAGCCTGTCATACAATCAGAAATTGTTGAGTAGTTAAACTTGAACACAAAATGCATATTTTATACTCACTAGAACATGTCAAGTAACCCAAAACATTAATAATTTTCTAAATAGAAATTTATCTACTGGCCGGGCATGGTGGCTCATGACTGTAATCATGGCTCCTGAACTCGAGGTCAGGAGATCAAGACAATCCTGGCCAACATGGTGAAACCTGTCTCTACTAAAAATACTAAAATTGGCCGGGCACAGTGGCTCACGCCTGTAATCCCAGCACTTTGGGTAGCTGAGGCAGGTGGATCTCCTGAGGTCAGGAGTTCAAGACCAGCCTGGCCAACATGGCAAAAATCCTCTCTCTTAAAAAAAAAAAAAAAAAAAAAAAAAATACAAAAATTAGCCAAACATGGTGGTATGTGCCTGTAATTCCAGCTACTTAGGAGGCTGAGGCAGGATAATTACTTGAACCTGGGAGGCGGAGGTTGCAGTGAGCTGAGATTGCACCACTGCACGCCAGCCTAGGCAGGTGACAGAGTGAGAGACTCCATCTCAAAAAAAAAAAAAAAAGAAAGAAAGTATTATACATGAAACAAATTATGTGATTTTATATCTTTAAGCCTTTATGTGTATATAATGAATGACTTTTTAAATTTCTAATGTATCAATAAAGTTATGTGACCCCCAACACTGTTATTTATGTGGTTTCTAACAGTGTAGTTTCAGTAGGAGTCTTCTAAACTGTTTGAACTAAAATTTATAATTTATTTTTTCTTTCTTTTTTAGGGTAACCTTCAGTTGCTGCAGAACTGCCTAGCAGTGTTAAATGGAGACACATAAGCCATACTCCGCCTTCCTGTTAAAAAGGGCTGCCTTCCTTCAGATTTTATTTTTGTTTTCTTAATGATGTTAAGCATTTATGCTCACTGGAAACAAACAGAAAACAGCTGACAAAGTGCATCTCCTCCTCTCTTTCTGAGAACCATGGAGCAGCGCACGTACCGACGATGCCAGTCTGCGTGCCGTGACACCGCACTGTTCCCCACGACAGTGGGCCGTCATCGTGCACGCGTCACACTCAGAAGTCCAAAGTTCATTCTTCTTTAAAGTAGCCTCTATAACTGTGTTTATTTTATAAATAGTATTCCTTATGGCTGCCAATCTTACTTACCTTTAAATAATTTCTCAAGTTTAACCTTTTCAGAATGCATTGTTCAAACAAGATAAAGATTGCCTTTTTTGAATTTTTTTTTTGAATTTTATTTTTAAAAAGCATTATATACTACCTTAGTTCATTCATGTATCCTGGTAAAGCATCTTAATCAGACTTATTTTTAATTACTGAATATTTCTTAGAAGTTTTGGGACAGATTTTATGTAATCTTTATAAGTATGATTTCTGAAGAAAAGTAAATGCATTAGTATGTTTGCCTTAAACTTGTAGACTAAACCAATTATTGTAAAATAAACAGCGATAACAGTGATAGTTTTTAACTCTGTGGTCATTGTATCACTCTGGAAAATGTGGAGTAGCTGTAAAAAGTCTACTCCCATGTAATGCTTTATACTGCAGGTCTTAGTTTTTCTTTTTTCTCATTTCTTTTGAAATGGCATCTTGAACAAAGTCCACCAATCCCTTCACAAAAGAATGAACTGCTCCTCTGTGTGTACTTCATAAAAGGTGGAATCGGACAGAGGCAGCTTAGAGACAGTTATTCCTGAAATACAGGAGCAAAAGTACAGTTTGTTGCGATTTCCCAGATTCCGTCCCTAGCTCAGCCAATTAAGCATGAGACATATGCCACTGAGCTACTTAGTAGTTATGCCAGCGTATACACATTGGTATGTAGAGGGAAAGAGGTCTGCTGTAAAGAACAACACTTGTTTGTCAGTGGGGAAAGAAAAGTAGAATACTTGGGATAAAAGTTGGCATACAAATAGGATATTGTTGCCAGTAGTTACATCACAGACATTATCGGCCTTTCTAATGTAAATGAACGTTATTGTCATTACTAGTGTATAAAGTTAGGTGGAGTGGTTGGGTTTTTCCACTATCTTTTTCTAATTTTTCTACCACTTGGAGACCACAGGCATTTGGGCCTGTCATCACTTGGATAGGTTCCTAGTTTGTTTACATTTTCCTGAACCTGCCTGAGTGCCTGTTCTCACCAGTCATGATGATTCCAGCCTTCCTCAGCAGCATGTTCTCTTGCCTCATTCATGCGCGGGTCAATGTTTCGTCTCTTTTACTGACATGTTCCCCAGTGCTGTTTGAACTCTTGATTTTCCGTAGCTGGCTGAGTGTGTTTTGTCCTTTACGTAAATTCACTGGTAAAAATAAGCCCATGTGATGTCCACCAGTGGATGAATGCAGGACCCAAAGCCCTAGCTTCTGGATCCAGGTCTAGCCCCTTCCTCAGCTGCCCTGTGGCCTAGGGCAGGTTTGCTCGATCTCTGCCTCAGTTCTCTACTATAAAGGACATATTGACCTACCTCACAGGGGTGTTGTGAGGATTAATAAATGTCGGTACTGTGCTTTGGAAATGTGAAGATGCTGCGTAAATGTTAAGAAATAGTAAGTATAGGGCCAAAAGCTATTCAGTGTTTCACTTAACCATTTGCTATTCTATATTTACCAAGGGGGTCTTTCCTGGGGAAGGGGGTAGAGTGGAAGCTGCATCCCTTGGCTCCTGGTTTTTACATTGTTGGAGTGCTTATTGTGGTAATGCACTCTAAAAACGGCGTAGAATGAAACCAGCAGTCCAGTGGTCACCCCATTTCTGCAGTTTCACTTTGCTTGCCTTCAGTTACAACAGCCACCCGAAATTTGAAAATATTAAATGGAAAAACTCCAGAAATAATTTGTGTTTTAAATTTTATGCTGTTCTGAGTAGCATGATGAAATATCCTGCCATCCTACATGGAACACTGATTCATTCCTTTTTCCAGTGTGTCCACGCTGGTGCTACTTTTTTTTTTTTTTTGAGAGGGAGTCTTGCTCTGCCGCCCAGGCTGGAGTGCAGTGTCATGCGATCTCAGCTCGCTGCAACCTCGACCTCCTGGGTTCAAGCGATTCTCCTGCCTCTGCCTCCTGAGTAGCTGGGATTACAGGGGCATGCCACCACGCCCAGATAATTTTTGTATTTTTAGTAGAGACGGGGTTTCGCCATGTTGGCCAGGCTGGTCTCAAACTCCTGACCTTGTGATCTGCCCGCCTCGGCCTCCCCAAGTGTTGGGATTACAGGCGTGACCTGCCGTGCCTGACCTCTTTCTTCCTCTCCCGCCCCCCACGGTACTTAGTACCTTGCTACTTAGTAGCAGTGTGGCCCTCGACCAGGAGCTTCAGCATCACCTGGCACCTTGGAGTGACTCAAGAACTCACACTCGTAGGCCCCACCTTTGCAACATCTACTGAGTCAGAATGTGCATTTTCCATGCACACTGAAGTTGAAGAAGCACTGATCGAACATGCTGTGTTCTAGTTTTCTATCTAACGTCACCCCCTGCAATGTAAGCTCCAGGTCAGCGATTCCTACTTGTTTTGTTGACTGCTCAATCCACAGGTGGCTAGAAAGCTGCCTGCCTGTAATAGGGCTTTCAATATATTTATTGACAGCAGGTGCCCAGGTTCTAGCTCTGAGCCCAGGGGAGATTAATACTGTGTCCTTCCTACAGAGAAATCACAGAGTTGCACACCCTCTCTGTTCGGCTTCATCAGCACTTGATTCCATTTGCTCGAGCTCCTGGGTGAGAGCTACGAAACTAGTCTACCTGTCAGCCTCTTCAGCCCCGTCTCACTTGAGAATGTGATCATTTTACAGGCATCAGAAAAAGGCAAGTGTGGGGTAAGCACCTTACTTTTCTCACACCCCTACCCCTTCTATTTACCCAATGGTTTAACCTGGTTTGAGCCAGCCATCATCTTGCCTGGATTAATAAATCTCCTGACTGGTCTCCCTGCTTTTCATTTTTTGAGCATATCATGCCACACCTCTACTCAAAACCTGCTTCACCCAGATTTAAAGCCTTACTATGGTGTCTACAAGACCCTCATGATCTTACTTCCCACCCAGTCACCTCTGTGACTGATTTTTTTTTTTTTTTTTTGAGATGGAATTTTGCTCTTGTTGCTCAGGCTGGAGCGCAATGGCGCAATCTTGGCTCACCGCAACTTCCGCCTCCCAGGTTCAAGCGATTCTCCTGCCTCAGCTGGGATTACAGGCATGTGCCACCCTGCCCGGCTAATTTCATATTTTTAGTAGAGATGGGGTTTCTCCATGTTGGTCAGGCTGGTCTTGAACTCCCGACCTCAGGTGATCCGCCCGCCTCGGCCTCCCAAAGTACTGGGATTACAGGCGTGAGCCACCACGCCCGGCCGTGACTGAAATTTTATACAACTCTCTTTAATTTTGCTCCCGACACAGGGCCTCCTTGCTGCTTGCCAAACCCAGTCCTACCTGGGCGTTTGCTGTAGCTGATGTTTGCGTGCTGGGGATGCCCCGTGACCAACTCCCTTTACCTGCTTCAAGTCCTTTGCTCATAGGGTACCTTCTCATTGCAGCCTCTTCCGACCACCCTAGGAGATTCTTTTGGAGCATTAAGATTTAATGACTGTCCTGTTGGGTTTCAGACTGTGTGGGGCCCGTTGCCCTTTTCTTTTGGCTGACTTCTCCCTTTTTGTAATGGGGATGTTTACCCAATGCCTGTACCCCCATTTTACCTTGGAAGTAAATAACTGATTTTCATTTTACAGGCTCGTAGGTGAAACACAGCCACCTGCCCCTTGCCGCAACTGCTTCTCTCACTTTCCCTCTGTTTGCTTTTCCATAGCACTTCGCACCTAAGCTACTAATTTACCTCCTGAGCCCGGTGTCGATTTTCTCCCCCCACTCATCTCTACCTTTTCTGACTAGAATGTGGGCACCGAGGCCTTTTTGCTCCCAGATGCCTGAAGAACAGTGTCTGCGCACAGGCTATGCGCTCAATAAACGGTTGATGAATGGACGAATTCTGTTTTTTGTTTGTTTTTGAGACGGAGTCTCGCTCTGTCACCCAGGCTGGAGTGCAGTGGCGCTCAAGTGATTCTCCTGCCTCAGCCTCCCGAGTAGCTGAGATTGCAGTCATGTGCCACCACGCCCGGCTAATTTTTTGTATTTTTAGTAGGGACGGGGTTTCACCATGTTGGCCAGGGTGGTCTCAAGCCCCTGAACTCAGGTGATCCACCCGCCGCGGCCTCCCAAAGTGTTGGGATTACAGGCGTGAGCCCCCGCGCCTGGCCCTGAGCTTTCAATTACTTGAAGACGAATTCGATCTGGTGAGAAGAGAAGGCGTCGAATACTTGCTTTTTGGTGAAAGGAAGGTGAGACCAAATCCGAGCCCTGCTCTGCCGCGGCGCTGGGTCCCTCGGTCCCTCCGCGGGTGGGCGGTGGGGCCGCAAGCGTTCTCTCTCCTCTCTCTCTGTCTCTCTCTCTCTCGTCCTCTCGGGTCTCTGTTTCAGGTCCCAGACCCTCGGCCGCGCGCCCACCTGCGCCCACCCAGTCCCCGAGACACCCGTGAGCCTGTCTCGCGCCCTCCCCAGGTCCGGCAACCTGGAGCGGGAGAGATCGGAGCGCCGAACGCGCATCCCCCGCCTCCCCATGAGGGCGCGTATGCAGATGAGCACGGCGCACGGAGGCGGAGGCGGAGGCGGCCGGTCACGCTAGGCCTGGGACCACCCCCGCACCTCCCACCCCCAGTCCCTCACCCCGCTCCTACGTCCCCGCGCAGGGACATCCGAGTGCTGCCGGTGGGTTCCCCTAGCGGTGAGGGTGGGGCGAGGGGGCTGGAGAGGGTGAGGGGGTTGGGGCCGCACGAAGGAAGTGACCGTGTGTTGAGAGCGGGGCGGGCGCGAGGGTGTGAGAGGAGGCGGGGACGACACCTCGTACTCACCTGGCAGGGGACACACCATGATCGCGAAGGTGGTTTTCCCAGGGCGAGGCTTACCCATTGCACTCCGGATGTGCTGACCCCTGCGATTTCCCCAAATGTGGGAAACTTGACTGCATAATTTGTAGTAGTGGGGGACTGCGTTCGCGCTCTCCCCTGGTCTCTTAACTCGGTCCGCAAAAGTAGACTTGGCTCTCTGTGTTGCCGAAAAGCAGCATTCAGGACCAGGGTTGCTCTCTATCCTTCTGCATCCCAGTGACTTGAGCTGGTTGTCACGAGCCCGGCGTCTCAGGGCGGGCGTGCACTTGTGTGGTCTTTTACAGTTAGGATTGTCGGCGCTATGCAAAGCTGCAAGATCGGGGATCTCTCTAGGTCGGAGGCAAAGACGGGCGGTTTCCACCTCCTTTTAGCTGTTCATTTATTTTATTTTATTATTATTTTTTAATGTCTATAAACTAGGTGATATTTGGAGATCAGACACTGGTGACGCGGAATACAGGATCCTTATCATATGAGTTACTAGCGCTTGTTTCTTAAATTTGCAGGTCTGGTTTGTCAGGAACTGAGTCTGATAGAATCCCTTTCACTTTGCGTGTTACCGCGTGCGCGTGGCGGGCGGCGGGCCGTAATGGTGGTGGTTTGGTTGGTTCGTTGGTTTTCTCTTTTCCCCAAAAGTCTGCGCACAGCTTAGGTTGGTGTTTTTTTTCCTGAGTAGACACTTTAATCTGCAAAATGGGATGATGACTCCTACGTTGCAACACCTTGTAAAATTTTGCCGCCTTCAGCTGACAACACTTGCCCTAAGCATCTTACTTCGGTTTGGCAATATTACAGTATGTCTAGGAGTGAGGTCTTATGTCCCTGCCGAGGGAGAAATTCCAACAAAGCCAAAGTATCAGTTTTACATTGTCTTTGAGTTTCAGAGGTCACCAGCAAATCATCTGCATATTAAATCATTCTAGATCCTACTGGTGGGACAAATTTCTCTAAGTTTTCTTGTAAATGACAGGAAAATAGTAGGAGAGTTCTGAAGCCCTTTGCCATAAATATCAAACTTTGCCATAAATATGGGACTCGGTAAGAATTTCGACTCGTCCACTAGAGGGACAGAAAAGCAGGCAGAACATACATCGACTTCAGGGGGAAATTTTGCAGGCAGACAACAGCACTAAATTCAGAATAACTGCAGTTAGGAACTACAGGAGCTAATGAAACAAGGATTTTATTTACTTCTCTAAGATACTGTACAAATTATGTGATCAACCATCTTTATCAAATTTATATTCCCTCTTAACAGGATGAGTATCCTTTTTAAAATAAGCTCCTGTCTTTTTTTTTTCTTTCTTTCTCTTTCTTTTCTCTCTCTCCTCTCTCTCTCTCTCCCCCTCTCCCCCTCTCTCTCTCTCTCTCTCTCTCTCTCTCTCTCTCTCTCTCTCTCTCTTTCCCTCTTTCTTTCTTTCTTTGAGACCCAGTTTCGGGCCGGGCGCGGTGGTTCACGCCTGTAATCCTAGCACTTTGGGAGGACGAGGTGGGTGGATCACCTGAGGTCAGGAGTTCAAGACCGGCCTGGCCAACATGGTGAAACCCCATCTTAAAAAAAAGAAGAAGAGACGGAGTTTTGCTCTGTCGCCCAGGCTGGAGGGCAAGGGCGAGATCTTGGCTCACTGCAGCCTTCTCCCTCCTGGGTTCAAGCGAATCTCCTGCCTCAGCCTCCCGAGTAGCTGAGATTACAGGCACCTGCCACCACGCCTGGCTAATTTTTGTATATTTAGTAGAGACGGGGTTTCACCGTGTTGACAAGGCTGGTCAACTCCCAAAGTGCTGGGATTACAACAAGCGTGAGCCACCGTGCCAGGCCCTTTTAATTATTTTAATTTTTTTCGAGCAGAGTTTCCTTCTTGTCACTCTGGCTGGAATGCAGGGTCGAGATCTCTGCTCACTGCAGCCTGCACCTCCCCAGTTGAAGCGACTCTCCTGCCTCAGCCTCCCAAGTAGCTGGGATTACAGGCACGCAGCACCATGCCCAGCAAATTTTTGTATTTTTAGTAGAGATGGGGTTTCACCACGTTGGCCAGGGTGGTCTCGAACCCCTGACCTCACATGATTCGCCCGTCTCGGCCTCCCAAAGTCCTGGGATTACAGGCGTGAGCCAGCGCACCCGGCCTTAATTTTTCTTTTTCTTCTTCTATTATTATTTTTTAAATAGAGACAGATTTCCTGTGTTGCCCAGGCTAGTCTCAAACTCTTTGGCTCAAGTGGTCCACCTGCCTTAGCCTCCCAAAGTTGCTGGGATTACAGGCTTGAGCCACCGCACTGGGCCACCAGTGCCCTTTTTAAATAAGCTCCTATTTGTGTTGTTTGTTTTGTTTAATTGTTGTGTAACCACATTTATTCCGTCAAATTGAGATCTCTACAAAGGATATCATTTTATACCTGACCATGGTTTATCCTTTTGGTGAGTCACTGGTTCTCTCTGTCCAAATAGCATCATTACTCCCTAAGGTCCAACGTCATGCACGTACCAATTTGTTTCAGCCTGGATGCTTTTCCAGTCCACTGTGAAACTGTCTCTCTCCATCACACCCCTTTTCTTTCAGAAGGCATACAGGTACCAACTAGGAGCTCCACAAAATACTCCATCCGGAGTGCAGATGATGGTAGGTAGTTTAGTTTACACAGGTGTCTTTCCAGTAGGTTTACAAGAGAATCAAGAGAAAGAAAGAACACACGTTCCTCAGTCAGAGGGCCTATCTCTATGGGAACTGCCAAGGAAAAGTAGAAAGTTGATCCAGAAAATCAACAACCTGCATTGATCTAACAACAGACGAAAATTGGGGAATTTAGGAGGAACTTGAAGAATAAGTAGCACCGAAGGGCCGGGCACGGTGGCTCATGCCTCTACTCCCAACACTTGGGGAGGCCGAGGCGGGCAGATCACTTGAGGTCAGGAGTTTGAGACCAGCCTGGCGAACATGGCGAAACCCTGTCTCTACTAAAAATACAAAAATTATCTGGGCGTGGTGGCGTGCCCCTGTAATCCCAGCTACTTGGGAGGCTGAGGCAGGAGAATCGAGACTCCCTCTGAAAAAAAAAAAAAGTAGCACCAGCGATATCTATCCAAAAAGGTAAGGCTATTTTCTGGGCTGAGGAAGTTATTGACACATATGGTTGGTTCGTTAGTTTCCCCAACTAAGATTCCCCCAATCTGTCAATTTTGCAATACTTAACAATTATTTTTTAGCTGAGGGTTTCTCCTTCTGGGCTCTCCTGATTCCCGGGTCCCTGCAACTTCTGCATTCTCTGGAGTCTCTTTCTGCAATCCCTCTTCTGCTCTTCTGGCTCTTGCAATAATGACTTAAAAGGTTTTCCCTTTTGCTTAGCTCCCCTCATGGGTGATCCAGAGTAGAGACTGATTCTCTGTAGTAAATAGCTGTGAGCAGCTAGCACAGCAGTTAACGTTCCCTTGTTTCTTCTTTCTCTAGACTGTCCCCTAAATTTTAGTAGAGTCTCGCTCTATCGCTCAAGCTGGAGTGCAGTGGTGCGATCTCGGCTCACTGCAGCCTCTGCCTCCTGGGTTCAAGTGATTCTCGTGTCTCAGCCTCCCAAGGAGCTGGGACTACAGGTGCACACCACCACGCCCTGCTAATGTTTGTAGTTTTAGTAGAGACGGGGTCTTGCCATGTTGGCCAGGATGGTCTCGAACTCCTGACTTAAAATGATCTGCCCTCCTCAGCCTCCCAAAGTGCTGGGATTACAGGTGTGATCCACTGCACCCGGCCTACCCTACCATTTTTTGCCTAACTTGACTCTGGATAGTCAGTAAGAGAGCCAAGACAAAGGTGGGCTAAGACTAGAGCAGAATTTTGATCTGCTCCTGGATCTTTGCCAGTAAATTCTGATAAAGCCTTAACAAACTGCTGAGGAAACCAGTGGTAGACTCTGGGACTTCTGGGTATGCTACTGCATTTTTTTTTTTTTTTTTAAGTAGACAGGAGGGCTCCCTATATTGCCCAGACTGGTCTCAAACTCCTGGGCTCAAGCGACCCTCCCGCCTTGGCTTCCCAAAGGGATGGAACTGAAGATGTGAGCCGCCACGCCCACAATTCCGTTTATAGCTCTAGGAAATGTCACCCCTTTATATGGGTAGGCAGATGCAAGGCCTAACATACATGCTGTCAAGAATTTGTCCTCAAGAAAGAAACTTAGCACCATTTGCTATACACAGTTCATCCTCAAGTCAACTGGTAATTGGAGCGGTCAGCTGTGTTATTAATTGCCGGTACCCACAGGGAAAAGAAAACCTCTGATACAAGTTGGTAGTGACAACTTGGAGTCAGCCACCTAGGCTAAATTCCCAGCAATAGAGGCCAGGTGCAGTGGCTCACCCCTGCAATCCCAGCACTTACTCTGGGAGGCCAAGACAGGCAGATCACCTGAGGTCAGCAGTTTAAGACCAGCCTGGCCAACATGGTGAAACCTCCTTTTTACTAAAAATACAAAAATTAGCCGTATGTGGTGGCACGCACCTGTGTGTCCCAGCTACTTGGGAGGCTGAGGCAGGAGAATTGCGTGAACCGGGGAGGTGGAGATTGCAGTGGGATGAGATTGCACCACTACACTCTAGCCTGGGTGATAGAGGGAGGCTCTATCTCAGAAATAAATAAAAATAAATGTAAATAAATAAGTTAATTCCCACAGACAGAAAGGAGGTAGGTAAATATCTTCCTTGATATTTATTCAGCTGTTAATATGACTCACTTAGGCCAGGTGTGGTGGCTCACATCCATAATTTCAGAACTTTGGGGGGCCAAGGAGGAAGGATCTCTTGAGCCCAGGAGTTTGAGGCCAGCCTGGGCAACATAGGAAGACACCCTCTCTAGAAAAAAAGAAAGAAATTAAAGTTAGCCAGTTAGCCATGTGTGGTGATGCACACCTGTGGCTCTAGCCAGGAGAAAGGCTGAGGCTGGAGGACCACTTGAACCCAGGAGTTCCAGGGTGCAGTGAGTGAGCTAGGCTAACGCCACTGCACCCTAGCCTGGGTGACAGAGAGGGCCCCTGTCTCAAAAAGCAGAGACTCACCCTCAAGGGAAGGGGAAATGTCTCTTTTCCTTATGGTACCAAGGGCACATGTTTTTGTTGTTGTCTTTTTTCTTTTTTGAGGCAGTCTCTCGCTCTTGTCACTCGGGTGGGAGTGCAGTGGAGCCATCACCGTTCTGTTCATTGCAGCCTTAGCCTCAGCCTGATCTGCTCGCCTTTTTTTTTTTTTTTTTCTTCCAAATTTAGAGACCAGGTCTCTCACTGTGTTGCCTTGGCTGGTCTCTTAACTCCTGGGCTCAAGTGATCCTCTCGCCTTGGCCTCCCAAAGTGCTGGGATTACAGATTACAGGCGTGAGCCACTGTGCCCGGCCAACGTTTTTGTTTTCTTCCAGTTTTGTATTTACCTTTTTTTTGAGACGGAGTCTCCCTCTGTCGCCCAGGCGGGAGTGCAGTGGCAGGATCTTGGCTCACTGCAACCTCCGCCTCCTGGATTCAAGCAATTCTCCTGCCCAGCTAATTTTTATATGTTTAGTAGAGACGGGGTTTCACCATGTTGCCCATGTTAGTCTCGAACTCCTCATCTCAGGTGGTCTGCCCGCCTCGGCCTCCCAACGTGCTGGGATTACAGGCATGAGCAGCGGCTGCCAACAAGCCCCAGCATCTGCCTGGGTGGGATCAGCAGCTCCCACGGACTCCATCTCCCCCGGGTGGGAACGTGGGGAGGCAGGGAACTCATCCCTGGCAGGTCCTTCCTAAACCTCTGAGCCGGATACTTGCCTGTACCAGGATTAATTGCCCAAACATACTCTGCCGTTTCTGCCAGCAGTTACAGATCCCGGGATACTTTCCCCCAAGTGCCTAGTCCATGCCAAATAAAGAAGCTTCTCTACACACCCCAAACTAGCAGGAAAAAGGCGGATTTGGCCTAGAAAAGCATGAGATGGCAACTTTTCGACAAGGATACCCATGAGAACCAAAAACCAATGGTGGCAGCTCGATGACAAACACAGAAGTGGGACCCTCTTCCCCACGGGGGTGGGGAAAACAAAAAACACGCACGATACCTGACTGACGAGCACACAAACCGAAAACGCAACACCAAACACCATCGATAAACGACCTACCTAGGTAGTCAGGAAGCAGTCTGCTATTCAATCACAACCACCAGGAGGGAGCGCGAACGCAGTCCCCCACTACCACAAATTATGCAGTAGAGTTTCCCACATTTGGGAAACTGGAGTTTCAGCACATCTGGAGTGCAATGGATAAGCCTCGCCCTGGGAAAACCACCTTCGTGATCATGGTATCTCCCCTGCCAGGTAAGTATTAGGTATCGTCCATGCCCGGCCAATATTTGTATTTTTAGTAGAGACGGGGTTTCACCATGTTGGTCAGGCTAGTCTCGAACTCCTGACCTCAGATGATCCGCCTGCCTTGGCCTCCCAAAGTGCTGGGATTATAGGCGTGAGCCACTGCGCCCGGCCAAAAAATTTGTTTTAAAATTTTCTTTGAGAGATAGGATCTTGCTTTGTTGTCCAGGCTGGCCTCGAACTCCGGGGCTCATACAGTCTTCCCACTCTGGCCCCCTAAAGTGCTGGGATTACAGGTGTAAGCCACCGAACCCAACCTCAATCTTCTTGTGATCCATAATGTGACAACCAATACAGCTACTTAGTGGTCGATGGGTGGACAGTGTACACAGCATGGACAGTTACCTAAGTAACTATTATCTATTAAGAACCACATGTGGCTGGGCACAGTGGCTCACACCTATAATTCCAACACCTTGGGAGAACGAGGCACGAGGATCACTGGAGCCCAGGAGTTTGCAACATAGGGAGATACTTGTCTCTGCAAAAAATTAAAACAAAAAACAACCACATTTGATAATAAATTTAAAGTCTTCAAAAGTGACTATTTTAACACTGCCCATCCATAGTAGTTTGTAAGACACAATTTGATATGAAAAATGTATGTATAAGTACCTCAGAATTCAAAGTTAAAGGGGTATAGATAATTTAATAAAAATTATTAGCATCAGTGATGAGGTGGGAATTTTGTGTATAATATCCAATTCACAAATTAAAATGGAATTTGGGTTATGTGATCCACTAATTTTTCAGTGGTTTTTAGATATTTGTGTTAACATTTTTATTATTATTATTTTATTTTTGCTGGGGAGGGCAGGGGAGGGTGATGGGAGAGCGGGGTCGTGTTAACATTTTTTTAAAAAGGTTTTACTCTGTTGTCCAGGCAAGAGTATGCGATGGCAATCACAGCTCACTGCACCTTTGAACTCCTGGGCTCAAGCAATCCTCCTGCATCAGCCTCCCTGCCTAGCTAATGTTTTAAACTTTTGTAGACATAGTGTCATTTTGTTGCCTACGATTGTCTTGAACTCCTGGCCTCAAGTGATTTTCCTACCTTGGTCTCCCACAGTGCTGGTATCACAGGCATGAGCCCCGCCTCTTCCCCACCTTCTACCTGACCCTTCGCTTCTGTCGTCTGCGCAGGCGCGCAAGGGGAACTCGGAAGTGCAGGCGGAAGTGGCGTCGGGACGCTTTAGGGACGCGACTTGCAGAGTAAACACAGACGCTGCACATCGCAGTGGACGGTGTAGGCCGCTGCAGGCCACCATGAGCCGACTGCCGGATGACTACGATCCTTACGCGATTGAGGAGCCTAGTGACGAGGAGCCGGCTTTGAGCAGGTGGGCCCTGCCTTGTCCTGGCACCCAAGGCTTCGGGCGGAGGCCTGGCTTGGTCGCCTCCACTCGTTGCGCCTGCCGAGCCTATGCAGACCCTCGGCCTAGCGGTTCGGGAGCCTGTCGTACATCACTGTCACTTGTGCGGGGCCAAAGGGCTTTCCTGATGGGGTCGCGCAGCTCCCAGGGAGGCGGGGCCGCCTTGTCTGTAGAAAGAGAGAGATTACGGAATCTCGGGGGACCGCTTGTAAATCTTCAAAAGCAACGAGTTCGAAACTTGCGTCTACTGCTTGGCAGCAGAGTGACCGAAGGCAGGTCACTTATCTTATGTTACTTACCTGTAAAATGGAGCTATAATAACCTATAGTTGTACAAGCCATATAAGATAGCATAACACATGTAAATTTATTGTGAGGCTCATAGGACTTAATGTGAAGTGTCCATCTTGACTAAACTGCCATAAACAGAAATAAGGGAATATTGAACAGGACTTTTTTTTTTTTTTTTTTTTTTCCCTCCCGGGGGACTGTTTTTTTTTTTTTTTCTAGCTACAGAGGTAAATCATAAGGTCCTTGTCTTCCAGAGCCTTACAGTATGATAAGGGTAATAAGGTAAAGTAGGTATCTTGAAGAGCATTGTAGAAAATATTGACCTGAGACAGGCACAGACGAAAGTTTGTGGAATTTCTAGAAGGGTGCGATTTATTCTACAGGGAAACTTGAAGGTATGTTGCCAAGAGATTTCCACACCAATTTAGTTATTTCTTTTTCTTTCTTTCCTTTTTTTTTTTTTTTTTTTTTTTTGGGGAAAAAGTGTCATTCCGTCACCCAGGCTGGAGTGTAGTGGCGAGATCATGGCCTTCCCCTCCTGGGTTCAAGCGATTCTCCTGCCTCAGCCTCCTGGGTAGCTAGGATTACAGGCATGCACCACCACCCCTGGCTAACTTTTGTATTTTTAGTAGAGACAGGGTTTCACCATGTTGGTCATTGGGGCCTTGAACTCCCGACCTCCTGATCTGCCTGCCTTGGCCTCCCACAGTGCTGGAATTACAGGTGTGAGTCACTGCGCCTGGCCTAGTTATTTCTTTTTTTTTTTTTTTGAAACGGAGTCTGCTCTGTTGCCCAAGCTGGAGTACAGTGGCACAATCTCAGCTCACTGCAATCTCCGCCTCCTGGGTTCAAGTGATTTCCCTGTCTCAGCCTCCTGAGTAGCTAGGATTACAGGTGTGCACCACCATACCTGGCTAATTTCTGTATTTAGTAGAGATGGGGTTTCTCCATTTTGGTCAGGCTTGTCTTGAACTCCTGACCTCGTGATCCGCCCACCTTGGCCTCCCAAAGTACTGGGATTACAGGCGTGAGCTATGGCGCCTGGCCCTAGTTATTTCTTAAGCTGCCAGCAGATTCTATTTTTTTTTTTTTTTTTTTTTTTGGAGACAAAGTTTCACTCTTTTTGCCCAGGCTGGAGTGCAGTGGTATGTTCTGGGCTCACCGAAACCTCTGCCTCCTGGGTTCAAGCGATGATCCTACCTCAGCCTCCTGAGTAGCTGGTATTACAGGCATGTGCCACCATGCCCAGCTAATTTTGTATTTTTAGTAAAGACGGAGTTTCTCCATGTTGGTCGGGCTGATGTCGAACTCCCGACTTCAGGTGATCTGCCTGCCTCAGCCTCCCAGTGTGTTGGGATTGCAGGCATGAGCCACTGTGCCTGGCCAGATCCTAGTCTTAAAGCTTAAAACATTCATTCTGTTCAAAGAAGCTTTATGTGAAGCCATGCCTTCATTAACAACCTTGGCTGGGCGTGGTGGCCCATGCCTGTAGTCCCAGGACTTTGGGAGGCTGAGGTAGGAGAATCTCTTGAGCCTTAGTAGTAAAGGAACAGCCTGGGCAAAATAGTGAGATCTTATTTCTTAAAAAAAAATTAGAAGAACAATATTTCCTCATATTGTCATGGGAGACATTGGATGCATAGGAAATCAGACTGCTATTAAGATTTCTTTGGTGAGGAGTGACGATGTATACCAGGATTCCCTGTGAAAAAGAGTTTCAGTTATGGGTCCTGTCTGTGAAAGGACACACACACACACACACACACACACGTGTCTCATTTTTTTATTTATTTAGAGACTGAGTATCACTCTGTTGCCCAGGCTGGAGTACAGTGGCGGGATCTTGGCTCACTGTAGCCTCTGCCTCCTGGGTTCCAGTGATTCTCCTGCCTCAGCCTTCTGGGTAGCTGGGATTGTGGGCATGTGCTACCACACCCGGCTTATTTTTTGTATTTTTAGTAGAGATTGGGTTTCAACATGTTGGCCAGACTGGTCTCAAACTCCTGACCTCAGGCGATCTACCTACCTCGACTTCCCAAAATGCTGGGATTAGAGGTTTGAGCCACGGAGTCTGGCATGTTGTAACATTTCTTTAAGGAAGCTTTATAATCTTGAGACAGTTGCCACTGGTAAGGTAACTGTAAAGATGAATATTATAAAAACAAAACAATGTTATCTGACAGTATTGCCTGCTGAAGGCTCTAAGACATATGCTTATTATTTTAAAAAGGGAGATTAGTGTTAGGTGTCTGTCAGGATTTAATTTTACGCAATTTCTAAGCTAATAAATTGTAGCTTGTCACTGTTTCACAGAAGCTAACTGAAGACATGAGACCCCTGGGTCAAAGATAAGACTACACATACTACACATAGCACAGCAAGCAGCATGAGCATCATGTTTGTGGCTTGCTTTTGCTTCGCAGACCTGCAGGTATTACGCTGGGGGTCCTAGAAGAATGCTGCACGTTCAGTGGTTTAGCATTGTGGCTAAAGAATACTTCAGCTTGGAGAATCCACCTCTTTCATAGCAGACAATAAATATACCTGCTCTTTGTTCTGGAAGGAGACATTATCTCATTTCTCAAGGTTTTTCGCTGCAAACACAATTCTGAGAAATGGCTGGAGGAACAGTGGTCAGAACCGTGCATTCTTGGCATACTTAACTTGCATGTCCAGGATCCATGATGCATTATTGCCTTTCCCAGCAGTGCTGAAAACTGAGACTTTGCTTGAAATAATCACAAGGATTGAAAAAAATTGGCAGAAAAAATAACGCTTGCTTTGTGATTCCATTTCTTTAAGTTAAACATTTTATTTTGAGGTTTTTGTAGATTCACATTCAGTTATAAGAAATAATACAGGCCTGGTGCAGTGGCTCACCCTGTAAGCCCAGCACTTTGGGAGGCTGAGGCAGGAGACTCACTTGAGCTCAAGAGTTCAAGACCAGCCTTAGCAATGTGGTGAAATCCTGTCTCTACCAGAAACATAAGAAATTAACTGAGAATGGTGGTGCATACCTGTGGTCCTAGCTACTTGGGAGGCTGAGGCGGTTGGGTGACTTGAGCCTGGGAGACGGAGGTTTCAATGAGCCAAGATGGCACCACTGTACTCCAGCTTGGGCAACACAGTGACGTCCCCAACTTAAAGAATAAGAGAAATAATACAGAGATATCCTGTGTATCCTTTCCCCAGTTTCCTCCAGTGTTAACATACTACAAAACTATAGTGTAATATCACAACCAGAGTATCTGTCTGTCTGTCTGTCTATCTGTCTATCTATCTGTCTATCTATCTATCTGTTTATTTTTTGCAATGGAGTGTCTGAATCCTGTAATCCCAGCTACTTGGGAGGCTGAGACAGGAGAATCACTTGAACCCAGGAGGCGGAGGTTGCATTGAGCCGAGATCATGCCACTGCACTATAGCTTCAGTGACGAGAGTGAGACTCTATCTCAAAACAAACAAACAAAAAACAGTCTAGGTAACATGGTGAAACCCCATCTCTACAAAATTAAAAAAAAAAAAAAAAAAAAGCTGGGCATGGTGGCATGTGCCTGTAGTCCCAGCTACTGGGGTAGCTGAGGTTGGAGGCTCACTTGAACTGGGGAGGTGGAGGTTGCAGTGAGCTGAGATCATGGCACTGCATTCCAACCTGGGTGACAGAGTGAGATTCCATCTCCAAAATTTAAAAATAAATAAAAATTAAAAAAAGATTAGAAATATGCAGAAGTAGCCTGTTGAAAATAGCAATATGTAATATACATCAAGTGCAACCGTGTAAAACTTAAAATTGTTGTTCGACAGGAAGATACTGAGAGTTTTAAATTATTTTAATTTTAAAATATTCATATTCTTTTTGATTTAAATGTATGCTAGCTCTGAAGATGAAGTGGATGTGCTTTTACATGGAACTCCTGACCAAAAACGAAAACTCATCAGAGAATGTCTTACTGGAGAAAGTGAATCATCTAGTGAAGATGAATTTGAAAAGGAAATGGAAGCTGAATTAAATTCTACCATGAAAACAATGGAGGACAAGTTATCCTCTCTGGGAACTGGTAAACTTTTTGTTCAATTATATATATATATTTTTGTAAGCTCCATAAGGGCGGGAACCTTATTTGTGCTCTTCTGTGTTCCCAGCACTTTTAGTAGGTGTTCAATAAATATTTATTGAACGAAAGAGTAAATGTATTTAGCAGTCTGAGCTAGTCTTCTTTTTCTCATTAAAAAAAAAGTTACTGATTTATTTATTATTTTAGATTCATTCTGCCACCCAGGCTGGAGTAGAGTGGTGTAATCATAGCTCACTGCAGCCTAAAACTCCTGGGCTCAAATGATCCTTCCCACCTCAGCCTCCTGAATAACTGAAATCACAGGCATGTACCACTGTGCCCAGCTAATTAAAAAAAAAAAATTAGTGGCCAGGCATGGTGGCTCATGTCTGTAATCCCAGCACTTTGAGAGGTTGAGGTAGGTGGATCTCTTGAGGTCAGGAGTTCAAAACCAGCCTGGCCAACATGGTGAAACCCCGTCTCTACTAAAAATATAAAAAATTAGCTGGGCTTGGTGGCACGCACCTGTGGTCCCAGCTACTGGGGAGGCTGAGGCAGGAGAATCACTTGAACCCGGGAGATGGAGGTTGCAGTGAGCTGAGATTGCACCACTGCACTCCAGCCTGTGTGACAGAGCGAGACTCAATCTCAAAAAAAAAAAATTATAAAGACAGGGTCTGAACTATGTTGTCCAGGCTGGCCTTAAACTCCTGGCTCAAGTGATCTTCCTGCCTTGGCCTCCCAAAGTGCTGGGATTACAGGTGTGAGCTACTGTGCCTGGCCTGGAGTTTACTTTGATGACTACAGAGAACTGTCTTGTGCTCTTGGAAAGAGATTAGTTAGTACTGTTTACTTGGTTAATTTTATTTTGCAGTTTTTACTCTAGGGTTAATAAAAAAAGACACACAAACTTACAGAAGTATTTTTAGGGTTAGATGGCACTAAAATGTGGCAGTTTTCATCATGTATCACCACAGATTCCTGTCTCATTTACTAAGTAATGAAACATACTTCATTTTGATACTTGGTCTTTATGTAAAGTGTACCTGACCTGAAAACTGTGAAAGTAGGACTCTGTCCTGGCACAGTGGCTCACACCTGTAATCCTAGCACTTTGGGAGGCTGAGGCAGGTGGATCACAATGTTAGGAGTTCAAGGCCAGCCTGACCAACATGGTGAAACCCTGCCTCTACTAAAAATACAAAAAATTAGGCAGGCACAATGGCAGGCGCCTGTAATCCCAGCTACTTGGTAGGCTGAGGCAAGAGAATCTCTTGAATCGGGGGTGAGGGGGCGGTGCAGAGGTTGCAGTGAGCTGAGTGAGACTCCATCTCAAAAAAAGAAGAAAGTAGGACTCTTCGGCAGCATTGATTTTCAGTTGATAACGCTATGAATTAACTAGAAAGAACTGAAAGCATGTAATAATATAATAAAAGCTAAATCAGGTGCTAATTAAGAGGAATTAGGGATGTAGGCATATGATGACATCTGGGCACAAGTGAGGAGAAGACTGTCCTTGACTCATTTCTCTTGCCTTCCTATAGGGTTCTTAGTAGGGTTCTTATCCTTTTGTTTTTTTTTTTGAGACGGAGTCTGACTCTGTCGCCCAGGCTGGAGTGCAGTGGCACCATCTTGACTCACTGCAACCTCTGCCTCCCAGGTTCAAGTGTTTCTCCTGCTTCAGCCTCCCCAGTAGCTAGGACTACAGGCGCGTGCCACCACGCCCAGTTATTTTTTTGTATTTTTAGTAGAGACAGGGTTTCACCATGTTAGCCAGAATGGTCTTGGTCTCCTGACCTTGGATCCACCCACCTTGGCCTCCCAATGTGCTGGGATTACAGGCATGAGCCACTGTGCCCAGCTCTTATCTTTTTTCTCCTAGTGTTTTTAGAACAAAATGTTTGTTCTTTGTTCTGCACAGTATACTGCATGACTGAAAGGTAGAGATATGCGTGCTGGCAATCTGAAAATATGGCTATTTTATTTAATGAGATTTGTGGGAAGGGAGAGCGAAGAATTTTCTCAAGATTTGGAACATTTTAAGCAGGGCCAGTTCTCTGTGCCTGCATAGGACATAGACATCAAGTGAGTCATTGACGTGAAAATATTTCACCATCAAATGATATTATGAATGAGTTGATATTGCTTTGAGGTGATGGAAGAATATATGGAGTTTTTTGTCTTGTGAATTATGTATGGTTTAGTATGTAAACTTTACATCTGCTTTGATTAGGATCTTCCTCAGGAAATGGAAAAGTTGCAACAGCTCCAGCAAGATACTATGATGATATATATTTTGATTCTGATTCTGAGGATGAAGACAAAGCAGGTGAGTAACCTATTTACCAGGTTTAGCAGTTACATTTTATTAAAAAGGTTTACCTAACAATTATTGAATGTTAGGATTTCCTTCCTAGTTTGGTCTTTTAAGAAATTGCGGCCAGGCATGGTGGCCCACGCCTGTAATCCCAGCACTTTGGGAGGCCGAGGTGGGTGGATCACCTGAGGTTAGGAGTTCCAAGACCAGCCTAGCCAACTTGGCAAAACTCCGTCTCTACTGAAAATACAAATATTAAGCCAGGTGTGGTGGTGCATGCCTGTAGTCCCAGCTACTTGGGAGTCTGGGGCAGGAGAATCGCTTTACCTGGGAGGCAGAGGTTACAGTGAGCCAAGATCTCCCACACTGCACTCCAGCAGCCTGGGAGACAGAGTGAGACTCTGTATCAAAAAAAAAAAAAAAAAGAAATTGTATGCCATTGATGTGAAAACAAAAGCAGGAGTGGTTAATGAGAAAAGCTGGGGATGCAGGCATTTGAGAACATGGCACCAACAGTGGTGCTGCTTGGGTGTACCTAGGGAGTGAGAGAGAGTTTCCCAACTTAATACCTCCGCTCCGCAGGGGTCTTGTCGCCTCTCCCTTTATGTTCTCTATAGCAGCAATATTTGTTTTCATGACTGCAAGTACTTTCTATGTTTAATCCTCCTGCAGAAGTTTTTCTTATTTTTTCTTTTGAGATGGAGTTTCGCTCTTGTTGCCCACGCTGGAGTGTGTTGGTGCAATCTCAGCTCACTGCAACCTTTGCCATCTGGGTTGAAGCGATTCTCCTGCCTCAGCCTCCTGAGTAGCTGGGATTATAGGCATGTGCCACCATGCCTGGCTAATTTTTTGTATTTTTAGTAGAAACTGGGTTTCACCTTGTTAGCCAGGCTGGTCTCAAACTCCCAATCTCAGGTGATCCGCCTGCCTCAACCTCCCAAAGTGTTGGGATTACAGGTGTGACCCACTGTGCCTGGCCTCCTCCTGCAGAATTTTTCATAAAGTATTGCTTTCAGTCAGCCTCTGTGTGCTTCAAAATTGAATTTTTATAAAATTTGAGCAAAGTTGAACATGATAAGAGCTACAACTAATTATATGAGTAATTACACTGAAATATTCAAATAACAAATTTTTGTGGTAAAGAACAATATTATACTTTTGTGCATTATTACTTAAATATTGACCTGCTAAAATATATGTCTTTATTTATATATATTTTTAGGCAGAGTCTCACTCTGTCACCCGAACTGGAAAACAGTGACAAAATCTTAGCTCACTATAGCCTCTGCCTTCTGGGTTCAAGCAATTCTGGTGCTTCAGCCTCCCAAGTAGCTGGGACTACAGGTGCATGCCACCATACCCAGCTACTCTTTGTATTTTTAGTAGAGATGGGGTTTTGCATGTTGGCCAGGCTGCTTTCGAACTCCTGACCTCAGGATGTCTGCCCACTTTGGCCTATCAAAGTTCTGGGATTACAGGTATGAGCCACCACTACAGGCCTGCTAGAATACGTTTAAAAAGTCTAGGTTGAGTGTGGTGGCTCACGCCTGTAATCCCAGCACTTTGGGAGGCTGAGGCAGGCGGATTACCTGAGGTCAGGAGTTCAAGACCAGCTTGGCTAACATGATGAAACCCCGATTCTACTAAAAATAAAAAAATTAGCTGGGCCTGGTGGTATGCACCTGTAATCTCAGCTACTTGGGAGGCTGAGGCAGGAGAATCACTTGAACCCGGGAAGCAGAGGTTACAGTGAGCCGAGATCAAGCCATAGCACCCAAGCTTCGGCAACAGGAGCGAAACTCCGTATCCAAAAAAAAAAAAAAAAATGTCTAGTGTAGGTCCGGGCGAGGTGGCTCACACCTATAATCCCAGTACTTTGGGACTCTGAGGTGGGTGGATCATGAGGTCAAGAGTTCAAGACCAGCCTGGCCAAGATGGTGAAACCTGATCTCTACTGAAAACACAAAAACTAGCCAGGCATGGTTGCAGGTGCCTGTAATCCCAGCTACTTGGGACGCTGCAGCAGAGAATCACTTAAACCTGGGAGGTGGAGGTTGCGGTGAGCCAAGATCGCTCCACTGCACTCCAGCCTGGGCAGCAGAGTGAAACTCAGTCTCAAAAAAACAACAACAAAAAGTCTAGTGTATATAGATGCCATAGGTTTTTTTTTTCTATTTTCTTTCATTTTTCCTCTCTTCCTTTCTTTTCTTTTCTTTTTGTTTTAGGTTTTTTTTTTTTTTTTTTTTTTTGAGACAGGGTCTTGCTTTGTTACATAAGGCTGGTCTCGAATTCCTGGCTTCAAGCAATCCTCCTGCCTCTGCATCCCAAAGTGTTGGAATTGCAGATGTGAGCCACTGTGCCTGACCACATAGTTTGTTTTTTCAGTTCACTTTTGAAATATTTTTTTTCTGATTTCAGTAGCATTTTATATATAAGAATGTGTGGAGAATTCATCCATCAAAAATAGTTTCTATTCATTTTTGTTTTTTAAAGACAGGGTTTCACCATGTTGGTCAGGCTGGTCTTGAACTCCTGACCTCAGGTGATACACCCTCCACAGCCTCCCAGAGTGCTGGGATTATAGGCGTGAGCCACCGCTCCCAGCCAGCTTCTATTCTTGGCTTGCTTTTAGTGGCTCTTTTGAGACTGAATTCTCATTGTTTGAACTTAGTCCTTGAGATACCAGCTTTTGGTAAAGAAACAATTTTTGCCTCCTCTGTCATTTTCATTTTAATGTCTTATTAGTTGGAGAAGAACTTTATTTTTAAAATTTTTGTCAACTTGTTACTTCTTTAGAGATAGGTCTCACTCTATCACCCAGGCTCCAGCAATGCAATGGTGCAATTATAGCTCACTGCATCCTCAGACTCCTCAGACTGCTATAGCTCACTGCATCCTCATCCTCCTAGCTCAGATTCCCTATTAGCTAGGACTACAGGTGTGTCTGGCTAATTTTTAATTTTTATTTGTGTAGGGATGGGGTCTCATTATGTTGGCCACGCTGGTCTTGAACTCCTGCTCTCAAGTGAGCCTCTAGTCTCAGCCTCTCAAAGTTCTAGGATTACAGTGTGAGCTACCGCACCTCACCTGGACAAGCATTTGTTTGGATGAAGGGTCTTTTTTAACTTTTTTTTTTGAGACAGAGTTTTTACTCTTTCACAGAGGCTAGAGTGAAATGGTGCCATCTCAGCTCACTGCAACCACCGTCGCCCCCCACTCCCATCCATGTTCAAGAGATTTTCCTGCCTCTGCCTCCCGAGCAGCTGGGATTAGGTACCTGCCACCACATCTGGCTAATTTTGTATTTTTTTTTTCTTTTAGACATAGTCTCACTCTTGTTGCCCAGGCTGGAGTGCAGTGGCACGATCTTGGCTCACTGCAACCTCTACCTCTTGGGTTCAAGTGATTCTCCTGCCTCTGCCTCCCAAGTAGCTGGGATTATAGATGCCCACTACCATGCCCAGCTAATTTTTATAATAAAGACAGGGTTTCACTGTGTTGGCCAGGCTGGTCTTGAACTCCTGACCTCAGGTCATCTGCCCACCTGGGCCTCCCAAAGTGCTGGGATTACAGGTGTGAGCCACTGCATCTGGCCTTAATTTTGTACTTTTAGTAGAAATGGAGTTTCACTATATTGGCCAGGCTGTTCTCAAACTCCTGACCTTAGGTGATCCACCCACCTTGGCCTCTGAAAGTGCTAGGATTATAGGCATGAGCCACTATGTCCGTCCCTTTTTTAACGTTTTTCCTTTTTTTTTTTTTTTAATCTTCCCCATCATTAAGCACCTTTTTTTAACTTTTTAAGGAAAATAAATAAATGTATAACTTGGGAAATGAGACTTTTAAAGAAGTATGAACTTGAGATGTGATTCTTAGCCATATCCTAACATTTTCAAAATTAGTACAGGTGACCAAGAAAAAAAAGAAGAAACAACACAAGATTCCAACAAATGATGAATTACTATATGATCCTGAAAAAGATAACAGAGATCAGGCCTGGGTTGATGCACAGAGAAGGGGGTAAGAACTTAAATTCATAATCAAAATCTTTAGAAAAAAATGATTGAAAGATTATTTCCACTGCATTCACATTTTGAATGTATGCGTATGTGTTTACACAAACACACACAAATAAAAAAGTTTGAGGAAAAAACTGCTGAATAGTTTATTTCTAAAATAACTGGCAAATTTTAGTCAGTTGGTTTTTTAAAAACTTGTTGAATTCAGGCTAAGTCAGTCTCTCCATTCAAGAAAAACTTGACTTTTTTTTTTCAGATGCAGTTTATTTTTATTTTTTATTTTTTGTGAAACAGAGTCTTGCTCTCTTGCCCAGGGTGGAGTGCAGTAGTGCAATTTCGGCTCACCGCAACCTCCACCTCCTGGGTTCAATAGATTCTTCTGCCTCCACCTTCTAAGTAGCTGGGACTACAGGCATACACCACCATGCCCAGCTAATTTTTGTGTTTTTAGTAGAGACAGGGTTTCATCATACTGGCCAGGCTGGTCTTGAACTCCTGACCTCATGATCTGCCCGCCTCAGCCTCCCAAAGTGCTGGGATTACAGGCGTGAGCCACTGTGCCCAGCCTCAGATGTAGTTTTTAAATTATTTTGAGATTAAGAGTCATGTGCATGAGCTGGGTCGGTGACTCATCCCTGTAATTCCAGCACTTTGGGAGGCTGAGGCAGACAAATCACCTGAGGTTGGGAGTTTGAGACCAGCCTCGTGAATATGGTGAAAACCCCCCTCTCTACTAAAAATATAAAAATTAGTGGAGCTGTGGTGGCGCACACCTATAATTCCAGCTGCTCAGGAGGCTGAGGTGGGAGAATCGCTTTAATCTTGGAGGTGGAAGTGCCAAGATCACGCCACTGTACTCCAGTCTGGGCGACAGAGTGAAACCCTGTCTCAAAAAAGTTTTCGTGGATTTAGCACTCAAATGATTTTTTTTAACTACTTACAAATTCAATCTTTAAAAATTAAGACGAAGCCAGGCCTGGTGGCTCATGCCTGTAATCTCAGCACTTTGCAAGGCCAAGGCGGGCGATCACTTAAGATCAGGAGTTCAAGACCAGCCTGGCCAACATGGCAAAACCCCTTCTCTACTAAAAATACAAAAATTAGCTGGGGGTGGTATCGTGTGCCTGTAATTCCAGCTACTTGGGAGCCACAAGGATCGTTAGAACCCAGGAGGTGAAGGTTGCATTAAGCTGATATTGTACCACTGTACTCCAGCCTGGATGACTGAGTGAGACTGTCTCAACAAAAACAAAAAAAATTGAGATGAGGCTACTCTGTGTACACTACTTATGGGGTAGCCCTGCTCTGCAAGGAGCAGTTAAAAATTTTGAGATGAAATTAAATAATAAAATTACCCACGTTAAAAGTGAAAAATTTAGTGGCATTTAATACCATTCACAATGTTGTACAGCCACTACTTTTATTTAGTTTCAACCATTTTCATCATCCCAAAAGAAAACCCTGTACTGTTAGGTAGTTTCCCTATGCTTCCCCTCAGCCCCTGGCAGCCACTGATCTGTGCATTGTCTCTGTGGATCTGCTTATTTTAGATATTTCATATGAATGGGATTGCTTTTTTCTTTTTTATACCCAAAGAATCACCTCATACAGAATGAATGGGATATTATATAGTATGTAGCCTTTTGTATCTGGCTTTTTTCACTGGGCATAGTGCTTTTGAGGTTCATCTACATTTTAGCATATGTCAGTACTTTACTTTTTATGGCCGAATAGTATCCCATGTATGTATATGCCGCAATTTGTTTATCCATTCATCCACTGAGGGATTTTTATGTTGTTTCTACACCCTTCGCCCCACCTTTTTTTAAGAGACGCAATGGCTGGAGTGCAGTGGTGCAGTTATAGCTCACTGTAGCCTCAAACTTCTGGGCTCAAGCATCCTCTTTCTTCAGCTTCCTGAGTAGCTGGGACTGTAGGCACACACTGCCTCATGGGTTCAAGCACTCCTCCCACCTCAGCCTCCTGAGTAGTTGGGACTATAGGCACACACCTCGTGGCTAATTTAAAAAATGCATTTTACTAGTGAAGTCTTGCTGTGTTGCCCAAGCTGATCTTGAACTCCTGGCCTTAGTTGATCCTCCTGTCTTCGCCTCCTGTGCTGGCATTACAGGTGTGAGCTGTGGTGCCTGGCCACTTTTTTTTTTGTTTTTTTTTGAGATAAAGTTTTCACTCTTGCCCAGTCTGGAGTGCAGTGGTGTGATCTCAGCTTACTGCAACCTCTACCTCCCGGGTTCAAGGGATTCTCCTGCCTCAGCCTCCCGAGCAGCTGGGATTACAGGCGCCCGCCACCACGCCTGGCTAATTTTTTATATTTTTAGTAGAGACGAGGTTTCGCTATGTTGGTCGGGCTAGTTTCGAACTCCTGACCTCAGGTTGTCCACCCGCCTCGGCCTCCCAAAGTGCTGGGATTACAGGCGTGAGCCACTGTGTCTGGCCTCTAATTTAATTTTTAATAGACGTGAGGTCTTGCTATGTTGCCCAGGCTGGTCTTAAACTCTTGGGCTTAAGCAATCCCATCCTGCCTTGGCCTCCTTTAGGTCTGGGATTATAGGTGTGAGCCACCATGCCCGGTGTGTGATTGTTTATTTTTATTTTCATTTTATTAAAAAAAATTTTATATAGAGACAGGATTTCACCATATTGCCTAGGCTGGTCTCAAACTCCTAGGCTCAAGTGATCTGCCTACCTTGGCCTGGGATTACAGAGGTGTGCCACCATGTCTGGCTGTATGCTTCTTTTTTAAATGTAGCTATACTGTTTTTAAAAAATTCATGAACTTTTATTTTTGGTACATTTGTCACAATTAATGGACTAATATTGATACATTATTATTAATCAAAGTCCATAATTTAAAAAAATTCCTTAGTTTTTATGTAATGTTTGTTTTCTGTTTGAGGATCCCATGTAGAATACTACATTACATTTAGTTATCATGTCTCTACAGGCTTTTCTTGACTATGTCAGTTTCTTAGACTTCCGTTGTTTTCAGTGCCCTTATGTACTTTGAGGAGCACTAGTCAGGTATATGTAGGAGGCCCTCTGTGGGAATTTGTCTGATGTTTTTTCACATAATTAGGATGGGATTATGGATTTTTATGAGGAAGAATGTAGAAGTACAGAGCCATTTTCATTACATTATTTCAAGAGTACATACTACCAGCATGAGTTTTTTGTGTTGCTGTTGGCCTTGATCACCTTGCTGACCAGTGTTGGCTTTCTCTACTATGAAGTTAGTCTTTTACCACGCTACCATACTGTGCTCTTTGGAAGGAAGTCACTGTGTCCAACCCAAACTTAAGGACTAGGGAGTTACACTCCACCACTGTGAGAGAAGAGCATCTTTATAGATCATTTAGAATTCTGTGTGGGGATTTATTTGTTCTCCCCCATTTATTTATGTATTCAATACATTTATACTAGCACGGACTCTTGGGCATTTATTTATTTATTTATTTATTTTATTTATTTATTTTTTTTGAGACGGAGTTTCACTCATGTTACCCAGGCTGGAGTGCAATGGCACGATCTCGGCTCACCGCAACCTCCGCCCCCTGGGTTCAGGCAATTCTCCTGCCTCAGCCTCCTGAGTAGCTGGGATTACAGGCACACACCACCATGCCCAGCTAATTTTTTGTATTTTTAGTAGAGACGGGGTTTCACCATGTTGACCAGGATGGTCTCGATCTCTCGACCTCGTGATCCACCCGCCTCGGCCTCCCAAAGTGCTGGGATTACAGGCTTGAGCCACCGCGCCCAGCCTCTTGGGCATTTATTTTATACTTTGGGTTGTAATCCAATCCTACTTTATTTTGTTGCTCAGTTTGTTTCAGCTTTGGCAGTTGGTGACTCTTTTAGTTGGCTCCTGTTTCCCTTTGTCATAACCACCTCATTGTTTGGTTTTTGTTTTCTTGAATATGTCCTTCCTTTCTGGCACTAAAAGATGCTCCAGGTTCATCTTGTATTTCTCATTCCTAGAATTAGCCATTTCTCTGAAGGGGACTGGTTCTTTTTATTGGAAAATGACACTAGAAACCACTATCTGGTTTTAATATGTGTTTCTTCCACTTTCTTCTTCTGTTCTAGTTACCATGGTTTGGGACGACAGAGGTCACATCAACAACAACCTGTTCCAAATAGTGACGCTGTCTTGAATTGTCCTGCCTGCATGACCACACTGTGCCTTGATTGCCAAAGGTAATGGATGAAGGACACACACACACACACACACACACACACACACACACACACACACATTTTGTTTAAATCAGAAACAGACACACATTTTGTTTAAATCAGAAACAGACCTTTTTTTTTTTTTTTTTTTTTTTTTTTATGTTTTCCAAGTTGGTTTGCAGTGTTATAATACCTCACTGCAACCTCTGCCTTGTGGGTTCAGGTGAGTCTCCTGCCTCAGCCTCCCAAGTAGCTGGAATTTTAGGCGGCTGCCACCACACCTAGCTAATTTTTGTATTTTTAGTAGAGACAGGAGTCTCACCATGTCGGCCAGGCTGGTCTTGAACTCCTGACCTCAAGTGATCCGCCCACCTTGGCCTCCCAAAGTGCTAGGATTACTGGCGTGAGCCACCGCGCCCTGCCCAGAAACAGACTTTTGTGGTACTCGGGAATTCTGATAAGGTTCTGTATTTATATTCTTGGTGCTATGTGACTAATCTTTATAAAATGAATTTTGGTTATATATAGTTCTATTAAGAGTAGCTTTGGCCACGCATGGTGGCTTACACCTGTAATCCCAGCACTTTGGGAGGCCGAGGTGGGTGGATCACCTGAGGTTAGGAGTTCGAAATCACCCTGACCAACAAGGTGAAACCCCATCTCTATAAAACAAAAAAAAGGTCAGGCATGGTGGCTCACGCCTATAATCCAAGCACTTTGGAGGCCAAGGCAGGCAGATCACCTCAGGTTGGGAGTTCAAGACCAGCCTGACCAACATGGTGAAACCCTGTCTTTAAAAAGAAGGAAAAAAAAAAAAAAAAAAAAGAGTAGCTTTTATGCTGGGCGTGGCGACTCATGCCTGTAATCCCAGCACTTTGGGAGGCCGAGGCGGGTGGATCACGAGGTCAAGAGATCGAGACCATCCTGGCCAACATGGTGAAACCCTGTCTCTACTAAAAACACAAAAAATTAGCTGGGCATGATGGCACGTGCCTGTAGTCCCAGCTGCTCAGGAGGCTGAGGCAGGAGAATCACTTGCACCTGGGAGATAGAGGTTGCAGTGAGCCGAGATCATACCACTGCACTCCACCCTGGTGACAGAGTAAGACTCTGTCTCAGAAAAAAAAAAAAAAAAAGTAGCTTTTATACTTTTTAAGCTGGGCACAGTGACTCATGCCTATCATCCCACTACTATGGGAGGCTGAGGCAATCACTTGAGCCCAGGAGTTTGAGACCAGCCTAGGCGACACAGTGATACCTGGTCTCTACAAAAAATAAAAAACCAAAAAATTAGCTGAGTATAGTGTTGTAGACTATAGACCCAGCTACTCCGTAGGCTGAGGTGAGAGGATGGCTTGAGCCCAGGAGTTCAAGGCTGCAGTGGGCTGGACCACCACTGCACTGCAGCCTGGGCAACCAAACAGAGGTGAGATTCCCCATCTCTCTCTCAAAAAAAGTATCTTTTCTAGTGCAAAATAGCAGCATAGAAGCAAACTGGCTTTCCTTCCGCCTGCAGAAAACCAAAACCAACTATACAGCACTGAAGCTATCCCCACCAGTATCCCAGATCTCAAATATAAGGTGGAGACAGTTTCTAGGGCCACAAAGAAGTGAAAAAAAGCAGACAGTAAGAGAATTGGACTTCCATATCTGCTTCTTATTCTCCACAAGCTGCCTGGCACCAAGTGAGCAGAAAAATTCCTCCGAGCTCATGATCTTTACATGAGAAAAAGTGAGAGTGAAGTGAACAAACAGCTTCTTTCCCTTCTTGAGTTCTCTGGTGAGAGATCTGTCCCTGCCTCAACCCATAGGAAGCACTGAGAGTGCCTGAAGGAACATATATTCCTGAGGATAGCCAGAGACAAAGACGGGAAGTGGGACTACATCTGCAACCCTGGAAACTCCACTCTAACTCCGCCAAAGGAAATGCCAACAGAGTGTCTGTTCAGCAGCACCACATTATAGGAGGTTTGTTCCACAGGGTGGAGGTGTGAGCCCCTAGCCAGGCTTCCCAGCCTACTGGGATATCCTTATCCTCTTTGGGACCTCCCACATTTGGGACAGGCAGCACTCTCAGTGTTTACTAGAACTAAGGCAAACCAGGGCTTAAAGTGCCATCTAGTGCCAACAAGGAAGCAGTGACCTAGTGTAAAAAAGAAAGAATATCAACCTGCAAATTGCAAAGAATCTCTAGGTAAACATATCTAATAACCAAAACAAGCCAAGCAGAGAAGACTGGAATAAATAACTAATCCTTCAATACAAAGACATAGATGTACCTCCACAAGACACAGTAGCAAATGGAACCATGATTTCTTCAAATGGATAAAACAAGGAATCAGTGACTGAACTCAACAACACTGTGATATGTGAGCTCTCTGACCAAGAATTCAAAACAGCAGTTTTAAGAAAACTCAGTCATCTCCAAGATAGCCCAGGCAGTTCAGGAACAAAGAGATTGAAATAAGTTTTTAAAAAATCATGGGCACAGTGGCTTATATCTGTAATCCCAGTACTTTGGGAGGCCAAGGTGGGAGGATGGCTTGAGGCCAGGAGTTCAAGACCAGCCTGGGCAACATAGTGAGACTCTGTCTCTAGGAAACCAAAAAATACTTAGTTGGGTGTGTTGGCGTATGGCTGTAGTCCCAGCAGCTACTTTGGAGGCTGAGGTGGGCAGAAAAGGAAAAAAAGTTTAGAAAAATGATTTGTTCTGATGCACAAGAGATACAGAGAAAGGGAAAAATATACATTAACATGTGATAAGGGATTCTTAGAGATCTGAGACAGATATAGTCATGCAAGTACATACAGAGGAAACTAGAACTATTTTTGTTTCAGGATATTTTGAAAGGTTAGATTATATGTTTACCTGGAGAAGTGCCCACTTACACATTCTTAATTCCAGGTGGTTATCGTGATAGTGAAGGTAAAGATTAATATTTGGAGCTAATGAGTGCACAGTGTGAGTTCATTGTTTTTAGCCAGATAGGTATTTTTGTCCCTTGAGGTCTAAGGGGAAAAAAAGAAGAACAACTTACTAAGTGGGAAAATTAGTAGGAAAATTACATATATGAGGTGAACAACATAGGGGGATGGTTTTGGAATGAAACTGTTCCACCTTGGATCATCAAGCATTAGTTCAATTCTCATAAGGAGCACACAACCCAGATACCTCACATGTGCAGTTCACCATAGGGTTCATACTGTTAGGAGGATCCAATGCTGCTGCTGATCTAACAGGAGGCAGAGCTCAGGCAGTAATGCTCCCTTGCCTGCTGCTCACCTCCTGCTGTGCTGCCCAGTTCCTAACAGGCCACAGACTGGTACCGGTCTGCAGCCTGGGCTTTGGGGACCCCGAAACTAGACTAATTAAATGTGTAATAGCTGAGAGTAGACATTATAAAGTCAGAAGTTCCTTAAGCTTTAAACATGTAGCTTTTACTAAAATGTTGACCACAGTGGCACCATCTGTAATGAGAAGAGGGCAGAGCCTCAGGCCACAGTGTGAAAAGACAGTAGTCAAAGATTACTGCACATTACCTGGCAAGTTTCCAACGACTTTTGTCTGAGTTTGAAGAGTAAATGATTTTTTTCCTTGAGATAAAACTTACTTTCAAAAAGCAGTAGACAAGAGGATACATTTCTTCTTTATACTATTATATACTAAAAAGTTTCTTCTGCCAGGTGCAGTGGCTTGTGCCTGTATTCCCAGCTAGTAGGGAGGCTGAGGCAGGAGGATCACTTGAGGCTAAGAGTTCAAGTCTGTAGTGAGCTGTGTTCACAAGTTTGTTTTTTTTTTTTTTTTTTTTTTTTGAGATGGAGTTTTGCTCTTGTTGCCCACGCTGGAGTGCAATTGTACAGTCTCAGCTCACTGTAACCTCCACCTCCCAGGTTCAAGTGATTCTCCTGCCTCAGCCTCCCGAGTAGCTGGGATTACAGGCATACGCTACTACACCTGGCTAATTTTTTGTATTTTTGGTAGAGATGGGGTTTCTCCATGTTGGTCAGGCTGGTCTCTGACTCCCTATCTCAGGTGATCTGTCTGCCTTGGCCTCCCAAAGTGCTGGGATTACAGGCATGAGCCACCTTGCACCCAAGTTTTAATTATTATTATTTTTTTTTAGGGATGGGGTTTCACATGTTGGCCAGGATGGTCTCCATCTCCTGACCTCGTAATCCACCCGTCTCGGCCTCCCAAAGTGCTGGGATTACAGGCATGAGCCACTGTGCCCAGCCTATTGTAATTATTCTTTTTTTTTTTTTTGAGACAGAGTTTCACTCTTCTTACCCCGGCTGGAGTGCAATGGCGCGATCTTGGCTCACCGCAACCTCCGCCTCCCGGGTTCAAGCAATTCTCCTGCCTCAGCCTCCCAAATAGCTGGGACTATAGGCACGCGCCACCGTGCCCAGCTAATTTTTGTAATTTTAGCAGAGACAGGGTTTCACCTTTTTTTTTTTTTAATTTTTTTTTTTTTTTTTGAGACGGAGTTTCACTCATGTTACCCAGGCTGGAGTGCAATGGCGCGGTCTCGGCTCACCGCAACCTCCGCCTCCTGGGTTCAGGCAATTCTCCTGCCTCAGCCTCCTGAGTAGCTGGGATTACAGGCACGCACCACCATGCCCAGCTAATTTTTTGTATTTTTAGTAGAGATGGGGTTTCACCATGTTGACCAGGATGGTCTCGATCTCTTGACCTCGTGATCCACCCGCCTCGGCCTCCCAAAGTGCTGGGATTACAGGCTTGAGCCACTGCGCCCAGCTGGTTTCACCATGTTGACCAGGATGGTCTCGATCACTTGACCTTGTGATCCACCCGCCTCGGCCTCCCAAAGTGCTGGGATTATAGGCGTGAGCCACCGCGCCCGGCCTTATTTTAATTATTCTTAAAACAACTGTTTAAAATTTCTTTAAACTTGCTGTTTTGTTCCTATGTCTTTACTTTGGTTGGTATTTCAGTAAGTTTTTTGTGTTCTCAAATTTTATCTGAATGGATAAACTATTAAAATAGAACATACACCCCAGTTCTCCGTTTCATTTTTCTTTTAGGCATGAATCGTACAAAACTCAATATAGAGCAATGTTTGTGATGAATTGTTTTATTAACAAAGAGGAGGTTCTAAGATATAAAGCCTCAGAGAACAGGAAGAAAAGGCGGGGCCATAAGAAGATGAGGTCTAACCAGGAAGATGCTGCTGAGAAGGCAGAGACAGATGTGGAAGAAATCTATCACCCAGTCATGTGCACCGAATGTTCCACCGAAGTGGCAGTCTATGACAAGGATGAAGTCTTTCATTTTTTCAATGTTTTAGCAAGCCATTCCTAAATAGCGCAATTGGCATTTAATTACCCAATACCATATATAAGGCAAATTTGGACAGTTACTTTCCTCCTGCCTGTTCCTATCCTTAAGTGACGTTGAGGAAGCAGTGTTTTCTCTTTATAAAGGAGAATAGTTGTCAACCTTCATTCATCTCTCACCCTCTCCCTTTTTTTTTCTTTGATTTTCCCCCGTATGGATGGGACTGATATTCTCTTTTTGATGAACATTTGGAAACTATGAGGCTTTTTATTTATTAAAGCTCTTTAGAATTAAAATGTTCTGGAGTTATAAGCAATCTTTGTTTCTGTTATTTTTATTTTGGATATAGCTTTGATGTAATTAAACTGGAAGGTGTTTCCTGAATTGTCTGTATTGTTTTTGCTAAGGTGTATCTTTATTCACCCCCACCCCACATGACGGAATGACAATATTTAGTAATTGTTACAATTGCATGGACTAGGTGGGCAGCCGTGGCTGGCACCTGTAGTCTCAGCACTTTGGGAGGTCATGGCGAGTGGATCACCTGAGTTCAGGAGTTCGAGACCAGCCTGGCCAACATGGTGAAACCCTGTCTCTACTAAAAATATAAAATCAACCAGGTGTGGTGGTACATGCCTGTGATTCCAGCTACTCGGGAGGCTGAGGCAGGAGAATCGCTTGAACCCAGGAGTTGGAGGGTGCAGTGAGCATAGATTGCGCCACTGCTCTCCAGCCTGGGTGACAGAGTGAGACTTCGTCTCAAAACAACAACAACAAAAAAACAATTGCGGCCGGGCGCGGTGGCTTAAGCCTGTAATCCCAGCACTTTGGGAGGCCGAGGCGGGTGGATCACGAGGTCAAGAGATCGAGACCATCCTGGTCAACATGGTGAAACCCCGTCTCTACTAAAAATACAAAAACATTAGCTGGGCATGGTGGCGCGTGCCTGTAATCCCAGCTACTCAGGAGGCTGAGGCAGGAGAATTGCCTGAACCCAGGAGGCGGAGGTTGCGGTGAGCCGAGATCGCGCCATTGCACTCCAGCCGGGGTAACAAGAGAAAACCCCGTCTCAAAAAAGGGAGCTCACACCTGTTGTTGCATGGAGTAGGTACTGTCAGATGCTTTAAGTAATAAAGGTCCTTCTCTGAAAAGGAGTACACTTAACTAGTATTCTAAACTTAATGAAAGCACATTTTAAAATAGAAATTTATGGTGATGGAAAGCAACCTCCCCTTCTGACTTGACTTAAAAATTCTGGCCAGGTGTGGCGGCTCACACCTGTAATCCCAGCACTTCGGGAGACTGAGGTGGGTAGATCACTTGAGGTCAGGAGTTTGAGGCTAGCCTGGCCAACATGGTGAAACCTCACTTCTACTAAATATACAAAAATTAGCCGGACATGGTGGCACGCACCTGTAGTCACAGCTTCTCAGGAGGCTGATGCAGGAGAATCACTTGAACCTGGGAGGCAGAGGTTGCAGTGAGCCGAGATTGTGCCACTGCACTCCCACCTGGGTGACAGAGTGAGACTCCATCTCAAAAAAAAAATCTGCCACCTCTTGTGCTTACTATTACTTCTGTTGCAAACAATCAAGATACAATTTCTTAGGTATTAATATAAAAATCATCAGTGGCAGCTTGAGGGGAAATTGCATTGTAGGCATCTGTGGATTTTTAGTCTAAAAGAATGATATGGCTGAGTGCAGTGGCTCATGACTATAATTCCAGCACTTTGGGAGGCTGAGTGGGGAGGATCGCTTGAGCCCAGGAGTTCAAGACCAGCCTGGGCAACATAGCAAGACCCTGTCTCTACAAAAAAAAATTAAAAATTAGCTAAATGTAGTGGTGTGTCCCTATAGTCTCAGCTACTTGGGAGGCTGAGGTGGGAGGATCATTTGAGCTCGAAAGGCGACGGCTGAATGCCACTGCATTGTAGCCTGGGCAACAAACTGAGACCCTCTCTCTTTTTTTTGAGACAGAGTCTCACTTTGTTACCAGGCTGGAGTGTAGTGGTGCAATCTCAGCTCACTGCAACCTCCACCTCCCAGATTCAAGCGATTCTCCTGCCTCAGCCTCCCGAGTAGTTGGTACTACAGGTGCATGCCACCACACGCAGCTAATTTTTATATTTTTAGTATAGACGGGGTTTCACCATGTTGACCAAGATGGTCTCGATCTCTTGACCTCGTGATCCACCCACCTTGGCCTCCCAAAGGGCTGGGATAACGGGCAAGCCACCATGCCCGGTGAGACCCTCTTTTAAAAGAATGAGGCCTGGCGCGGTGGCTCATGCCTGTAATCCCAGAACTTTGGGAGGCCAAGGCGGGTGGATCACCTGAGGTCAAGAGTTTGAGACCAACCTGATCAACATGGAGAAACCCAGTCTCTATTAAAATTCCAAAAATTGGCCAGGTGTGGTGGCACATGCTTGTAATCTCAGCTGCTCAGGAGGCTGAGGCAGGAGAATCGCTTGAACCCGGACGGGGGAGGTTGCGGTGAGCTGAGATTGCACCATTGCACTCCAGCCTGGAGAACAAAGGCGAGAATCCAACACAAAAAAAAAAAAAAAAAAAAAAAAAAAAAAAAAAAAGTAAATAAAAGAATGATATGATTTGGGCTATATAAATAGCTTTAGAAAACTTACGCTCCTCTTATTTTCTAAGATTGTACCACGCCCAGCCAATTTATCAGGATTCATTTTGTCTGTGCTTTCGAATTTGTTGAATAAAGTTGTTCATACATTTCTCTCATTATCTTTTCATCTCTGCTGGATATGTAGTGGTGTCTTGCTTTTCCATTTCTAATATTTATGCCTTTTCTTCTTGATCTAATTTTAGTCTTATTTCATTAATTTTTAATTTTTTTTTTTTTTGAGATGGAGTTTTGTGCTTGTAACCCAGGCTGCAGTGCAATGGTGCGATCTCAGTTCATCCAACCTCCACCTCGCAGGTTCAAGTGATTCTCCTGCCTCAGCCTCCCAAGTAAATGGGTTTACAGGTGCCAGCCAGCATGCCTAGCTAATTTTTTGTATTTTTAGCAGAGATGGGCTTTCATTATGTTGGCCAGGATGGTCTCAAACTCTTGACCTCATGATCTGCCCGCCTTAGCCTCCCAAACTGTTGGGATTACAGGTGTGAGCCACTGTGCCCGGCCTTCTTTTACAATTTCTAAACATATATAGAACTTTAAAAATGTATCTATCAGGCCGGGCTCAAGCCTGTAATCCCAGCACTGTGGGAGGCCGAGGCGGGTGGATCAAGAGATCGAGACCATCCTGGTCAACATGGCGAAACCCCGTCTCTACTAAAACTACAAAAAATTAGCTGGGCATGGTGGAGCGTGCCTGTAATCCCAGCGACTCAGGAGGCTGGGGCAGGAGAATTGCCTGAACCCGGGAGGCGGAGGTTGCGGTGAGCTGAGATCGCACCATTGCACTCCAGCCTGGGTAACAAGAGCGAAACTCCGTCTCAAAAAAAAAAAAAAGTATCTATCTTTTGCTAGGTGTGGTGGCAAGCGCCTATATTCCCAGGTATTTAGAAGGCTGAGGCAAGAGAATTGCTTGAGCCCAGAAGTTTGAGGCTCTAGTTGATATGTTTTTTTTTTTTTTTTTTTTTTTTTGTTTGGGGGGGGGGTTTTCATTTTTTTTACCCAGGCTGGAGTGCAATGGCGCGATCTCGGCTCACCGCAACCTCCGCCTCCTGGGTTCAGGCAATTCTCCTGCCCCAGCCTCCTGAGTCGCTGGGATTACAGGCATGCTCCACCATGCCCAGCTAATTTTTTGTAGTTTTAGTAGAGACGGGGTTTCGCCATGTTGACCAGGATGGTCTCGATCTCTTGACCTCGTGATCCACCCGCCTCGGCCTCCCAAAGTGCTGGGATTACAGGCTTGAGCCACCGCGCCCGGCCTGATATGTTATTTAATTGCTTTGAACAGAGACCATAGTTAGTATGCCATAACTTCTTTGAAATTTTTTGAGACTTTCCTTATTATCTAGTTATTAATATTTCTGGCTTTAATATCACCATTTATTTAATTAATTTATTTATTTTTGAGATGGAGTCTTGCTCTGTCGCCCAGGATGGAGTGCAGTGGTATGATCTTGGCTCACTGCAACCTCTACCTCCCGGGTTCAAGTGATTCTCCTGCCTCAGCCTACCAAGTAGCTGGAATTAAAGGTGCCCACCACCAGGCCCTGCTAATTTTTGTATTTTTAGTAGGACAGGGTTTCACCATGTTGGCCAAACTTGTCTTGAACTCCTGACCTCAAGTTGTCTGCCTGCCTTGGCTTCTCAAAGTGCTGGGATTACAGGCATGTGCCACTGCACCTGGCCAGATAATTGTTGATATTCTTTGGTACTACATGAAAACTTGACAAGTATTACCTTCTTTAAGGTTAGATGCACTGTGGAATCTGAAACCATAGTAATGAAAGTTTCATATTCTTTCTTTTTTTTTTTTTTTTTAATAGAGACGAGGTTTCACTGTGTTGCCTGGGTTGGTCGAGAACTCCTGAGCTCAGGCAATCTGCCCGCCTGGGCCTTCCAAAGTGCTGGGATTACAGGCGCGAGCCACCATGCTCGGCAAGCTTCATGTTCTTATCTTGACCTTTGAATGACACTCTTACCTTTGTATATTTTTCTGTATAACAAATTATCCCCCAAATTTAGGGTACTAAAAAAGTAACAAATGTTACCTTGTGATTTCTGTGGTCAGGAATTTAAGGAATGGCTTAGTTTGGCAGTTCTAACCTGAGGTCTCTCAAGAGGTTGCAGTTTATTTTTAATTATTCATTTGAGACAGAGTCTCAATCTGTCACCCAGGCTCAAGTGCAGTAGTGCCATCTTGGCTCACTGCAACCTCTGCCTCCCAGTTGCAAATGATTCTCATGCCTCAGCTTCCTGAGTAGCTGGAATTAAAGGTGCGCACTACCATACCTGACTAATTTTTATATTTTTAGTAGAGAGAGGGTTTCATCACATTGGCCAGGGTGGTCTCGAACTCCTGAGCTCAGGTGAGCTGGCTGCCTCATCCTCCCAAAGTGCTGGGATTACAAGTGTGAGCCACCACACCTGGCCGGGGTGCAGTTTAAATGTTGGTTAAGACTGTAGTCATCTGAAGGCTTGACCGGGGCTAGAGGATCTGCTGGCATGTTGGTGTTGCCTTTTGGCAGGAGGCTGTAGTTCCTTCCTATATGGACTATCCATAGAGGTTTGGATCATAATCCTGAAAGACATAATCATATATTTAATAGAAACAGGGTCTCACTGTTTTGCCCAGGCTGGTCTCACTCCTGGTCTCAAGAGATCCTGCTTGAAGTGTTGGGATTATAGGTGTGAGCCATGACATGAGCCAAAAGACTGAATCTTGAATGCCCTAATTCTAAATGTCGAGATCCCAAAATATCAAAATTGCTAAAGTCTAAAATCCCTGACATCAAAAATTCTGAAAATCAAAATTCTGAAAAATGAAAATCGCAAAAGCTAAATTCTAGGCAAGGAATTAGTGAATTTTCAGTTGTCCATAGGATAGTTGCATTATATTAGTTGCATGATGTTAGGTGGAACTATTACTTTGTTATTGTCTTTATTTGGAAATTAAGTATGGTTTAAGTAGATGTGTATGGGTGCCAAGTTGACAAAGGGCGGACTTACTTTTAGGTGTCAACTTGACTGGTAAGGAATACCCTGGAACCTGGTAAAGTGTTATTTTGAGTGTGACTATGAGGATGTTTCCAGAGAAGATTAACGTGTGAATCCTAGTGCACTAGGTTGGGAAGATCTGCCCTCAGTGTTGGTGGGCACCATCCAGTTGGCCCAGAGAGAACAAATACAGAAGCCAAACTGGTCTCTCTCAGAGCCGGAACGACGTTTCTTCTGCTGCCTTGGGTGTCAGAAACTTGACTGCATTAATGCGTATTATCACAATGTTGACTTTTATTTATTTATTTATTTATTTATTTATTTATTTGAGACAGTGTCTCACTCTGTTGCAGGCTGGAGTGCAGTGGTGTGATCTTGGCTCACTGCAATCTCCCTCCTCCCAGGTGCAAGTGATTCTCTTGTCTCAGCCTCCCGGGTCGCTGAGATTACAGGTGCCTGCCATCACGTCCAGCTAATGTTTGTATTTTTTTAGTAGAGATGGGGTTTCACCATGCTGGCCAGGCTAGTCTCAAACTCCTGACCTCCTTATCTACCCACCTTTGCCTCCTAAAGTGCTAGGATTACAGGAGTGAGCCATAGAGCCTGGCCACAATGTTGACTTTGTGTACGTAAGCAGTGTGCACGTATGTGACAACACTGAAACTTCCTCAGTAAAGGAAGAGATGGCCAGGTGCTGTGGCTCACACCTGTAATCTTACCACTTTGGAGGGGTAGGAGGGAGAATCATTTGAGGTCAGGAGTTCAAGCCAGCCAGGCCAACATGGTGAAACCCCATCTCTACTAAAAATACAAAAATTACCTGGGTGTGGTGGCGGGCGCCTGTAATCCCAGCTACTCGGGAGGCTGAGGCAGGAGAATCACTTAAACTCAGGAGGCAGAGGCTGCAGTGAGCTGAGATGGCACCACTGCACTTTAGCCTGGGTGACAATGTGAGACTCTGTCTCAAAAAAAAAAAAAAAAGAAAAAGAGAAAAGAAGAGATATTATTTTCATACACCTGCATTTGTGATAAAGTTTCTCCAGATCGACAGTGCAGTGGCTTATGCCTGTAATCCTAGCATTTTGGGAGGCCGAGGTGGGTGGATCACCTGAGGTTGGGAGTTTGAGACCAGCCTGGCCAACATGGAGAAACCCTGTCTCTACTAAAAATACAAAATTAGCCAGGCATGGTGGTGCATGCCTGTAATCCCAGCTACTCGGGAGGCTGAGGCAGGAGAATTGCTTGAACCTGGGAGTCGGAGGTTGCTGTGAGCCGAGCCAAGACCATGCCATTGCATTCCAGCCTGGGCAATAAGAGCGCAAGTCCGTCTCAGAAAAAAAAGCTGGTCACGGTGGCTCACAGCTGTAATCCCAGCACTTTGGGAGGTTGAGGCAGGTCAATCACCTGAGGTCAGGAGTTCAAGACCAGCCTGGACAACATGGTGAAACCCCATCTCTACTAAAAATACAAAAATCAGCTGGGGATGGTGGCGCTTGCCTGTAATCCCAGCTACTCAGGAGGCTGAGGCAGGAGAATCACTTGAACCCTAGAGGTGGAGGTTGCAGTGAGTGGAGACTGTGCCACTGCACTCCAGCCTGGGCAACAGAGCAAGACTCTGTCTCAAAAAAAAAAAAAAAAATAGCCAGGTGACAGAGCAAGACTTCGTTCCAAAAGAAAAAAAAAGTTATCCAGATCTCAGTTCTTTGGCTGACTGCATATGTGGTGGTGACCCATCAAGGTTTTTGATTGATCTCATCAAAGACTTGTTCATCATATTATTTCAGATGACTGCAGTTATAAAGCTGGGGGCACAGTTACCAACTATAGTGATGTGTGTTTATATGTTTCCCTTTTCAACCTGTTTCTTTATGAATACGGCTTGTCTGCTCATAACTAGTATGCCACATAACTTTAGTATATCTGAGTGTTTATAGTTGCAAAAAAGTGAATGTTATTATTGCCTATTTTATTGTGTAAAATGGTTTATGAAGCCTTCTGTTTTGTTTTTATGTATTTCTCAAATAAATCCTCCTTAAAGTCTTTTTATTTTTATTTTTTTGAGACAGAGCCTTGCTCTGTCGCCAGGCTGGAGTGCAGTGGTGCAATCTCGGCTCACTGCAACCTCTGCCTCCCGGGTTCAAGCAATTCTCCTGCCTCAGCCTCCCGAGTAGCTGTGACTACAGGCGCACGCCACCATGCCCAGCTAATTTTTGTATTTTTTTAGTAGAGACGAGTTCCACCATGTTGGCCAGGATGGTCTCGATCTCTTGACCTCATGATCTGCCTGCCTCAGCCTCCCAAAGTGCTGGGATTACAGGCATGAGCCACTGCACCTGGCCAAGACTTTTAAATATTTTTTTTCAGAATTATATTTTTAGGATTTTGTTGTTTCAGAATTTCAACATTCAGAATGATGGCGTTTTGGATTGTGCCTTTCAGGACTCTCATTGATTCCCCACCTATAGGACTGTTGAGCGTTCTCACTGCTGCCTTCCCCTGGAGTAAGTGATCTAAGACCAAGATGAAGGTACAAACTGCAATATCTTCTATGATCTAGCCTTGGAAGCTACACACTGTTACTTCTGCCTCATTCTGTCGGACGTAGAGTACAAACATGGTTCCAAGTGGGAAGGTGTGTAAATTCGTAAGTGAATTCCAGGAAGCAAGGATCACTGGCGCCATTTGGTGACTAGCTACTACAATAACCTTCCAGCTTATCTGAATGGAAAGTTGTAATGACTCTTGTAAACCTTATCTGAAAGGGTAACTGATCCCTTACCTTGGGAATGTGATATGCTGATGTTTATTCAATGTATGAGGTGTCTTCCATTTGTCCTATGTTTAAAGTTCATCCGAAACTCATGTAATTAGAAACACCATTTAAAATTTGGTAAAAAAAAAATTTTTTTTTTTTTTTTTTTTTTTTTTTTTTTTTAAAGACAGAATCTTGCTCTGTAGCGCAGGCTGGACTGCAGTGGTATGAGCTCAGCTCACTGCAACCTGCGCCTCCTGTTCTGGGTTAAGCAGTTCTCCTGCCTCAGCCTCCTGAGTAGTTGAGATTACAGGCATGAGCCATCTCGCCCCACCATATTTCATGAATTTTTAATTTTTATTTTTTGAGGTGGAGTTTCACTCTTGTTGCCCAGGGTGGAGTGCAATGGCAGGATCTTGGCTCACTGCAACCTCCTGCCTCCCAGGTTCAAGTGATCCTCAGCCTCCCAAGTAGCTGGGATTACAGGTGTGTGCCACCACACCCAGCTAATTTTTGTATTTTTAGTAGAGACAGGGTTTCACCATGCTGGCCAGGCTAGTCTTGAACTCCTGACCTTGTGATTCACCTGCCTCAGCCTCCCAAAGTGTTGGGATTACAGGCGTGAACCACTGTGCCTGGACCTGTTTTGTTTTTTAAAATGGGTTGAAATTTAATAAAGTTATCCTTCAGTTCCATGGTGCAGAAATAGCTCTTGACAGGATTTTACTTTAGTCTAATACACAGGGGATCAAGCAGTAGATCTGTTGGCCCTGTCTTTAAAGAGGGCACAGTTTATAATCATCTTGAAGGGGTTTCAGAGACATATGCTACCTTGTGAAATCTCTATAGAATATCGAATGTATGAAACAGGCAGGGCACAGTCACTCATGCCTGTAATCCCAAGTGCTTTGGGAAGCTGAGGCAGGCGGACCACTTGAGGTCAGGAGTTTGAGACCGGGTTGACCAACATGGCGAGACTCCGTTTCTACTAAATACAAAAAATTAGCTGGGTGTGGTTGTGCATGCCTGTAATCCCAGCTACTCAGGAGGCTGAGGCAGAAGAATTACTTGAACCCAGGAGGCGGAGGTTGCAGTAAGCAGAGATCGTGCCATTGCACTCCAGCCTGGGCAACAAGCGTGAAACTCTGTCTCAAAAAACAAAAAACAAACAAATGTATGAAACAGATAAATGAAGAATGGCATTTTAAATGTAGGAGAGTTTTAATTCTTTTAAGTTTGAGACCAGTCTTCTACACTTACATTTCTTTACAGATTATGAATTTTTAGGTATAGTGTTTATTTATTTAATTTTTGCGACAGAGGTTTTTGCTCTTGTCACCCAGACTGGAGTGTAATGGCGTGATCTTGGCTCATTGCAACCTCCACCTCCTTGGTTTAAGTGATTCTCCTGCTTCAGCCTCCCAAGTCGCTGGGATTTGCATGCATGCACCAGCACACCTGGCTAATTTTATTTTGTATTTTTAGTAGAGACAGGGTTTCACCATGTTGGCCAGGATGGTCTTGAACTCCTGACCTCAGGTGATCCACCTGCCTCATCCTCCCAAAGTGTTGGGGTTACAGGGGTGAGCCACCATGCCTAGCCAGGTATAGTGTTTAGAATTAGAAAAAATTTGGCCGGTCGCGGTGGCTCAAGCCTGTAATCCCAGCACTTTGGGAGGCCGAGGCGGGTGGATCACAAGGTCAGGAGATCGAGACCATCCTGGTCAACATGGTGAAACCCCATCTCTACTAAAAATACAAAAAAAACATTAGCTGGGCATGGTGGCGCGTGCCTGTAATCCCAGCTACTGAGGAGGTTGAGGCAGGAGAATTGCCTGAACCCAGGAGGCAGAGGTTGCAGTGAGCCGAGATCGCGCCATTGCACTCCAGCCTGGGTAACAAGAGTGAAACTCCGTCTCAAAAAAAAAAAAAAAGAAAAAATTAAGAATGAATGTTGAGGATAAATATGTTTGGGATTCAGAATGCTCAGAAAAGGTATATGCAAATTAAGGTAAACTATCAGGAGATTGGAACATTCTCTTGGAATCTCCCTGCCCTTAGAGATTTTAGTAAATTTCTCCTGTATCCTACTTTATACAGTTGAAACTCTTTCCCCTGCTCAGTGAATTTCTGACATTGCTACCCCATGTTTCTACTACCTCTTCTTGTTTTTTTCTTGTTGGTTTGACACCATGCAGAAGTTCACACACACACACACACACATTTTATTCAAACTAACCATGTTCTGAATGTAGTAACTTTACTAAGGTTTAGGGAGGGTATTTATAAGCAAGGAATTCTGTTGCATAGCCCCTGGAAGACTTTCCAACCCCTCTGGGTAGTTTCAGTCTTCAGATGCTTCTCTCCAAGGACTTCTTTGTGAAGAGCAAACAGAATCAAGAGCTTCCTTTTTGCCTTTCCTTCAGGTCCACACCCAATACTACAATTGTAGTGCAGTGGTTCTTTTTTTTTGAGATGGAGTTTCATTCTTGTTGCCCAGGAGGGAGTGTAATGGCACCATCTTGGCTCACCACAACCTCCGCCTCCCGGGTTCAAGCAATTCTCCTGCCTCAGCCTCCTGAGTAGCTGGGACTACAGGCATGCACCACCATGCTCAGCTAATTTTTTTTGTACTTTTAATAGAGATAGGGTTTCTCCATGTTGGTCAGGCTGGACTCGAACTCCCAGCCTCAGGTGATCTGCCCGCCTCAGCCTCCCAAAGTGCTGGCATTACAGGTATGAGCCACTGCACCCAGCCTCGGGGCAGTGGTTCTTTTTTTTTTTTTTGAGTCTCAGTTTCTCTTTTTTGAGACGGAGTTTCGCTCTTGTTACCCAGGCTGGAGTGCAATAGCGCGATCTCAGCTCACCGCAACCTCCGCCTCCTGGGTTCAGGCAATTCTCCTGCCTCAGCCTCCTGAGTAGCTGGGATTACAGGCACGCACCACCATGCCCAGCTAATGTTTTTTGTATTTTTAGTAGAGACGGGGTTTCAACATGTTGACCAGGATGGTCTCGATCTCTTGACCTTATGATCCACCCGCCTCGGCCTCCCAAAGTGCTGGGATTACAGGCTTGAGCCACCGTGCCCGGCCAAGGTGCAGTGGTTCTCAGACCAGCAGAATCAGCACCAACTAGGAATTTGTCAGAAATGCAGACCTGGTTCAGATCCAGGCCAACTGTTTCAGAGATTCAGAGTGATTCAGGGTGGGCTCCAGCAGTCTTTTTTTTTTTTTTTTTTTGAGACAGAATTTTGCTCTTGTTGCCCATGAGTGCGTTGGCCAGATCTCGGCTCACTGCAAACACTGCCTTCCAGGTTCAAGCAATTCTTCTGCCTCAGCCTCCCTAGTAGCTGGGATTAACATGTGTCCGCCACCACGCCCAGCTAATTTTTTGTGTTTTTAGTAGAGACAGGGTTTCACTATGTTAGCCAGGCTGGGTTCTAACTCCTGACCTCAGGTGATCCACCTGCCTGCCTCCCAAAGTGCTGGGATTACAGGCATGATCTGCTATGCCCAGCTCCCAGTATTCTTTTTAACAAGTCTTTCAGTGATTCTGATATATGCTAAAGTTTGAGAACCAGTGTAGAACACAATTTTCTAAAAAAGCATGTCAAAGAAGAAGTAAGCCAGAGAACATTTACATATTCACCTTAATACAGATAATTGCTACTATCACCTCCCAGCTTTTGGTCACTGCTTTTAGTTAAGTGGGTGTGTTTCACCTACCTCTAGGGCCAGAACCACCCAGGCCCAAGCACACTCATGATGTGGAATTTTGGCTTTTAGCTTGTTGATGCCAGAAATGGCATGATCTTTGCTCTTGATCCTATTTCTCCACCTAGAGCTGAGGGCTTTCTATATCATAAGACCTTGAGAGTGGTTGTAGAATCTGAGGATCTACAGTGTGGATTCACCCACAGTGAGAATGGAATATGAGTATCTTTGATGAATACTTACAGATGACTTATCTGTAAATGTCATGGAAATATTGTGTGCTACCATTCATCTGTATAGGGCAGAAATATCATGGAAAGAATAATTGCAATGTCGTTATCATAAATTCATAGGCTGCGGATATTGCAAAGGCCTGAGCTCTAGGTCTTGGACTCTAGGAATCAGGTTTGTTCAGAATCTTACCTATCAATCATTTTCTTTATGGCCCTACTTTTAGGATTATGCCTAGAAAATTTTTCCTTGCCTTTTTTTTTTCTATCTGTTTTTGTTTTTTGTGTATCTCCTTGGTCCACTTGGAATTTATTTTGGCTTGAAATTGCATTAAATGTATAAATCTGGAGAGCACTGATATCTTCATAATATGTTTTCCATCTGCTATGTTCCCTCATTATTCAAATCTTCTATGTCTTTTGTTTTTTGTAGCATATTCATAAAAGTACAAGTACCACACAAGTTTATTCCTACGTGTTTGACATTTTCTTTTTTATTTTTGGTGGCTTTTTAAAAATATATATAGAGAGAGAGAGTTTTGCTCTTGTCATCCAGGCTGGAGTGCAATGGCAGGATCTTGGCTCACTGCAACCTCTGCCTCCGGGGTTAAAGTGATTCTCCTGCCTCAGCCTCCTGAGTAGCTGGGATTACAGGTGCACACCACCATATTTGGCCAGTTTTTGTATTTTTAGTAGAGACAGCATTTCACCATAAACTCCTGATCTCAGGTGATCTGCCCGCCTCTCAAACTCCTGATCTCATGTAATCTGCCCACCTCTGCCTCCCAAAGTCCTGGGTTTACAGGCATGAGCCACTGCACCTGTCTTTTTTTTTTTTTTTTTTTTTTTTCCAGGCTGGAGGGCAGCGGCATGATCATGGCTTACTACAGCCACAACCTCCTGGGCTCAAGCAGTCCTTTCACCTCAGTTTCCTGAGGTGCTGGAGCCACAGGTGTGCACCACCACACCCAGCTAATTAAAATTTTTTTTTTGTAGAGACTGGGTCTTGCCATATTGCTCAGGCTGGATTTTGTTTGTTTACTATTGAAAATAGTATTTTTTCCACTATATTTCAAAAGTACCACACATTTTTTTTCATCGTCCCCCGACCCCCAGTACCACACATTTTAAAACTTTATCTGTCATTATTATCTTTTAGCTTTTGCTATTACAGATAGGATCTTTTGTCCATTATATTTTCTAACAGGCTATAGTTGGAGGAAAGCCATTCATCATTGTAAATGATTGCTATACTTTGTAACTAAGCACCTTGCTGAACTTTGAGTTTGAATGGTTTTCAGGTGATTCTCTTGGGTTTTCCTCTCCTCCCCTGCAGGCAGCACTTCTCCATTGGTGTCTGGGATATTGCACTGCCCTGTTTCTCCGTGAACACACTCATCTTTGCTGCTTTTCCCCCTTTCCTCTTTTCCTTTAGACCTTTGTATTCTCCAAGTTTCAGTCCTTCAACCTTGTACTCAACAGTCTCTTCCTCACAGAGTTCATCCACATTTAAAAAAAGTTTCATCAGATCTCATGAGACTTCCACAAAAAAAACAAAAAAGAAACAAAAAGTTTCAGCCTCAATGTTAATGGCTCCTAAGTCTATTTTGAGCTTTGACTTTAATTTTGAATGTCCAAAAGCATAATAGGTTTTCCAAGGATCTCGAAAATCTTATTGCAAATGAATGAAATAGCTACTCTAGGATTCCTCTAGTTGTAGTATCTACTTCCTATCTGTGTAGGTTACACATTTTAAAAAAATTTATTTGATTCTCTATTCTTTGTTTCTTGCTTTCACTTCATCATCGTCTTTATTTATTCCTTTATTTATGTGTTTATTTATTTATTTTAGAGACACAGTTTCCCTCTGTCGCCCAGGCTGGAGTGCAGTCGCGTGATCTTGGCTCACTACAACCTCTGCCTCCTGGGTTCAAGCAATTCTCTAGCCACAGCCTCCCAACTAGCTGGGATTACAGGTGTCTGCCACCATGCCCAGGTAATTTATGCATTTTTAGTGGAGACAGGGCTTCACCATATTGGTCAGGCTGATCTGGAACTCCTGACCTCAGTGATCCTCCCACCTTGGCCTCCCAAAGTACTGGTATTACAGGCATGAGGGACCACACCCAGCCTCTTCCCCCTTTAAAATGTTCCAAGGTTGGGCACGGTGGCTCACGCCTGTAATCCCAGCACTGTGGGAAGCCGGGGCAGGTGGATCACCTGAGGTCAGGAGTTCAAGACCAGCCTGGCCACCATAGCGAAACCCCATCTCTACTAAAAATACAAAAATGAGGCTGGGCGCAGTGGCTTACCCCTGTAATTCCAGCACTTTGGTAGGCTGAGGTGGGTGGATCACCTGTGATCAGGAGTTCAAGATCAGCCTGGCCCAAATGGCAAAACCCTGTCTCTACTAAAAATACAAAAATTAGCCAGGCTTTTTGGTGGGTGCCTGGAATCCCAGCTACTCAGGAGGCTGAGGTAGGAGAATCGCTTGAACCTGGGAGGCGGAGGTTGCTGTGAGCCGACATTGTGCCATTGCACTCCATCTCATAAATAAATAAATAAATAAATAAGCTGGGTGTGCTTGTGGGCGCCTGTAATCCCAGCTACTCAGGAGTCTAGGCAGGTGAATCGCTGGAACCCGGGAGGCAGAAGTTGCAGTGAGCTGAGATCATGCCACTGCACTCTAGCCTGGGCAACAAGAGTGAAATTCCGTCTCAAAATAGACAAAATAAAACAAAATGTTCCATACTCATCTACTTTTCCATGTAGTCAAACACCGAGTCCAGGTTATTTTCATCCCTTGCGGACCATTATAATCATCTGCCAACTGGTTTTCTTGCTTCCAACCTCCCCTTCATTCACAGCTTCATCTATTCATCATGAATTGAGTTCCTCCTGTGTGCCAGGTGCAATTTATAGATCAATGACAGGGGCCCTGCTCTCAATAAGTTGAGATGAACAGGAAAAACAGGTAAACCAATAACCCCAATATTGTGGTTGGCGTGTGCCATAGCACAAATATAACACCAGGTGCCACCAGAGTATAGAAGAGAAGGATTAGGGACGACTTTCAAGAAGAAAGTTTGAGCCAAGTCTTACAGGATTAGTATGAATTAGCCAGGAACTCAGCCCTGTAAGGCTCTCTTTGACCAAACTCTGAGAAATTTTTTTCTCTGAATGCAAATTTTCCATATATATATACATATTTGAGACAGGGTCTTGCTGTATTGTGCAGGCTGGAGTGCAGGGGTGCAGTCATGGCTCACTGCAGCCTCTATCTCCCAGGCTCAAGCAATTCTCCACCTCAGCTTCCCAAGTAGCTGGGACTACAGGTGTGCACCACCATGCCTTTTTAATTAAAAAAATTTTTTTTTTTTTTTGGTAGAGACAAGGTCTCACTATTTTGCTCAGGCTGCTCTCAAATTCCTGGGCTAAAGGCCACTCGTGGTGGCTCACGCCTGTAATCCTAGCACTTTGGGAGGCTGAGGTTGGTGGATCGCCTGAGGTCAGGAGTTCAAGACCAGCCTGGCCATCATGGTGAAACCCTATCTTAAAAAAAAAAAAAAAAAAAATTCCTGGCCTCAAGCAATCCTCCCACGTTGGCTTCCCAAATTGCTGGGATTACAGGTGTGAGGCACCATGCCCGCTTCCATATCTTATTTTTTTTTTAAATTTATTTTTATTATTTTATTTTTTTTTATTAAGCAGGGTTTCACCAGGTTGGCCAGGCTGGTCTTGAACTCCTGACTTCAGGTGATCCACCTGTCTTGGCCTCCCAAAGTGCTGGGATTACAGGTGTGAGCCACTGCACCCGACCATCTTATTGTTTTTTAATAGCAGATTTTAAGGCTCTTAAAATGCTATTGTCACATTTTAATAATTGTAATTCAAGGACAGAATTAAGTTTCGAGCTAACAAATGACTATATTTATTAAGAAGCTGAATCTCAGTCATCAATTTACTAAATGTTTTTCCCTGCCACACATGTATAGTCATATCCCAAATACTAAACTAAACAGATTGTTATGCAGACTTTCAGAGACCAGCAGGGTTCTCATAGATTGTGATGCAGTCCTAGCTCATTCAGGAACAGACTTAGAATCTCAGAAAGTTAGGTTCATTAACCTGTTGCAGTGAGGTAGACTGTATATCAGAGGACCAAAGGACTGTTTTGTTTGTTTGTTTGTTTTTGAGACAGAGTTTTGCTCTTGGCCAGGCTGGAGTGCAATGGTGTGATCTCAGCTCACTGCAACCTCCACCTCTCAGGTTCAAGAGATTCTCCTGCCTCAGTCGCCAGAGTAGCTGGGATTACAGGCTCCTGCCACCATGCCTGGCTAATTTTTGTATTTTTAGTAGAGATGGAGTTTCACCAGGTTGGCCAGGCTGGTCTCAAACTCCTGACCTTAAGTGATCCACCTGCCTCAGCTTCCCAAAGTGCTGAGATTACAGGTGTGAACCACCACGCCTGGCCCCAAAGGATAGTTTAGATAGGATCTGGGGGAAGGGTGGAGATAAAATTTAAATGAAGCAGTGTTTTGACAAGCGCAAAGCAAAACAGGGCTTGTGTAAAAGAATCATTGTCTGGCCAAAACTGCAAAATGCCCTTAGAATGTTGTTTCCTTGGAAACTGCAAAGTTTAGATGTGGAATGCTGTTTTCACAAATCCCCATTTGGAAGCCTTGGACTTGGGCTGTCAATTAAGGCTGCTTCTCTATATGAAGGTCACTTAGAGTCACCTGGCCAAGAGTGGAATGTTTCATTCTTACCAATAGAATTTCTTTTTTATTTTCTTTTTTTTTTTTGTATTTTTAGTAGAGACGGGGTTTCACCATGTTGACCAGGATGGTCTCGATCTCTTGACCTCGTGATCCACCCGCCTCGGCCTCCCAAAGTGCTGGGTTTACAGGCGTGAGCCACCGCGCCCGGCCTT
>NW_022436990.1:8475431-8504316 GCF_009761245.1 Sapajus apella
TTCAAACAGGAGAGTTTTGAGAACAAAAGCTTTCAGTAAGAGAGTAGTGGTCATTCAAAGAAGACAATACTTTACAGCTGTAATGTGTCATTGGGAGAAATGCTTTCCTGTTAATTTTGTAGATGCCTTTATGGGTGTCTGTTATCCAAATCTGGGCAGGGCAGATTTTTAACTTTCTCAGTCCCACCAAATTTTTACTTTTTCAATCAGTGTTCATGTCACAATGAAGCAGGATCTGTAGACAAAACTAAGCTGCCCGAGCGACGCTTGTGGCTGGTTGGCCTCTGTTGCTGGCGTGAGCAGCTTGCCTTGTAGGAGTAATGGAATTGTATGTAATCATCTGCTTACGTACCTAGGCTGTGAGAGCCTTGAGAGCTGGGCCTTTAAAAGATTGCATTTGTTCTGCTGGTTCCCGGCACATACTGTTGAGACAACTCAGAGATGAGTCATCCGGGTTGCTCCCAAGTTTTTACTGATCTGCAACTCTCACTACCCTCCAAGATGAGGGTAGTGAGCGCCACCTGTCTCCAGACCAGCTCGTCCTCACAATCTCAAGGGCTGTAAAAGCACAATTGACTCTGGTTGTTGCATTTGCATATGTATCGAAATCCGCTAACTTGAGTCTTCACGCAGAGCCTCAAGCCATGCTCTGAGCTGCTTGCAGAATCTCTGGCCCAGCCTTCAAAAGCAAGGCCTCTCCTTTAGTGATGGAGATGTGACACTAACGCTTCCTCTTTGCACAAGCTCTGATGGGAAAATGTGATGATGCTCTTCCAGAACATCCTTAAATGCAAACAGGTAAGCAACAGTCATGAATTTCTCAATGTTAGCACTCACAGAATCCAAAAGAAGCAGTCTCATGTTTAAATGAATTCTTAACATCTTAGACCACTTGGGTGTGTAATTCCTCTGTGCTGAAGTAGGAGTAGCTAACATGAATGACTTTAAAGGCTCTCAAACGAAGTGGCTTGTCCTGTCTCTTACTTGTTCCTGTTGTTTTTTCTTTGAGACAGTTTCATTCTGTTGCCCAGGCTGGAGTGCAGTCGCTTCATCTTGGCTCACTGCAACCTCCACCTCCCAGGTTCAAGTGATTCTCGTGCCTCAGCCTCCTGAGTAGCTGGGATTATAGGCGACCAGCATCACACCTGGCTAATTTTTGTATTATTAGTAGAGACGGGGTTGTGCCGTGTTGGCCAGGCTGCTCTCCAACTCCTGGCCTCAAGTGATCCCCCTGCCTCGGCTTCCTAGTACTGAGATTACAAGTGGGAGCCACTGTGCTAGAACCTGTTCCTGGGTTTTTAAATTGCCCAACAGGTGTGAGCTCCCCAGGGTTCCCATGGATGTGCAGAAATGCTAGCTTTTGCAGGGCTCTAGGTTCTAGGGCCAGAATAATCTCTTTTCTTCTTTTACCAAGTAAGCTGCTTTATAGAGTAGCTTTGGCTGTTTTTTTTTTTTTTTTGAGATGGGGTTTCCCTTCTTCTTCTTTTTCTTCTTTCTTTCTTTCTTCTTTCTTCTTGTTTTTCTTGTTTTTCTTCTTCTTTTTTTTTCCCCCTGAGATGGAACCTTGCTCTGTCGCCCAGAGCTGGGGTGCAATGGTGTGATCTCGGCTCACTGCAACCTCTGCCTCCCAGGTTCAAGCAATTCTCCTGTCTCAGCCTCCCAAGTAGCTAGGATTACAGGTGCGCCATCATGCCCGGCTAATTTTTGTATTTTTAGTAGAGACGGGGTTTCACCATGTTAGCCAGGCTGGTTTCGAACTCCTGACCTCTTGATCCACCCACCTCGGCCTGCCAAAGTGCTAGAATTACAGGCGTGAGCCACTGCACCCAGCCAGAGTTTTGCTTCTTGTCATCCAGGCTGGAATGCAACGGAGTGATCTTGGCTCACTGCAACCTCTGCCTCCTGGAGGTTCAAGTGATTCTCCTGCCTCACCCTCCCAAGTAGCTGGCATTACAGGCATAAGCTACCACACCCGGCTAACTTTTTATTTTTAGTATAGACGGGGTTTCGACATGTTGGTCTCGAACTCCTGACCTGAAGTGATCCTCCAGCCTCAGCCTCTCAAAGTGCTGGGATTACCAGTGTGAGCCACCGCACCCAGCCAACTTCAGCTTTTAAGTGTTTAGCTTCTGGTTCAGAATTACTTTATTGAATCAAATATAGTGGCCCCTGCTTATTAACTGTCTGCATCCACAATGTAACCATAGTACAAGTGAGACAGCCAGGTGGGAGAGGGTCCTTGGAGAAACTCCAACCAGCCTGCCCAGAGGTGGAGCCTTGAGAAGTTTACTACGTTTGCAGCAGGGTAGAGCCTGGCCCCTCGTCTTCCTGTGTGTAACCTGAGATTCAAGCTGCGGGTGGGAAGCGCTCTAGCAGGAACTCTGGCCTAGTGGCAGTCCCTGTTTCCTCCTTTTCTTCTTTTTTTACCTAATAAAACCCTGCCTTACTCGCCCTTCAAACCGTCTGCGAGCCTAAGTTGTCTTGGCCGTGGGATGCACAACATCTTCATCTTTAGCTGAGCTAAGGAAAAGCCCTGCAACACAAGGCTACCAAGATGGCTTTCCTCCTTTTTTTTTTTTTTGGAGACAAAGTCTCCCTCTGTCGCCCAGGCTAGAGTGTGTTGGTGCAATCTTGGCTCACTGCAGCCTCTGCTTCCTGGGTTCCAGCAATTCTTTTGCCTCAGCCTCCCAAGTAGCTGGCATTACAGGCATGTGCCACCAAGCCTGGCTAATTTTGCATTTTTAAAAGAGATGAGGTTTCTCCATGTTGGTCAGGCTTGTCTAGAACTCCTGACCTCAGGTGATCCCCTCACCTTGGCTTCCCAAAGTGCTGGGATTACAGGTGTGAGCCACCCCACCTGGCTGAATTTTTGTACTTTTAATAGAGATGGGGTTTTGCCACATTGGCCAGGCTGGTCTTGAAAGCCTGATGTCAGGTAATCTGCCCTCTGCAGCTTCCCAAAGTGCTTAGATTACAGGTATGAGCCACCACACCCAGCAAGACAGCTTTCCTCTATATGACATGCAATAAATAATTCTAGGGAGGATCACAGTCTGTTAAAACATATCATGTGCCTTCCTTAGAGATTCCCAGAGTGTGTTACACTGATGATGCGGACTTGCATGAAATGTACCTTCCCCAATGTGTTTTGTTTTTGTCTTTTTGAGATGGGGTCTTGTTTTGTTGCCCAGGTTGGGGAGCAGTGGTATAATCAGAGCTTACTGCCACCTCAAATTCCTCTGCTCAGGGAATCCTCCTGCCTCAACCTCCTGGGTAGCTGAGCTACAGGTGTTTGCCACCACACCCGGCTATTTTTTTTTTTTTTTTTTGTAGAGACTGTGTTTTGCCAGGTTGCCCAGGCTAGTCTCAGACTCCTGGGCTCAAGCAACCCTCCTGCCTTGGCTTCCCAAAGTGCTGCGATGACAGGTGTCAGCCACAGAGCCTGACTCCACTGTGTTTTGAGTACGGGAAAGTTGTCAGAATCAAAACGGAGTCACTAATATTCACTGGGGGCAGTGGCTCACCATTATGCCTGTAATCCTAGCACTTTGGGAGGCCAACGTGGTTGGATCACTTGAGGTCAGGAGTTCTAAACCAGCCTGGCCAAAAAGGTAAAACCCTGTCTCTATTTAAAAAAAAAAAAAATTAGCTGGGCATGGTGGTGGGCACCTATAATCCCAGCTACTCAGGCGGCTGAGGCAGGAGTATTGCCTGAACCCTGAAGATGGAGGCTGCAGTGCGCCCAGATTGCACCACTGCACTCCAGCCTAGGTGACAGAGTGAGACCCTGTTTCAAAAAAAAAAAAACCCAAAAAACAACCAAAAAAGCCTCCCCAACCCCCCCCCCCCAGAAAAACCCAGAGTTACTATTATTAAAACAAAAACAGAGACAGAAACAAAACCCTGACAAACAGAGCTGGGAAGGCCAGGAAGAGAAGTCTCATATTCCTATGCCCGATAACAAAATCTGTCACAAAAGACTGCAAAACCCACAACCTTCACAAAGGCCATCACAACCTTACATGCAAAATACTTCTCTAAGGACATCTGCCCATGACTGCCTTGAAGCCCATCGTTCGTTGTTGAACAAACAAAAGGAGGAGAGTAAATGGGGCTGCCGGAGGGTGAAGCTGCCTTGGAGATGGACTGGGGAGAGGCTGAGTTGGGAATAAGCAAATCATGCTTAAGAGATGTCAAGGTTCTGTTGTTTGAATGAAAAGTACCAGCATATAAAGTTGGTCAAGCTAGGGAAGAGAGCTGAGTTCTGCTCATAAAGGGTTGCTTGGGGGGCATTAATTTATGCTTGAAAAATGACAGTTGTGTGGAAGTAGTAAGTGTGAAAGTTAAGGGGAGCCTGCTGATGAAATAAGGTGGTAAGATGAGCTCCTTGGGGGATGAGTGGTGTTTCTCACGGGGCTGGGTGCCTCCATCTGTGCTGCAGTGATCCCCAAAATGACCCTTCTTCAGAGCAGTTACATTGAGGGGGTGTCTCCCAGCCCGAGCCTCTTCACGGTCAGGCCTGTCTTCCCAAGCAGAGTGCTTGTCTGGCCTGTGGACAAAGGTCATTAAATGAGCTCTTGGTTCAGCTGACCTGAGAAGGATGAAGAAAAAAGCCAACTGAGAAGGCAAAGAAGGACAGTAAGAATCTTTAAATTTGATGAATAGCGTATCAAATACTTGGAATGATATCAGTAAATCAGATACTAGTTTTTTTTTGTGTGTGTGTGTGTGAGATGGAGTTTCATTCTTGCTCTTGTCCCTCAGGCTGGAGGAAAATGGTGCAATCTAGGCTCACTGCAGCCTCTGCCTCCTGAGTTCAAGCGATTCTTCTGCCTCAGCCTCCTGAGTAGCTGGGATTGCAGGCGCCTGCTACCACGCCCAGCTAATTTTTGTATTTTTAGTAGAGATAGGGTTTCACTATGTTAGCCAGGCTGGCCTTAAACTCCTGACCTCAGGTGATTCCCCTGCCTGGGCCTCCCAAAGTTTTGGGATTACAGGTGTGAGCCACAGCGCCCAGCCTTTTTTTTTTTTTTTTTTTTGAGACAGAGTTTCACTCTTATTGCCCAAGCTAGAGTGCAGTGGCTTGATTTTCGTTCACTGCAACCTCTGCCTCCCAGGTTCAAGCGATTCTCCTGCCTCAGCCTCCCGAGTAACTGGGATTACAGGCACCTGCCACCACACCTGGCTAATTTTTGTATTTTTAGTAGAGACAGGATTTTCCTATGTTGGCCAGGTTAGTCTCGAACTCCTGACCTCAGGTGATTTGCCTGCCTCAGCCTCCCAAAATACAGGGATTACAGGAGTGAGCCACCATGTCTGGGCCAGATACTAGCTTTTTATTTTTGAGATGGAGTCTCGCTCTGTCGCCCAGGCTGGAGTGTAATGGTGCAATCTCAGCTCACTGCAACCTCCACCTCCCAGGTTCAAGTAATTATCCTGCCTCAGCCTCTCAAGTAGCTGGAATTACAGGCACCTGATACCATGCCTAGCTAATTTTTCTATTTTTAGTAGAGGCAGGGTTTCACCTGGTTGGCCAGGCTGGTGTTGAACTCCTGACCTCAGGTGATCCACCTGCCTCGGCCTCCCAAAGTGCTGGGGTTATAGGCATGAGCCACCCCGCCTGGTGATACTAGCTTTTTTTTAAAAAAAATTGTTGGCCATGTAGTGGCTCACACCTGCAATTCCAACACTTTGGGAGGCTGAGGTGGGCCGATCACTTGAGGCCAGTAGTTTGAGACCAGCCTGGCCAACATGGTGAAACCCTGTCTCTACTAAAAATACAAAAAATTGGCCGGGCACGGTGGCTCAGGTCTGTAATCCCAGTACTTTGGGAGGCTGAGGTGGGCAGATCACGAAGTCAGGAGTTTGAGACCAGCTTGACCAATATGGTGAAACCCCAGCTCTACTAAAAATACAAAAATTAGCCAGGTGTGGTGGCGTACGCCTGTAATCCCAGGTACTCAGGAGGCTGAGGCAGGAGAATTGCTTGAACCTGGGGGACAGAGGTTGCAGTGAGCTGAGATCACGCCATTGCACTCCAGCCTGGGTGACAGAGTGAGACTCTGTCTCAAAAAAAAAAAAAAATTATCTGGGTGCTGTGGCCCATGCCTATAGTCTCAGATACTTGGGAGACTGAGGCTGGAAAATCACTTGAACCTGAGAGGTGGAGGTTACAGTGAGTCAAGATGGTGTCACTGCACTCCAGCCTGGGTGACAGAGCAAGACTGTCTCTTAAAAAAAAAAAAAAGTTAAGCCTGGGCATGGTGGCTCATGCCTGTAATCCCAGCACTCTGGGAGGCTGAGGCTGGTGGATCATTTGAGGTCAGGAGTTCGAGACCAGACTGACCAACATGGTGAGAAACCCTGTCGCTAAAAAAAAAAAAAAAAAAAAAAAAATAACTTCTTGCTAGTCATTAGATTTTTATATCTTCTGATTTCTATCTTTATCCTAAGCTGGAACTCAAAGATGAAAGTGATAATAATTTCTGGCTTAATTAGTCATGACTATTAGGTATTTAAGTATGACACATTTTTAATCTTTTTTTAAAAATCAGGAGATGATGTCACTGAAACCTTTATATTTTTAACCCATGACTTTCCTCCCATGACAGGCAATGTAAATATGACACTATTTAAAAAGATATGCATATCTGAATAATGAATTTTTAAAGTTCTTTTTTCTTTTTCCTACACAATATGAATGTGATTTTTTTTCAGTTTCTTGAATTTTATTGTGTGTTCATCAAAAACATGGGTGATACTGTCAAAATAATTTTATTCTTAATGACTTTGGGAAACTGTATGCTTGGTTTTATTATGATGCTATTCTTGTTAAAACATTGTTAGAACTCTTCATTCCTTTTTTTTTTTTCTAAGATGGAGTCTCACTCTCTTGCCTAGGCTGTAGTGCAGTGGTGTGATCTCAGCTCACTGCAACCTCCGCCTCCCAGGTTCAAGCAATTCTCCTGTCTCAGACTCCCAAGTAGCTGGGATTACAAGCATGCACAACCATGCCCTGCTAATTTTTGTATTTTTAATTGAGACCGGGTTTCTCCATGTTGGTCAGGCTGGTCTTGAACTCCCGACCTCAGGTGATCTGCCCTCCTTGGCCTCCAAAAGTGCTGGGATTTACAGGCATGAGCCACCACGCCCAGCATTTTTGTTGTTGTTGTTGTTGTAATTTGGTTTCTTTTAGATGGAGTCCCGCTCTGCTGTTGCCCAGGCTGGAGTGCAGTGGCGCAATCTTGGCTCACTGCAACCTTCGTCTCCTGGGTTCAAGCAATTCTGCCTCAGCCTCCCAAGTAGCTGGGATTACAGGTGTGTGCCACCACACCTCTGGCTAATTTTCATATTTTTTGTAGAGATGGGGTTTTGACATGTTGGCCAGGCTGGTCTCAAACTCCTGACCTCAGGTGATCCGCCCACCTCAGCCTCCCAAAGTGCTGGGATTACAGGGGCGAGCCACCACACCTGGCCCTGTTCATTCTTTTACTTATTCATTCGACAAACATTTGTTGAGAATCTATATTTGTCCCAGGCACTGCAGGGGACATAAAGATGAAAAAGTCTGGGGCTTGTCATCCAGGAGCTCACTGAATGGTGGGTGTAACCCCTGGGTAGACTGTGACAATGCAGGTAGCAGGTGCTTCGGGGAGGGGTGTGCTAGGGCCTGTGTCCTTGTTCAGACAGAAAGGGCTGCTTGGGGCCTGAAGGAGATAACAAAGGCAGCATGAAGGAGGAGGCAGTGGAGCTATTCCTTAACAGATGAGCTGGAATTCACCAGGAGGACTCAGGTGCTTCCTGGCACAGGGGAATGAGAAAGAGCGAGTTCCACAGAGAGGAGTCATAGTTCAGTGTGCCGGGTGGGGAGAAGAAAGCTTGAAAAACCTTGCCTATCCTACTGAGATGATGGAAAATAATAGAAAGGTTCTAGGGAGATTCACTCCGGCAGCAGGGAGGAAGGATTGGGTTAGGGGACAAGAAAATAAGATGAGGTCTGAGGCTAGTGCTGTTCATTGCACAACATGGGTGTGGGGAGGCTCCATGGGAGGTGCCTGAGGGGAACAGGCACACTCCCCCACTGATTCCTAGAGGGTGTTGAAAGGCTGTTGTTTTTCAGCGATACAGGTGAGGTGGCTCATGCCTGTAATCCTAGCACTTTGAGAGGCTGAGGCGGGCAGATCACCTGAGGTCAGGAGTTTGAGACCACTCTGGCCAACATGGTAAAATCCCATCTCTACTAAAAATATAAAAATTAGCTGGCTGTGGTGGGGCATGCATATAATCCCAGCTACTCGGGAGGCTGAGGCAGGAGAATCACTTCAATCCAGGAGGCGGAGGTTGCAGTGAGCTGAGATTGCACCACTGTACTTCCAGCCTGGGCAACACAGCAAGACTCAATCTCAAAAAAAGAACAAACCAACAAAACTATTGTAACTCTCAGAAATGTGTTAGAACTATCCATTATGGGAACTGTATATATATATTGAAATGTAGCCTACAGTTCCATGTGTTCTTCGAGAGCATAACAGTTAAATATTTTTCATCAAGGTAGAAAATGACAAACTAGTTTCCATCACCCTCCACCTAACCAGAACACATGCTGCATGCACCTTTGGCTCATCCAGGTGAGAACCACTGGTTAACCTAAGATATGGGCTGAGAAGGAAAGGAGGGACGTGACCAGGACAGAGAAGTCATCCAATGGCTAGGGAATGATTATATATCTTGGTCAGTAAACTAAAGTGAAGGGAGAGGGGGAGGGAGGAGTGTAGGAGAATTCCTATACCTCTGGCTTAGTCACTAACTTTTGAAATTGTCTTTAGAGTTCCTGTGTGGGCCAAGATCAGTTTCATTACTTTGTCATCTTTTTTACACATTCAAGAGAGCGTGAACCAGTTTGGCAACCTACATGAATCACCAGATAATTCTCTAATTGACTTTGGGATATTTATAAAAAAGGACCTGCTTTAAAAGGGTAAATTTTGCCCCCAGTAAGGATTTGTAAGAGAACATGCCCAGGCTCTGTTTTCTTTTTCAAAAAAAAATGTTTTCTTCTCTGATGTGGAAATGGGAAAACATTTCTTAATTGGAAAAATTTAGTGAAAACTCAGTCTTTGGCTTAGCCAATGAGCTTGCCATTCTGAAGAGGCTGGGACCTTTCGAGACCTAGATGTCTCTGGCTCGTGCAGTTTCCTCTGTCTGAAATGTCTCCACATGGCCCCCCCTCCCATTTCCAACTTCAAGCTGGGAATCCTACACACCACACCCTTCAAGGCCCATGTTAAATGTCATCTCTTCTATCAGAACTCCCTAACACCCAGATGTTCCAGGCAGAAAAAAAATCCCTGCCTCTTCTGGACTGTTTTCCTTACTAGCCTGTGCATTCTTTTAATGGAGGCCCCTCATACCCATCTCTGAGTTTCCATCATTCACACACCTGGGATACAGCTTTTTTTTTTTTGAGACAGCGTCTCACTCTATCACCCAGGCTGGAGTGTAGTAGTGTGATCATAGCTCACTGTAGCCTTGTAGCCTTGAACGCTTGGGCTCAAGAGACCCTCCTGCCTAAGCCTCCTCAGTAGCTAGGACCACAGATGTAAGCCACCACACTTGGATAAATTTTGTTTTATTAAATTAATTAATTAACTAATTTTTTTTGAGATGGAGTCTTCCTCTTATTGCCCTCAGCTCATTGCAACTTCTGCCTCCTGAGTTCAAGAGATTCTCCAGCCTCAGCCTCCCAAGTAGCTAAGATTATAGGTGCCCGCCATCATGCCCAGCTAATTTTTGTAGTTTTAGAAGAGATGAGGTTTCACTGTGTTGGGCAGGCTGGCCTCAAACTCCTGACCTCCGGCGATCTGCCTGCCTTGGCCTCCCAAAGTGCTGGGATTACAGGCATGAGCCACTGTGCCTGACCCACACTTGGCTAAATTTTAAATATTTTTTTTTGTAGTGATGGAGTTTCGATATGCTGTCCAGGCTCATATTGAACTCTTGGCTTCTAGTGATCCTCCCATGTTGGCTTCCCAAAGTGCTGGGATTACAGCCATGAGCCGCCATGGCCCAACATAAATTTAATTCCTTTGGTTGAGTTGTAGAGGATTCGGAAATGTAGTAGCCAGCATTCCATCTGTCTGAGAGGCTTGGAACCCAGAGGCCACCCACCATTAAGAGGCTACATGGAGGTGTTCAGCCAGGGGGCAGAACCTCTTGGCACCTGGTACCAGCAATAGGTAGCCATCAGGAAGCACTGAAATGAAGGCAGGGTGAACTGGGGTTCAAGGCCAGGATAACTGCCTCTGGAAGGCCTGGAAAGGCAAGGGAGACAGGGACCAAGACAGGGACTTGGGATGGAATTGGAGTGTGGGGGAAGGGAAAGGGCTACTGGGATGGTTTAGCTGAGGATTTAGGGACCAGAGATAAGGCATTATCCAAAATGCGAGGAAAGGTTGGGCGCATCTGCCAGGCGCAGTGCCTCACACCTATAGTCCCAGCACTTTGGGAGGCCAAGGCGGGTGAATCGCTTCAGGTCAGGAGTTCGAGACCAGGCTGGCTAATATGGTGAAACCCCATCTCTACTGGAAATACAAAGATTAGCAGGGTATGGTGGCGCAGGCTTGTAATTCCAGCTACTCAGAAGGGTGAGGCAGGATAATTCCTTGAACCTGGGAGGTGGAGGGTCCAGTGAGCCAAGATTGCGCCACTGCACTCCAGCCCAGGTGACAGAGTGAGATTTTGTCTTAAAAAGGAAGGCTGGGCGTGGTGCTCACGCCTGTAATCCCAGCACTTTGGGAGGCTAATGTGGCAAGATCACCTGAGGTCAGGAGTTTGAGACCAGCCTGGCCAACATGGTGAAAACCCATCTCTACTAAAAATACAAAAAAATTTAGCTGGGCGTAGTGGCACATACCTGTGACCCCAGCTACTAGGGAGGCTAAGGCACAAGAATCACTTGAATCTGGGTGGCGGAGGTTCCAGTGAGCCAAGATCGTGCCACTGCACTGCAGCCTGGGTGACAGAGCAAGACTCTGTCTCAAGAAAAAAAAAAAAAGGAAAAAAAATAAGTGATGAGCCAAATTGTTGGTGCAGACTGCTGCTGTTATTACATTTTGGAAGAGCAGAGAATCATTAAATTCCATTAAAAAGAATTTTTTATAGTGAAAAGATATACATATGTTTAGAATTAGCCAGCTGGACTCAGTGTAATGATCCCAATTTTGTTGGCAACATCCAAAGCATCACAATCAGGAGCCAGGTGAACATATGCCTTCTCTTCATCAGGCCAAATCAGGGTGTTGACTTTGGTCACATCAGTGTCGTAGAGCTTCTTCACAGCCTATTTGATGTGGTGCTTGTTGGCTTGAACATCCACGATGAACACAAGTGTGGTGTCGTCTTCTAGCTTCTTCATGGCCAACTTAGTGGTCAGGGGAAACTTGATAGCATAGTGGTCAAGCTTGTTTCTCCTAGGGGGAGCCCAAGGATATTTGGGCTGCCTCCGGAGTCGAAGTCTATTAGGCTGCTGGGAGGTGGGTGACGTGTGGATCTTCTTTTTTTCACAGCTGTGGACACCTTTCAACACTGTCTTCCTGGCCTTCACAGCCTTCGCTTTGGCTTCAGGTTTAGGAGGAGTAGGAGCTTCCTTCTTCACTTTTGGCTCTGTCTTGTGAAAAGGGCAAATTCCTTTAAATTTAAGAAGAAAACTTCAGCTAAATCTAGAAGAACACGATTTAACATAATTTGGACACTTAGAGGCAAGCGGGGAAGAAATTCCAGGCATAAAGGTAGGAGTAAGCATGTGGTGTTTATGAATGGAGGGGCCTTTTGTGGCTGTGGGGGCCACCAGCAGGTGCGGGGACTATAGTAACCAGGAGATTGCAGTCTGATGCTAGAGATCTTCAAAAGGACAGCAAAGGAGTTCCTACCAGATGCAAAAGAAAATAGGGGCCCTGGCCAGGTGCAGTGGCTGACGCCTGTAATCCCAGCACTTTGGGAGCCCATGGCAGGTGGATGACCTGAGGTCAGCCTGGTGAAACCCCTTCACTACTAAAAATACAACAATCAGTCGGGTGTGGTGGTACTTGCCTGTAATCCCAGCTACTCAGGAGGCTGAGGCAGGAGAATCGCTTGAACCTGGAAGGTGGAGGTTGCAGTGAGCTGAGATTGCACCACTGCACTCCAGCCTGGGTGACAAGAAACTCTGTCTCAAAAAAAAAAAAAAAAGAAAGAAAGAAAGAAAAGTAGAAAATAAAATAAAATAGAGGCCCTTACGCTTTCTGAGTGGGATGATAAGGACAGCCATTTGTTAGGGAGATGATGTGAGCTATTGATGGAAACCTACGGATCCTGGAGTCCTGTAATTGCCAGAAAATTTTGATAATCAAGTCAGAGCTAAAGGTGAGGTGGGAAAGACCTGTGGCCAGATTTTCAAACTAGCATCTAAGTCAGTTTGTGTGCTGGGGAGACTTGAAACTACCAGATAGATTCATATCTTCCTTGGAACATCAGATTCACTTGGGAGATTTTGGGGGAAAATATGTATTATATATTGAAAATGCAAACCCCAAATATCTGAGACAGGTCCCAGTCAATTTAGAAAGCTCATTTTTCCAAGGTTAAGAACATGTGGTCAGGTATGGTGGCTCACTTCTGTAATCCCAGCACTTTGGGAGGCTGAGGTGGGAGGGTCACCTGAGGTCGGGAGTTCAAGACCAGCCTGACCAACGTGGTGAAGCCCGTCTCTACTAAAATTACAAAAATTAGCTGGGTGTGGTGGGATTGATAGGAAAGTTAAGGAGAATTAAGACTTGTCACAGTGGCTGAAGGTCATGGGCTAGCACTGACCGGGGCAGCAGAGCCAGGAAATCTCCCTTATTTTGTGTTGACTTTTTTACTACTGCCATCAGATCAGGAATCCACTTAAAGGAAAAAAAGAAAACTCTCGAGTGTGGTGGTCACCTGTATTCCCTGCTATTTGGGAGGCTGAGGCAGGAGGTGAGGATGGGAGAATCACTTGAGCCTAGGAGTTGAAGGCTGCAGTGAGCTACTATGGTCGTACCAGTGCTCTCTAGCCTGAGTGACAGAGAAAGACCCTGTCTTAAAAACAAAAACAAAAACAAAAAACTTAACTATGGAACTGTGGACATCACTCAATAGTGTTATTTTAGGACAATACCCAAATGTTATTTTATGCAATGGTAAAAGCTCCAGCTATTGTTGTATTAGAGAAATCGCGGCTATTTGGTAATCAAAAATTCCTGTTACTTACGACTTCAACTTGTGGACTTGAGGGGATCCTTAATGCAACAGCCCTCCTCAAGCAGTCACACAGATGCTAAATTTTAGTTTTTCTTGGATCACCTAGAGAGGTTTAGAAGAAAATGGCTTGAGTGAAGTAGTTAAAATGAGAACAATTTGAGGTGTAAAAGATTGTAGGATATGCTTATTTACTTATGTTTTTCTCAGAACTTCAGGCTTTCTGCTCCCCACCTCTACTATTCTGAATTTTCACAGCAGTATTATGTGCATGTAAGGTAAACAATATAGAATCATGTAAAGTAAAAAGTGATCTCTTTTCTTTCTTTTTCAGTATCCCTGACGTCAGGATTAGTAGCTGATAACTATTGTGTATTTTTTTTCTTTTTCTTTTTGAGATAGGGTCTCCTTCTGTCACCCAGGCTGGAGTGCAGTGGCACAATCATGGCCTAATGTAGCCTCGACTTCCTGAGCTCAATTGATCCTCCCACCTCAGCCTCCCAAGTAGCTGGAATTATAGGCATGTACCAGTATGCCTGGCTAATTTTTAAAATTTTATGTAGAGACAGGCTCTTCCTATGTTATCCAGGCTAGTTTCGAACTCCTAGGTTCAAGTGATACTCCTGTCTTAGCTTCCCAAAGTACTAAAATTACAGGCATAAGCTACCTCACCAGTTCTGTTATATAATTTTAAAGGACATACTATGGGCCCATAGGCAATTTCCCAGCCACTGGGAGACTCTAGAGATGATGGTAGGCCAGGCGTGGTGGCTCACACCTGTAATCCAAGCACTTTGGTGGCCAAGGCAGGTGGATCACCTGAGGTCAGGAGTTTAAGACCAGCCTGACCAACATGGTGAAACCCCTGTCTTTATTAAAAAAAAAAAAAAAAAAAAAAAAGAAAAAGAGAGATAATGGTAGACAAGGTTCTAGGCCTCCTACATCTTTCTCTTAACAAACATTCATCCATTCAACAAATACTTGAGAACGTCTTTTATGCCAGGCATTGCTCAAGACATTGGGGTACCTCAGTGCACAAAACTGACAATGTATTCATAGCGTACTGCAAATCTGTTGCCTTTAGCTGTACCTCTGAGACATCACTGCATTTAATTTTATTTATTTTTTAGAGACAGGATCTCACTATGTTGCCCAGGCTGCTTTTGAACTTTGGGCCTCAAGTGATCCTTCCACTTTGGCCTCCCAAGTAGCTGGGATTACAGGCACATGCCACCACACCTGGCTCATCTCATGTTAGTCTAAAATGGATCCAACTTATTCCTTTTTTTTTTTCAGATGGAATTTTGTTCTTGTTACCCAGGCTGGAGTGCAATGGCGCAATCTTGGCTCACCACAACCTCCGCCTCCTGGGTTCAAGCAATGCTCTTGCCTCAGCCTCCCGAGTAGCTGGAATTACAGGCATGTGCCACCATGCCAGGCTTATTTTGTACTTTTAGTAGAGACAGGCTTTCTCCATGTTGATCAGGCTAATCTCGAACTCCCGACTTCAGGTTATCTGCCCACCTCAGCCTCCCAAAGTGCTGGGATTACAGGTGTGAGCCACCATGCCTGGCCCAACTCATTTTTTTTTTTTTTTTTTTTTTTTGAGACAGAGTCTCACTCTGTTGCCCAGGCTGGAATGTAGTGGCACAATCTCAGCTCACTGAAACCTCTGCCTCCTGGGTTCAAGCAATTTTCCTGCCTCAGCCTCCTGAGTAGCTGGGATAACAGGCATGGCTAATTTTTTGCATTTTTAGTAGAGATGGGTTTCACTGTGTTGGCCAGGGTGGTCTCAATATACTGACCTTGTGATCCACCTGCCTTGGCCTTCCAAAGTGCTGAGATTACAGGCGTGAGCCACTGTGGCTGGCCCAGCTCATTCTTTTCAAAAGCTTGTCCATTGTATGAATGTATCATAATTATGTAATCCCCTATACTGTACATATATACTTGTGGCCTGTTTTTTTGCTATTATAAATGTATTAACAGGGAGACTTTTTTTATGTTGTCAGCAGTTAATATGACAATTCTGCCTCTTGGGCAGAAATGATCTGGTCTGATAAACCCTGCCTATGGAGCAAATGCCAACCTCTGGCGCTGACTTTTCAAGACTGGCCACCTGATTTTCTGTATAATAACGGATTGAAGGGGCCTCAGGGTGGGTCAGAGGAGAGCTGGAGGATGCAGTGAAGAGGTAGATCTGTAGAGGATTTTCCAGTGAAATGCCACTGAGAGATGTGATGTTCTACCTGTGTTCCTGCCTACCTTGCCACAGCTGTGAAAATCCCTGCATCCTCACTGTGACTGGCTTCCTGGTGGAATCCCCTGAAGGGGTGAGGTTGTGTGTTGAGGTTGGTGCAGGGTGGAACCCAAGTCAGTCTGCAGCCACATCCTGGATTCCATAAACAATGTTTATGTGCTTTTGGTCACCAGGATGGATTTATCTCCTTAGGGCAAATTCTCAGAAGTGAAATTTCTGGTTATTACATAGGTTGCCAAATCACACTCTTGGCGATTTGCAATAAATTACACTCTTGCCGGGAGCGGTGGCTCAAGCCTGTAATCCTAGCACTTTGGGAGGCTGAGGTGGGTGGATCACCTGAGGTCAGGAGTTCAAGATTAGCCTGGCCATCATGGTGAAACCACATCTTTAAATTAAAAAAAAAATTACACTTTCATTAATAGTGATTAAAGTCTTCCTCCACCTATAATAACAGTGACTATCTTTTTCACCTTTGCTAATCTGTTAGGGTAAAAATAACATCTAATCATTGCTTTAATTTGAATTTCTTGAGTTGTTGCTGATGTCAAACATCTTTTCATGTTTATAAGTTGTATTTCTTCGTGAAACACTTGTTCATTTCTTTTGTCTATTTAAAAGTATAAAATTGGCCGGGCGCGGTGGCTCACGCCTGTAATCCCAGCACTTTGGGAGGCCGAGGCGGGTGGATCACGAGGTCAAGAGATCGAGACCATCCTGGTCAACATGGTGAAACCCCATCTCTACTAAAGATACTAAAAATCAACTGGGCATGGTGGCGCATGCCTGTAATCCCAGCTACTCAGGAGGCTGGGGCAGGAGAATTGCCTGAACCCAGTAGGCGGAGGTTGCGGTGAGCCGAGATCGCGCCATTGCACTCCAGCCTGGGTAACAGGAGTGAAACTCTGTCTCAAAAAAAAAAAAAGTATAAAATTGTAGTTTATCTTTTTTTTAGACTCTTGCTCATCTCTGCTTTTTTTTTTTTTTGTTTCTTTCTTGCTCTGTCGCCCGGGCTGTAGTGCAGTATAGCGCCATCTAGGCTCACTGCAACCTCTGCCTCCTGGGTTCAAGCAATTCTTGTGCTTCAGCCTCCTGAGTAGCTGGGACTACAGACGCGCTGTACTACGCCTGGCAAATTTCGTGTGTGTATGTGTGTGTGTGTGTGTGTGTAGTTTTAGTAGGACAAGGTTTTGCCATGTTGGCCAGGCTGAACTTGAACTCCTGACCTCAGGCGATCTGCTTGCTTTGGCCTCCCGAGTGCTGGGATTACAGGTGTGAACCACCATGCCTGGCCTTTTTTTTTTTTTTCTTCAAAGAAGTAAAGTGAACATTACCAAAGATTCTGTAGGAAGATAGAAGGATTTATGCCACTAGTTTGTCTTTTTTATTGTTGATTTGTAAGAATTCTTTGTATAGTATTGGGAATATTGGAGCCAGGTATTATTATTGTTTGCTTCCTGGCCCAAAGTTCCTAGCTTCTGTCTCTCTCTCTGTTTTTTTTTTTCTCTTTTTTTTTTTTGAGACAAAGTCTTACTCTGTCACCCAGGCTGGAGTGCAGTGGCATGATCTTGGCTCATTGCAACCTCCACCTCCCAGGTTCAGGCAATTCTCTTGCCTCAGCCTCCTGAGTAGCTGGGATTACAGGCATGTGCCACCATGCCTAGCTAATTTTTGTATTTTTAGTAGAGACAGGGTTTCACCATATTGGTCAAACTGGTCTCAAACTCCTGACCTAGTGATCCGCCCGTCTTGGCCTCCCAAAGTGCCGGGATTACAGGCGTGAGACACCACGCTTGGCCTCTTTTTTTTTTTAATTAATTAATTTTTTTGAGACAGCTTCTCACTCTTTCACCTAGGCTGGAGTGCAGTGGTGCAATCTTGGCTCACCACAACCTCCGCCTCCCGGGTTCAAGCGATTCTCCTGTCTCAGCCTCCTGAATAGCTGGGATTACAGGCATGCACCACCATGCTCAGGTAATTTTTGTATTTCTAGTAGAGAAGGGGTTTCACCATGTTGGCCAGGCTGGTCTCGAACTCCTGACCTCAGGTCATCCACCCTCCTTGGCCTCCCAAAGTGCTGTTACTATAGGCACGAGCCACTGCATCCTGCCTGCTTCTGTCTCTTTAAAAAATATTTTTAGGCCCGGCATGGTGGTTTGTGCCTGTAATCCCAGCACTTTGGGAGGCCAAGGCAGATGGATCACCTGAGGTCAAGAGTTCAAGACCAGCCTGGCCAAGATGGCAAAACCCCATTTCTACTAAAAATACAAAAATTTGCCAGGCGTGGTGGCAGGCACCTGTAATCCTAGATACTAAGGAGGCTGAGGCAGGAGAATTGCTTGAGCCCAGGAGACGGAGGTGGAGGTTGCAGTGAGCCTAGATTGCGCCACTGCACTCCAGCCTGCACAACAGAGTGAGATTCTGTTAAAAAAAAAAAATATATATATATATATATATAGATAGATAGATAGTTTATATATATATATATATATATATATATATATATTTTTTTTTTATTTTTATCTATCTATCTATCTATCTGTATCTCAATAGCTTTTGGAGTTTTCTGTTACATGGATGAATGAAGTGGTGAATTCTGAGATTTTAGTGCACCTGTCACTTAAGTAGTGTACATTGTACCTAATATGTAGTTTTTTTATCCCTAGACCCCCTCCTACCCTCTCCCTTCTCAGCCTCTAAAGTTCATTATGTCACCCTGTATGCCTTTGTGTAGTCATAGCCTAACTCCCACTTATAAGTGAGAACATACAGTTTTTGTTTTTTCCATTCCTGTATTAGCATAATGGCTAACTTAGAATAATGACTCCAGCTTCATCAAAGTTGCTGCAAAAGACATTATTTCATCTCTTTTTATGGCTGAATAGTATTTCATGGTGTATATATACCACATAATCTTTTTTTTTTTTTTGGGACGGAGTTTCGCTCTTGTTACCCAGGCTGGAGTGCAATGGCGCGATCTCGACTCACCGCAACCTCCGCCTCCTGGGTTCAGGCAATTCTCCTGCCTCAGCCTCCTGAGTAGCTGGGATTACAGGCACGCACCACCATGCCCATCTAATTTTTTGTATTTTTAGTAGAGACGGGGTTTCACCGTGTTGACCAAGATGGTCTCAATCTCTTGACCTCCCAAAGTGCTGGGATTACAGGCTTGAGCCACCGCGCCCGGCATACCACATAATCTTTATCCATTCATTAGTTGATGGGCATTTAGGTTGGTTCCACATCTTTGCAATTATGAATTGTGCTGCTATAAATATATGTGTGCAAGTGTCTTTTTCATATAAAGTCTTCTTTTCCTTTGAGTAGATACCCAGTAATTGGATTGCTGGATGGAATGGAAAATCTACTGTTAGCTCTTTTTATTTTTTATTTTTAGAGACAGGGTTTCACCATGTTGGTCAGGCTGGTCTCGAATTTCTGACCTTGTGATCCACCCGCCTTGGCTTCCAAAAGTGCTGGTATTACAGGCGTGAGCCACCACGCCCGGCCCTACTTTTAGTTCTTTAAGGAATCTCCATAATGTTTTCCATAGATGTTGTACTAATTTACATTCCCATCAGCAGTGTATAAGCATTTCCTTTCCCCTATGTCCATGCCAACATTTATTATTTTTTTACTTTTTAAAAATGGCCATTTTTACATGAGTAAGGTAGTATCTCATTGTGGTTTTAATATGCATTTCCCTAATGATTAGTGATGTTCAGCATTTTTTTCCATATGTTTGTAGGTCATTTTTTGGTCTTCTTTTCAGAAATATCTATTCATGGCCCAGCGCAGTGGCTCACGGCTGTAATCCCAGCACTTTGGGAGGCCGAGGTGGGTGGATCACAAGGTCAGGAGATCGAGACTGTCCTGGCTAACATGGTGAAACCCTGTCTCTACTAAAAATACAAAAAATTAGCCAAGTGTGGTGACACACGCCTATAGTCCCAGCTACTCAGGAGGCTGAGGCACGAGAATCAATGGAACCTAGGAGGTGGAGGTGGCAGTGACCTGAGATCACACCACTGCACTCCAGCCTGGGTGACACAGCGAGACTGTGTCTCAAAAACAAAACAAAACAAAACTATTTATATTATTTGCCAATTTTTGATGGTATTATTTGGATTATTTGTTTTTTTCTTGCTGGTTTGAGTTCCTTTTAGATTCTGAACACTAGTCATTTGTTGCATGCGTAGTTTGCAAATATTTTCTCCCATTCTGTGGGTTTTCTGTTTACTGTCCTTATTTCTTTTGTTGTGCAGCAGCTTTTTAGTTTAATTAGGTCCCATTTACTTATTTTTGTTTTTGTTGCCTTTGCTTTTGGGGGTCTCAATCATAAATTCTTTGCCTAGGCCAATGTCTAGAAGAATTTTTCCTGTGTTGTCGTCTAGAATTTTTATCATTTCAGGTCTTAGATTCAAGTCTTTGATCCACCTTTAGTTGATTTTTGTATAAGGTGAGAGATGGGGTACACTTTCGTTCTTCTACATGTTGGCTTGCCAGTTTTCCCAGCACCATTTATTTATTTATCTATTTATTTGAGATGGAGTCTTGCTCTGTTGCCCAGGCTGGAGTGCAATGCACGGTCTCAGCTCACTGTAACCTCCGCCTCCCAGGTTCAGGTGATTCTCCTGCCGCAGCCTCCCAAGTAGCTGTCATTACAGGTGCCTGCCACCACACCTGGCTAATTTTTGTATTTTTAGTAGAGACTGGGGTTTCACCATGTTGGCCAGGCTGGTCTCGAACTCCTGACCTCGCCCAGCACTATTTATTAAACAGGTTATCCATTCCCCAATTTATGTTTTTGTGTGCTTTGTTGAAAAGCAGTTGGCTTTACATATTTGGCTTTATTTCTGGATTCTCTATACAGTTCCATTGGTCTGTGTGGAAACCAGATTATTTTAATGAATATTCACCAGTTGATTTTTCCCTATTCTGTAATTTTCTTCAGTTTCCTATGTAGTGTAATCATATTTAATATATTTTTCTTTTTTTTTTAATCCCATTTATTTTATTGCATTTTAGGTTTTGGAATATATTTTTCAATTATTTCAGTTTGATTTTAGTTTTTTGTTGTTTTTGCAGACAGGGTCTTACTCTGTCACTTAGGCTGGAGTGTAGTGGTGTGATCATAGCTCACTGCAGCCTTGAACTCCTGGGCTCAAGTGATCCTCCTGCCTCAGCCTCCCAGTAGTTAGGATTACAGATGTGAGCCACCATGCCTGGCTGATTTTTTTTTTTTTTTTTTTTTTTTTCATTTTTGCAGGGATAGTGGTCTTGCTATGTTGCCCAGGCTGATCTTGAACCCTGGCCTTGAGCAATTTTCCTAAAGTACTGGAATTGTGGGTATAAACCATCATGCACAGACTAAAAGAGGAATTTCTAATGAATCTCTGAAGCTTTTCTTATTGTTTGAATTTTGGGAGAAAAGTTTTTTTCCTTGGCTTACTCTGCTTATCTAAAGACTTTGAAACAACTCTGACATCTTCAAAATGTGTTGACATTTGTTCAATTTCAGCATTAGTAGCTGTATTAGTTTGCTCTCACACTGCTAATAAAGACATACCTGGCCAATGCATTTTCCACTCTTGCGTTGGTCAAAAAAAAAAAAAAAGAAGACATACCTGAGGCTAGGTAATTTATAAAGGAAAGAGATTTAATTGACTCACATTTTCACATGGCTGCAGAGGTCTCACAATCATAGCTGAAGGCGGATGAAGAGCAAAGTCACGTCTCAGATGGCAGCAGGCAAGAGAGAATGAGAACCAAGTGAAAGGGAAAACCCCTTATAAAATCATCTGGTCTCATGAGGTTTATTTAGTACCAGGAGGACAGTATGGAAAAGACTGACCCCATGATTCAGTTATCATCTCCCACTGGGCCCTGCCCTTGACACATGGAGATTATGACAATTCAAGGTGAGATTTGGGTGGGACACAGCCAAGCCATATCAGTAGTCAACAAGCATGATTTATTTTGGGAGGGTGTCAGAGATTCTAATTTCTAGAACTCATTAGATCAATGTCAGATAATCCAACTTTTATTGTGCATATAATTTCTAAACTTATAACTGGATAATATATAATGTGATAGAATGATATGGAACAGCTGCTCCTAAGTCCCTGGCCTATGTAATACTCATTCCAGAAGGGACTGAAGTTAGCAGTAGGAAGCTCAGCATTCTAGCATCAATGACACAAAACACTAATTTGCTTTAATGACCAGACATGCAATTTAAGCAAATAGTTGGAAACCACCTCCACTTTCAATTTGTACAAACTTTTTCAGGACCTTAAATTGATTCAGTTATGTCCAGATCAAATAGCACAGTCTAAAAACTATTTGATATAATTTACACAGTTATAAAAGGGAAGTTATTTTACCTTATCAAATTATTATTTTATAGAATTCTGCCTCGTAGGTGAACTGCTAATCATCTCTCTCTAAAATAGCCAAATCACCTGCATATGAATTTTAGACTTTAGTTAAGCACCCTAAAATTGCTGGTTACCTGTCAAAATGATTCACTTTTCACAGCAATGTTTCACAGCAAATTATTTGATATTCTATTGTATCTGTATCCCCAGAGGTTATTATAAAGGATACAAAGAATGACACAACAGGCATGGACTGCTATTTATTTGCAACATAAAGGAGGCTAACTGTGAAATCACTATTGTATTTGGACTTGGAAATTAGAACGAGTCAGAAGATGTAGGAGATGTGATGTGAAACTTTTTAAAATGGAGCCTCTAATTTATGCTCATTTGCTAAAGAGACAGGCTGGTTTGAGACTGATGGCATCTGATGGGGCATGCTTGGCTCTTGCTCTTGAACTTCTCTTCCTCCAAACAGCAGAACCCCAGCCTTCCAGCCAAACACTGCGCCTCCAGGCCTCCCCTCCTCACAGCAGCCTCAGTGCCTCAGCCTCTTCAGCCTACTAGCTTCTTCAATTTCTTCAGCTTCTTCAGCCTTCTCTGCCTCTCCAGCCTCCACAACCTTTTCTGCATCTTTGGAGTCTCAGCCTCTTTGTCTCCTTGCATCCTCAGTCTCTGACGTCTGGAGCCTCAGCTCCTTGGCCTCCTCCGTTCTCATTGGCTTTCACAGTCTGGACCTCCCTCCCGCAGCCTCCATTTTGATTTATCTGGGTATTTGAATGAACGCTTTGCATTTATTTCTGGTGGGAAGAGGACAAGATTCTGCCACCTTTCTCCTCCCACAGGTCTGTAGATGTGCATTTTGCAAGGAAAACCAAGTTTTCAACCAAGTTTTCATTTTCCTGAAGACTTGAGGTCAGAGTAGAGACTGATGGTGCCGGCAGTAAAGCCCTTGTGTTGTGGGATAAAAGCCCTCACTGCCAGTGGCTCATCTAGGAAACCACCTAAAGGACTGACACCTAGACTTCAGCTGACATCTGGGGTCCTGGTCTACCAGGACATCCTCATCTGCTCCTTGGATTCTCAGAAGTCACTAGTGAGTAAGCTGATGCCAAACAAGAGTGTTAACAAGGCCTTGGAGGCTGGGTGCGGTGGCTCATCCTTGTAATCCCAGCACTTTGGGAGGCTGAGGCAGGCGGATCACGAGGTCAGGAGTTCGAGACCAGCCTGACCAACATGGTGAAACACTGTCTCTACTACAAAATACAAAAATTAGCCAGGTATGGTGGCACGTGCCTGTAGTCCCAGCTACTTGGGAAGCTGAGGAAGAAGAATTGCTGGAACTTGGGACGTGGAGGTTTCAGTAAGCTGAAATCACACCACTGTACTCCAGCCTGAGCAAGAGTGAGACCCCATCTCAAAACAAATAAAAAATAAAAAATTTGAAATCAGGCATTGGGACCCGACATATAGTAGCTAAGTGTATATATGGTGGTTAGATTAACCTTCTTGGAACTCCTTTATCTTGAATGAAATTACCATATTTAGCCAGAGTTCATTGTGTTTACCTTTGCACATAACATTGCTGAGAGAAACTCCTCCAAATTCAATTCTGCACCGCCCCCCCCGACTGCTTTTTTTTTTTGAGACGGAGTCTTGCTCTGTCGCCCAGACAGGAGTGCAGTGGTGCGATCTCAGCTCACTGCAAACTCTGCCTCCTGGGTTCATGCAATTCTCCTGCCTCAGCCTCACAAGTAGCTGGGATTACAGGCTTCCACCACCATACCCAACTAATTTTTATATTTTTAGTAGAGATGGAGTTTCACCATGTTGGTCGGGCTAGTCTTGAACTCTTGACCTTGTGATCTGCCCATTTCAGCCTCCCAAAGTGTTGGGATTACAGGCGTGAGCCACTGCACCCGACTCTTTTTTTTAAAAATTGTTCCCAGGCTGGAGGGTAGTGGCACGATCTTGGCTTACTGCAACCTCCACCTCCTGGGTTCAAGCGATCCTCTCGCCTCAGTCTCCTGAGTAGCTGGGACTACAGTTGCATGCCACCACTACTTTTTGTATTTTTAGTAGAGATGGGGTTTCACCATGTTGGCCAGGCTGGTCTCGAACTCTTGACCTCAAGTGATCCTCCTGCCTTGGCCTCCCATAGTGCTGGGATTACAGGCATGAGACCACCCATGGCGGATTCTGCCCCATTTTGAGGCACATGCATTTGCTGAACTCTGTTCTTAGTTCACAATGAGAGCCTATTTGAATAAAATACATATGGATAAAATGTTGATAGTAGTTCTGTTTATTTATTTGTGCCTTTCAGTATTTGCTATAATAAAAAATGTATAAAAGTTTTAGTAAGCATTTACTGTGTTTTGATACATTGTGTAATATATCGTTAGGGTTTTCTTTCATTTATACTCGAGTTTACTAGCCTTGGTTCATCTTTTTCCTCCCTATACCAAGCCACCAGATCAGCACTTTTTCTGCCCTGGGAACCAGATGTCACCCCTGCTTTCCCATCAGCTGGCCCCAGAGCCCTCTAGGTTTTCCTCTCCTCCTTCTCTTTCTCATTCCCCACAAACAGTTCCTCCCTGCTCCTGGAATATGAAGGAGGGACTCAGGCCTAGAACCCAGAGTTTACTGTGGCTGTCAGTCTAAGAATATCATGAAAACCTAGCAGGCAGGAGGAATCCCCTATTTTGTGAGCTTCTTGTGTGCATATGTCTCCTGCATTGGGTGTGAACTCCTTAAGAGCTGACTCTATGCTACCTGCCTTACCACTCCCACAGCCCCTGGCAAAGTTAGGCCCGTAATACAGTCTTTTTTTTGTTTGTTTTTTAAGACAGAGTTTCACCTTGTTGCCCAGGCTGGAGTGCAATGGCACAATCTCTACTCACTGCAATCTCTGCCACCCAGGTTCAAATGATTCTCCTGCCTCAGCCTCCCAAGTAGCTGGGATTACAGGCATCCGCCACCATGCCTGGCTAATTTTTTGTATTTTTAGTAGAGATGGAGTTTCACCAGGTTGGCCAGGCTGGTCTCGAACTCCTGACCTCAGGTGATCCACCTGCCTCAGCTTCCCAAAGTGCTGGGATTACAGGTGTGAGCCACTGTGCCTGGCTAGTACAGTCTTAAACTTAATCATACCATCGTTTCCATAGGCCATATGAACATATTTCTTTTTAGACCATAGACTGAGAGCAGAAGTCATGTGACATTGGTCTTTCTGTAACTTGGCACTGGCTCAGCCGCTGTATTGTGGGCATATGGTAGTGGTCAGTAAGTGAAGAGGTGGGTGGAACTACTGGATCAATAGAACTGAAAAGAGAACTTAAGTGAAAACTTTCAGGATGTAGATAACATGGAATAGTTTTCTGAAACCCTGTCATTTTTTTCTCGTAGGCTTGAAGTATTTTTAGTATAAAAGTTTTCTTGAGTCTGAAAGTACGAGATGAGTCATGGTTAATAAACAAGGATAGCCAGAGGCAGCAGGTAAGCCACGCTTGGGTGACAATAGTCAGCTCATGCATTTGATGAGAGTGAGGTTGTATGGAGACATGTCCTAACAAAGGAGGCCGACCTGAGACACTTGGAGGAATGACTCAATGTCACCTAGAAACAGAAATAAGGAGTGGTGGGAGGAGAAGGGACATACAATTGGCATGTGATTTCTGGCCTGAAAATCAAGGTTCTTTCTGCCATATAAACAGAAACGTGGAAATACAAGTTAGTTTGTGGCGCAAGATTAGTTTGTGTCCTTGAACTTTATATTTTTAGTAGAGACAATGAATGAACTTGGGGCTTCACCATGTTAGCCAGGCTAGTCTCGAACTCCCGACCTCAGGTGATCAGCCCGCCTCAGCCTTCTGAGGTGCTGGGATTACTGGTATGAGCCATAATTATTAATTATAATTAGGCGTGTCCATAATTATTAAATAGGAGCCGTACTTGCTCTTTGTGAGGAAATGAGATGATGAAAGCACTTTATAAACTAGGATGAAACAGATGATGGTAATGTGTTAGTGATAACATTATAATTTTAATTATATTTAAATACATCCTGCCAGCTGGTAGAATAAAGACCTGAAGTGCTAACTGGGATGCAAAGGGAGGGCCGAGTCACCTGAGGAAGCAGGCATGAATGGGGAGAGGCAGAGGAGCCAACAGATCTTTAGGAATGTGGAAGAAAATAGTTTCTTTCAAAGGAATCCAAGGAGCAGTGAGAACTCCAAGAGAAGTTTGGATAAGCAGTGTGGTAGAAACCAAGACTGTGTGGAGTTTTCAGAAGGAAGAAATGTTCAGCAGTGGCCAGGTGCGGTGGCTCATGCCTGTAATCCTGGCACTTTGGGAGGCTGAGGCAGGCAGATCGCCTGAGTTTGGGAGTTCAAGAGTAGCCTGGCTAACATGGTGAAATCCCGTCTCTACTAAAAATATATAATTAGCCAGGCATGGTGGTGTGTGCCTGTAGTCCCAGCTACTTGGGAGGCTGAGGCAGGAGAATCATTTGAACACTGCAGGTAGAGATTGCAGCCTGGGCGACAGAGCGAGATTCCATCTCAGAAAACAGAAAGAAATATTCAGGAGTGTGATGTGTTGCAGAGAGGTTGAGTAAGAAGGTGATTTTTATTTTATTTTATTTTATTTTATTATTTTTTGAGACAGAGTTTTGATCTTTTGCCCAGGCTGGAGTGCAGTGACGTGAACTTGACTCACTGTAACCTCTAGATTGATTTTTTTCCTTCTGGTTTCAAGCAGTTCTCCTGTCTCGGCCTCCTGAGTAGCTGGGATTACAAGTGCCCGCCACCACATCCGGCTAATTTTTTGCATTTTTAATAGAGACGGGGTTTCACCATGTTGACCAGGCTGGTCTCGATCTCTTGACCTCATGATCCACTCACCTCGGCCTCCCAAAGTGCTGGGATTATTGGCGTGAGCCACTGCGCCTGACCAAGAAGGTGGTTAAACTTCATTGGGTTTGGCTTGAAGAAGAGAACCAGATTTTGTATATTTTGGAGGAGTGGTTGGGACTAGGTTGTAAGGTACCCGATGAAAGGAATGGTGGCTTTAGGTATCATCACAACTGTAGGTTCTTCACAGCCAAATAAAGATAGCTTCATAGAATTTTTTAACTGTCATTCAAAAAAAGGATTTGGACCAGCAAAGCAGGGAGAAGTAGTTCAAAAAGTGCAGAAAGATTAGCTGAGCATATTTGGAAGGTGCAGGAAAGTGGGAGAGGAGATAGAGGAGACTCTTGATCTGTAACAGAAGGTGACAACGACCAAGAGGAGGGCATAGCTTTACAGATTGAGAGCTTAAGAGGCTGGGAGAAAATGTGAGGTGAGTGTGGGGTGGTGATAGTTATGGGGAGGGGGAGGGAGGGCTCGTAAAGGATGTTTGGAGGATCTCAGAGCATTGGCAGAGCACAAGAGAGGCAGACAGGAGGGAGGCCACCCACTGAGTGCAGAGCAAAGGAGAATTGGCTAGAATTGGGCAGTTTAAGAAGAGAGGCTGTGAAACTGTCCTGGAAAAAAAATGTTAGATATTGAGCAAATGTTTCTTGTAGTATGAAAAGCATACAAAAATAGGAAAATACAAATATTCTTTTTCTTCCTTTTTTTTTTTTGAGACACAATTTCACTCTATTGCCCAGGCTGCAGTGCAGTGGCCTGATCTTGGCTCACTGCAACCTCCGCCTCCCAGGTTCAAGTTATTTTCGTGTCTCAGCCTCCAGAGTAGCTGGGACTACAGGTGCATGCCACCATATACAGCTATTTTTTATATTAATAGAGATGAGGTTTTGCCATGTTGAACAGGCTGGTCTGAAACCTGACCTCAAGTGATCCGCCCGCCTTAGCCTCCCAAAGTGCTGAATTATAGGTGTGAGCCACCATGCCCGGCTCAAATATTCATTGTTCATAACCAACTAAAAACTATTAATTTTTACACAAATCTGAAATTATATACTAACTAGATCCTTAATAAATGCTGGTTGAATTAAGGTCTATTTATTAGATTTCAGGTAGGCATTGAACTTATTTATGAATACAACTATGTGGCTGTGTATGTGTGTGTTTCTTTTAAGTTGCTGCAGTTGGCATTCTATATATATATATATTTTTTTGCATACTCAACTCAGACTAATTGTGTCAACAGCTTTGACCCAGGGGTCTGCTTTGAAGAGGCTGGCAGCCCTGGGGTGACATGCTTTCCTATGCCCCCTCTCCTCTCTGGGCAGAGGGCCTGAGGTTGGGCAGTCTTCATGGGCTATTTGTTGCTTCCATCGCCTGCCTCACCTGCTACCACAGGGCTGAGCTTTGCTAACACATAAAATGACTTTTTTTTTTTTTTTTTTGCGACGGAGTTTCGCTCTTGTTACCCAGGCTGGAGTGCAATGGCGCGATCTCAGCTCACTGCAACCTCCGCCTCCTGGGTTCAGGCAATTCTCCTGCCTCAGCCTCCTGAGTAGCTGGGATTACAGGCACGTGCCACCATGCCCAGCTAATTTTTTGTATTTTTAGTAGAGACGGGGTTTCACCATGTTGACCAGGATGGTCTCGATCTCTTGACCTTATGATCCACCTGCCTCGGCCTCCCAAAGTGCTGGGATTACAGGCGTGAGCCACCGCGCCTGGCAGACTTTTTTTTTTTTTTTTTGAGATGAAGTCTTGGTCTGTCACCCAGGCTGGAGTACAATGACACAATCTTGGCTCACTGCAGCCTCTGCCTCCCGGATTCAACTGATTCTCCTACCTCAGCCTCCTGAGCTGGGATACAGGTGTGCGCCACCATGCCTGGCTAATTTTTGTATTTTTAGTAGAGATGGAGTTTCACCATGTTGGTCAGGCTGGTCTTGAACTCCTGACCTCATGATCTACCCACCTCAGCCTCCCAAAGTGCTGGGATTGCAGGTGTGAGCCACTGTACCTGGCCCCCCCTGCTTTTATTATTTTTTTTTTGAGACGGAGTCTTGCTTTGTCGCCCA
>NW_022436990.1:8504716-8514047 GCF_009761245.1 Sapajus apella
CACCATGTTGACCAGGATGGTCTCGATCTCTTGACCTCGTGATCCACCCGCCTCGGCCTCCCACAGTGCTGGGATTACAGGCTTGAGCCACCGCACCCGGCCTTTTTAAAATTTTTTATAAAAATTTTTTTTTAATAAATTTTTTCACCATGTTGGTCAGGCCGGTTTTGAACACCCGACCTCAGGTGATCTGCCCGCCTTGGCCTCCAAAGTTCTTGGATTACAGGCGTGAGCCACTGCGCCCAGCCGCAAATTATTTTTTCTTTGTTTTGTTTTGTTTTGTTTGGCTGGAGTGTTGCTTTTGTTGCCCAGGCTAGAGTGTAATGGGGCGATCTCAGCTCAGTGCAACCACTGCCTCCTGGGTTCAAGCGATTTTTCTGCCTCAGCTTCCTGAATGGCTGGGATTACAGGCACCAGCTACCACGACTGGCTAATAAGCAGTAGGCTGTTTAACCTGGAAGACTTTTAACATTTAAACAGCAGGCCATTTAATTGTGGCGTTTCACATGCTAAACAGTGCTTGGAGCTCCAGGTGGCCGGTGCAGTGTTGCTGGCCCATTTGGCAGTGGGAAAATCTGGGTATCCAGGAGTGAGTTTGTATCTAGGAGATATCAGCAACCCTCACAGCTATCTCAAGTTGCCTATCATCTGCAGAACCCACTAGATCAGCGTGCTTCTGGCCTTGACCCACTTGGTGGTTACCTATAGCCACTAAGAGGTGGGCAGATAGATACTTTTGGTAAGTGGTTTTTAGGTTAGGGGGTGCATGGGTTATGTCCGTCTAGGTGGTTGTGTTTTTGTGTGTGTGTATGGGTGGGGGAAGGGAGGAAGGACGCCAAGTGTGCATCCCTTCTACAGAGACGCCTTCCAAATCTCCTAAAGTGGCGTTCGGATTATTCTCTGACACGGATCACGACTTGATTAACGCCTGTCTCCCTCGCTAGACCGCCAGCTGCAGGAGGTAAGCAATCGATGGCATTCGGTTCTTCCTGACGATACCCCTCCCCAGAAGGATGCCTGAGGCATAACAAGTGTTCCAGAAATACTTCTTCGGCAAGCGCTCTGGGCTGGTCTGGATGGACAGAGCGCCCGCTGAGCTGCGGGGACCCGGGGGGACCCCAGGGGACTTGGGCCGGCCCTGTCGCCCCGCCCACCACCAGCCGGCCGGGGCGGGGCGGGGCGGGGCGCGGCCGGGCACTCCCGCTGGGACCGTTCTCCGGCTCGCTTGGGCGATGCCGGGGCGGGGAAGCGGGAGGGGACGACGCGACGCAAGGTAGCGGCCTGGCCAATGAGCGCGGGCCGGGCGGGGCTCGAGGCCTGCGGCCGGGGCGCGCGCGGGGCTGGGCGTGCCGCGGGTGACGGCGGGGCCGTGCGGGCCAATGGGCGCCGGGTGGCGGGCGGGCGGGCCTGGCGGCCGGGGGCTTTAGGACGTGAGCTGGAGGCCTGCCGGACAGACTGACGTGTGAGCCGCATCGCGGGAGGCGCATGGCGGGGATGGCGCTGGCGCGGGCCTGGAAACAGATGTCCTGGTTCTACTACCAGTACCTGCTGGTCACGGCGCTCTACATGCTGGAGCCCTGGGAGCGGACCGTGTTCAGTATCCTGTCCGGGCCGCGGGCGCGGGGGCCAGGGTGGGGGCGCGGGCCGCGAGGCCGCAGCTCCCATCCCCCGGCCTGGGGTGGAGGTTGGAGCGGCGGCCTCGCAGGTCCAGCGCGCGGAAGCCGGGGAGCCGGGGAGGTCTGGTGGCCGAGGGCGGCGCTCGCAGGCTTAATTAGGGGGTGCGGGAGGCGAGAACTCTTGAGATCAGGGGTCACCCGTGAGTCGCTGGACCCAAGGTGGAAGCGTCTTGATTCCTGGAGGAAATCCGCGAGGGTGATGTGTAACCCGGTATGTCCGCTGCACTTCTGCCGCGCCTTCCTTTGGTTCAGTCCCCTGTTCCTGTAGGAGGCGGGGACCGTGTAACAGTGGAGCACATCGCTCCGGCTTGGACGCCTTTGACCTTTAAGTGTTCCTGATTTAGTTGGCTTTGGGTCTACCGAGAATTCTGACCAGTTAACTAGCTTTTAAGTCAGATTATGAATTTGTAGGCATGACATTCCAGTAGTTTTGGAAAGCAGTTTAAGTTATTGTATCTTTTTGGTCTTCAAGGTGGATAGTTATAAAAGTGTATTTATTGCTTCTTCGCACCGTCCGTAGAAGCTGGGCCAGAAAAGTGCACTTTGTGGTTAGTTGTCGGTAGGGTTTGAAACTGTTTTGGTGGATAGTTAATGAATTCTTGTTAATAACTATTGAGTGGCTACTATACAAAGCAAGTTGTACAAAGCAATTGTACAAAGCAAGTTGTCTGTTACCTTAGCTAACTTTGAGAACTTCAGTCAGTAACTCAGGATTGTGAAGATAAGCTCCCTGAAAGTCTGATGTTTCTTGTCTTGTCTCTACTTGTCCACATTGACATCCTTTGATGATAATTCTTGCACAATAAATACTGATAATGAAATGTAACTTTAAAAAATCTCAGGCCAATACGAAACAGATATTTCACAAAAGATGTTTAGTTTATCCACATTCTCTCCTTTTCAGTGTGGTTTAGTTGGAGTAGCTTACTTCAGAACAACTTTGAGAATGCATTGTTGCATTCCAGTAAATGACTGAGGTGATTTCATTCAAAGCCTTATCAAGTGTGTTTATTTATTTTGAAATAACATAAGGTTGTACTTGAAGCTGAGTCTTTTGTTTCAGCACTTTTGAGGAATTTTAGATGCTTTCAAAGCGATTTATTTTTTTTATTACTGTTGGCATTTTTTTCCGAACCTGGAATTTAAGAACCAGAATGCATATTTTGGATTTAGACTCTGAATATAGTTTGCTTTGATTTCTTGCACGATTTATTTGTAGCTGCAATTTAGTCTCACTCTTTAGGGCTCCCAGGGTCATGCCTTGTAAAATATATACTTAAATGTATATTTAATAGAAGTCTCTCAGTAGAAGCAAGTATATTTTGACTGACATAACATCCTAAAATTAATTTTTTTTCTCTTTTTTTTTTTTTTGCGACTGTGTTTTGCTCTCGTTTGCCAGGCTGGAGTGCAATGGCACGACCTCGGCTCACTGCAACCTCCGCCTGCCGGGTTCAGGCGACTCTCCTGCCTCAGCCTCTGGAATAGCCTGGATTTCAGGCGCATGCCAACATGCCTGGCTAATTTTTGTATTTTTGGTAGAGACGGGGCTTCATCACGTTGGCCAGGATGGTCTCAAAGTCCTGACCTCAGGTGATCCGCCTGCCGCAGCCTCCCACAGTGCTGGGATTACAGGCTTGAGCCACCGCGCCCGGCTTTTTTTTTCTTTTTCTTTTTTTTTTTGAGACGGAGTCTCGCTCTTTCGCCCAGGCTGGACTGCAGTTGTGTGATCGCCGCTCACCGCAACCTTTGCCTCCAGGATTCAAGCGATTCTCCTGCCTCAAGCTCCTGAGCAGCTGGGATTATAGGCGCCCCACCACCACGCCTGGCTAATTTTTGTGTTTTTAGTAGAGATGGGGTTTCACTAAGTTGAAAAAAAAAATTGAAATTGTAATTTCAGGGGATATTCATAACCTACTATCACTATGCTTTCCGGGGGCATTCTTGAGCATCTGAATGGATGTGTAGAAATTATTTGCTTCTCCACTTCCCAAATCAAATAGCTAGCAGTTAGTTAACAGCTGTTGTAAACTGAAAGTCAATCTGGGCCGGGTGCGGTGGTGGTTCATTAGCCTGGCCAACATGGTGAAACCCCGTCTCTACGAAAAAAAAAAAATACGAAAATTAACTGGGCGTGGTGGCGCGCGCCTATAGTCCCAGCTACTCGGGAGGCTGAGGCGGGAGAATCACTTGAACCCAGGAGGCGAAGGTTATAGTGAGCCGATTTCGTGCCACCGCATTCCAGCATGGGCGACAGAGTGAGACGTCATTTCAAACAAACAAAAAACAAAAGAAAGTCAATCTCTAACCTGGCGCGGTGGCTCAGACCTGTAATCCCAGCACTTTGGGAGGCTGATGCAGGCAGATAGCTGGAGTCCAGGAGTTTGAGACCAGCCTAGGAAACATGGCAAAACTCCCTCTCTACTAAAAATGCCACAATTAGTCGGGTGCGGTAGTGCACGCCAGCTACTTGGGTGAGTGAGGCACGAGAATCTCTTTAACTGGGGAGGCGGAGATTGCCGTGAGCCCAGATGGCACCACCACACTCCAGCCTGGGCAACAGAACAAGAACCTGTTCAAAAGAAAAAAAAAAATCTCAAGTGAGTATAAGTGTTTTTGAACTTACCTAGGTTAGAAAATTGCGATTTATAAAAAAGATTTTAAGATGTGTTTTTAAGGAAAAGCATCTATTGAGTCAAGTCAGACACATTGTAAATAGTTCTTGAAACAGTAAGATTCAAAAGTAAGTTTTGTAAATTCTTCCTGGCTAGGGCCTCTATGCTAAGTTTTCTTTTACCATCTGTCTTTTCTTTTCTCTTCTCTTTTCTATTATTTTCTTTTTGCAGTGCTGTGATCTAGGTTCACTGCAACTTCTGCCTCTGGGATTCAGGGGATTCTCTTGCCTCAGCCTCTCAAGTAGCTGGGACTACAGGCTGTGCCACCATGCCCAGCTAATGTTTTATATTTTTAGTTGAGGTGGGGTTTCACCATGTTGGCCAGGTTGGTCTTGAACTCCTGACCTCAAGTGATACTCACCTGAGCCTCCCAAAGTGCTAGGCTCGATTACAGGCATGAGCCACAATGTCTGGTCTACCATCTGTCTTCTGATAAGACATTTGAAGTGATACATTAGCGTTTGGTTTGTCAAGGGGTATTTGAACTTTTTCTATGTGCAAATATGTTTCTATCTTACAAAAAAATGGGACATGACACCTGCATCAAGACAAAAGATAACAATAACAATCTGATCAGTGCTAATTAGTATTACAGTATATAGTGTAAAAGGAGACCTGCCATAGACTGAGAACCACTGACCTCAATCTCAGGAGGGGACATTTTTAACATATGTTTCAAAAGCCTCCTTTCCCAACTGGCATCCAAAGGTGGGAAAGAAAAGACCAGGTTTTGTGACGAAGACAGGCTTTTGTAACAGTGAGACACCCTCTGAAGTACCTCACTGGATAACATTGTAACCATGCCTGTTGAGAGGTGAAAAAATTAAAAATAGTTTGTTAAAATAATTTGAATCAACTTTGGGAAGCCAAGGCGGGTAGATAACCTCAGGTCAGGAGTTCAAGGGCAGCTTGGCCAACATGGCGAATCCTTGTCTCTACTAAAAAGACAAAAATTAGCAGGGTGTGGTGGTCAGTGCTTGTAGTCCCAGCTACACGGGAGAATTGCTTGAACCCAGGAGGCGGAGGCTGCAGTGAGCCAAGATCGTGTCATTGCACTCTAGCCTGGGCAACAGAGCAAATACTATCTCAACAACAACAACAAAAATAATAATAGTAATACTTTGAATCAGAAGTATGCTATTTTAATCTTTTTTTTTTTTTTTTTTTTGAGATGGAGTCACCCTCTATTGCCCAGGCTGGAGTACAGTGGTGCGACCTTGGTTGACTCACTGCAACTTCTGCCTCCTGGTTCCAAGTGATTGTTCCACCTCACCCTCCTGAGTAGCTGGACTACAGGTGTGTGCTACCATGCCTGGCTAATTTTTGTATTTTTTAGCAGAGACAAGATTTCACCATGTTGGCTAGGCTGGTCTTGAACTCCTGTCCTCAGGTGATCTACCTGCCTCGGCCTCCCAAAGTGCTGGGATTAGAGACATGAGCCACCTCCCCTGGCCTAATCTTGTTGTATTAATTAAAAAAGTAAAGTCATATTAGTCTGTAATCACTGGGCTATATTTGCCTATCTCTGCTGCTACTGATGTTTCCATGGCATTTTATTTTAAGCAAAATGTGGGCAGTTTTTTGGTTTATGTTAGGAATTAGATTCCCCTTTAAAGACAGTTCATGTGTCTTGAAGACTTTTTCTTTCGCACTTTTAAACCACAGTGCTGGGCACACAATTAATGCTTTAAAAGCAGTTGTTTAATTGGCTGGGTGCAGTGGCTCATGCCTGTAGTCCCAGCACTTTGGGACGCTGAGGCGGGGGGTATCACAAAATTAGGAGTTCAAGACCAGCCTGGCCAATATGGTGAAACCCCATCTCTACTAAAAATACAAAAAAAATTAGCTGGGCATGGTGGTGGACACCTGTAATCCCAGGTACTCAAGAGGCTGAAGCAGGAGAATTGCTTGAACCCAGGAGGCAGAGGTTGCAGTGAATTGAGATCGTGCCACTGCACTCCAGCCTGTGTGACAGAGTGAGACTCCATTTCAAAACAAACAAAACAAACAGTTGTTTATACATTGATTTGTTATTTTATTTTATTTTGAGACGGAGTCTTGCTCTGTTGCCCAGGCTGGAGCGCAGTAACCAGCTCACTGCAGCTCAGCTCACTGCAACCTCCACCTCCCGGGTTCAAGTACTTCTCCTGCCTCAGCCTCCTGAGTAGCTGGGATTACAGGCATGCGCCACCACACCCGGCTAATTTTTGTACTTTTAGTAGAGACAGGGTTCCACCATGTTGGCCCAGCTAGTCTCAAACTCCTGACCTCAGGTGATTTGCCTGCCTTGGCCTTCCAAAGTGCTGGGATTACAGGAGTGAGCCATTTTGTTATTTTAAACCAATTGCAGGAGTATTTGAGAGTAGGAAAGAGATCTTTTTTTTTTTTTTTTTTTTTTTTTGACACTGAGGTATACTCTGTCACCCAGGCTGGAATGCAGTCACGGGATCTCGGCTCACTGCAACCTCTGCCTCCTGGGTTCAGTTGATTCTCCTGCCTCAACCCCGCCACCATACCTGGCTAAGTTTTATATTTTTAGTAGAGACGAGGTTTCACCATGTTGACCAGGCTGGTTTTGAACTCCTGACCTATCCATCCACCTGGGCCTCCCAAAGTGCTGGGATTACAGGCATGAGCCACTGCACCCAGCCAAGAGACCTGATTTTAAAGCACTTTTAGTAGCTTTGGAGCTTGGCTGTTTCTGATGAACAAAATTCAGTTATCAGAGAGAATTTAAATTTAAAGGGATTAGGAGAACTTTAAAAAAATATGTTATTATTTTATTTTTTTAAGAGACAGGGTCTTCCTCTGTCACCCATGCTGGAGTGTAGTGGTACAATCATAGCTAACTATAAACTTGAACTCTTGGGCTCAAGTGATCCTCTCGCCTCAGCCTCCCCCTCAGTCTCCCGAATAGTTGGGGCAATTTTTTTTTTCTTTTTAGTTTTTAGTAGAGACAGGGTCTTGCTATGAAACCAGGGTGGTTTCAAACTCCTGGCCTCAAACAGTCCCCCCACCTCGGCCTCCCAAAGTGAAGGAGAACTTCTTTGACTTATCTTGGAGCTGTTAACAAAATTTACATTGCTTTGTTTGCTCATTTGTATGATGTATATGTTGAATTCTGTACTTTACAAGTATTATTATGTACCTTCTATTTGTCAGATACTATTCTAGAAATTGGGGCTATAACTGTAAATAAAACATAAATTTTTTCTTCTAATGCCACTAGATAAATAAATGAAATATATAGATTATTATATTGTTGTTATGGATAAAAATAAAACAGAACAGTAAGGAAGAAGGAGGTGTTGTTTTTTTTTTTTTCCTTTTCTTCCCTCCCTCCCTCCTTCCCTTCTTTCTTTTTTTGACAGGGTCCTGCTCTGTCACCCAGGCTAGAGTGCGGTGGCATGATTTCAACTAAAGCCATTCTCCCACCTCAGTCTCCTGAGTAGCTGGGAATACAGGCATGTTCCATCGAGCCTGGCTAATTTTTCTTGTTTTTTTTTTTTGTAGAAACAGGGTTTCACCATGTTGCCCAGGCTGGTCTCCACTCCTGGGCTCAAGTGATCTGCCACCAGCCTTGGGTTCCTAAAGTGCTAGGATTACAGGTGTGACTCACCCACCATGCCCAGCTGAGTTTTTTTTTTCCTCCCCAATTTTAGCTAGAGTGGTCAGGAGAGGACATTTGGAAATATTTAAGCAGGGAGATAATTCTAGAGGAGTGAGCATTCCAGGCAAAAGGTACGGGAAGTGCAGATGCCGAGGCATGAGGAAGCTTGGCATGTTTCAGGAATAGCAGAGAGGCCAGTGTGGCTGGAGCCAAATGAAGTGGGGTATGAACAGTAGGAAAGGTCAGATGATGAAGGGCCTCTGAGGCTGATTTGAGGACATGAAGGCAGGTGCTCATACCTTTTCAATACCTTTACTGGTTAAGATCCAGTAACCAACATTTTAATGTTTAATAAAGTAGGAAAATGAGCCAGAAGAATATACATTTTTGTTGGAAAAGGTAAGGGAAATCTTCCCATTTTTGTCGGGAAGGGGATAGCCAGAGGTCGGTTAACAAATATAAAATTACAGCTAGGTAAGAGGAATAAGTTCTAGTGTCTATAGTACTGTAGGGTGACTCTGATTAACAATTTATTGTATATTTTCAAATAGCTAAAAGAGCAGATTTTGAATGTTCCCAACACAAAGAAATGGTAAATATTTGAGGAGATGGATATGCTAATTATCTTAATTTGATTATTATACACTGTATACATGTATCAGAATATCACATTGTACTCCATAAATAGGTATAATAATAATAATAATAATAATATTTTTTTCTTTGAGATGCAGTCTTACTCTGTCACCCAGGCTGGAGTACAGTGGTGAGATCATCAGTTCACTTCACCTTCCGCCTCCTCAAGTGATTCTCCAGCCTCAGCCTCCCAAGTAGCTGGGATTACAGGTGCCTGCCACCATGCCCACTAATTTTTGTGTTTTTAGTAGAGATGGGGTTTCATCATGTTGGCCAGGCTGATCTTGAACTCCTGGCCTCAAGTGATCCTCCCGCCTTGGCCTTCCAAAGTGCTGGGATTACAGGCATGAGCCATCATGTCCTGCCAATAGGTATAATTATTTATTATGTGTTAATTAAAAAAATAATAAGTGGGCTAAGCCCTTTTCAGCCTTAGCCTACCTGCACCCAGGTGAATAAAATAATAAGTACTGGGTACAGTGGCTTGCACCTGTAATACTGGCTACTTGGTTGGCTGAGGTGGGAGGATCACTTGAGCCTAGGAGTTTGAGACCAGACTAAGCAACACAGCAAGACCCTATCTCTAAAAAATAAAATAAAATGATTAAAAAATATATAATTTTTTTTTTTCTCCCTGGGACTCCAAGCTATTTTCATTTTGGATGGACAAAAATAGAACCTATAAATATTTTTTTTGGTTCATTTTTTTTCTTTCTTTTTATATTTTTTATTTT
>NW_022436990.1:8514147-8561128 GCF_009761245.1 Sapajus apella
TTTTTTTTTTTTTTTTTTTTTTTTTTTGAGACGGAGTTTCACTCATGTTACCCAGGCTGGAGTGCAATGGCCTGATCTCGGCTCACCGCAACCTCCGCCTCCGGGGTTCAGGCAATTCTCCTGCCTCAGCCTCCTGAGTAGCTGGGATCACAGGCACGCACCACCATGCCCAGCTAATTTTTTGTATTTTTAGTAGAGACGGGGTTTCACCGTGCTGACCAGGATGGTCTCGATCTCTTGACCTCGTGATCCACCCGCCTCGGCCTCCCAAAGTGCTGGGATTACAGGCTTGAGCCACCGCGCCCGGCCATTTTTTTTCAATTTTTAAGACAGGGTTTCACCATATTGGTCAGGCTGGTCTCAAACTCCTGACCTCAGGTGATCCACCCACCTCAGCCTCCTGAAGTGCTGGGATTACAGGGGTGAGCCACCACACCCGGCCAAAAGGACTTTTTTTTTTTTTTGCATCTCTGTATACTAGAGTAATTAAAGTATTTGGGAGTTTCAAAAATATGAATTTCTAAGCTGTAAATTAAATAGATTATACATCTTTATGGTTGAAAACACAAAAGATACAAAAAGGTAGTTGGCGATAGTCTTCTTTCCATCCCTAACCACGCCACCCTGAGACAACCAGTGTCAGCAGTTTCCTGTGCATCTCCTGAGATATTCTGTGAATATATAAAAAAGTACTCTTAATAGGTGTTGTTTTGGTGTAGTTTGGTGATATCAAAGTTTTTATAAGCCAAAAGAGGCATTTGAGGAATATATTTTGGTATGCCACCTGGGGAGGTACTAATAATGATTGGTATGATTTCCTATAATTAAATTAGTATCTCTGCCCGTTTTTTTTTTTTTTTTTTTAATATGTAAAGTATACTTTGTAAATGGACACAGCAGACAAAGCAAAACTGATAAAGAAAAACCCTATGTTTGGTCAGCAGGCATGTTTAAGTCACCATCTGTCTTTCCTGAGCTAGTCAATAAAGGGAATTATAATTAAAACCTCAGTTCACCAGAGTCTTTCTCTTTTTCTTTCTTTTATTTTTAGAGACAGGGTCTTGTTCTGTCACCCATGCATGAGTGCAGTGGTGTGATCACAGCTCACTATAACCTTAAACTTCCAGGCTCAAGTGATCCTCCCACCTAAGCTTCCCAAGTAGCTGGGACTATAGTTACACACCACTTGCCTGCCTAAGTTTTAATAAGTTTCTTTCCCTCCCTCCCTCCGTCCCTCCCCTCCCCTCCTCTCCCCTCCCTCCCTCCCTCCCTCCCCCTCTCTCTCTCTCTCTCTTTCTTTCTTTCTCTCTCTTTTCTTTCTTCCTTTCTTTTTCTTTCTCCTTCCTTCCTTTCCTTTCTTTCTTTTCTTTTCTGAAAGTCTCGCTCTGTAACCCAGGCTGGAGTGCTGTGGCACAATCATGGCGCATTGCAACCTCTGCCTCCCAGACTCAGGCAATCCTCCCATCTCAGCCTCCTGAGTAGCTGGGACTACAGGCGTGAGCCACTACTATGCCTGGCTAATTTTTGTATTTTTTAAAATAGAGACAGGGTTTTACCATGTTGCTTAGGCTGCTCAGTTTTAAATTATTTTTTAGAGGTGGGGTTTCACCATGTTGCCCAGATTGGTCTTGAGCTCCTGGGCTAAGTGACCTTCTTAGCCTCTGCTTCCCAAAGTGGTGGGATTACGAGAATGAGCCACCATGCCCGACCAAGACATTTTTTCTTAATGAGTTCATTTTTTTTTTTTTTTTTTTTTTTTGAGACAGAGTTTTTCTCTGTTGCCCAGGCTGGAGTGCAGTGGTGCAATCTTGGTTCACTGAAACCTCTGCCTCCCGGGTTCAAGCGATTTTCCTGCCTCAGCCTCCCAAGTAGCGGGGACTACAGGCACACACCACCATGCCTAAGTTTTAAATTTTTAGTAATGACAGGGTCTTGCTGTGTTGCCTAGTTTGGTCTCGAACTCCTGGCCCCACGAAGTCCTCCTGCCTCAGCTTCCCAAAGTGCTGGGATTACAGGTGTGAACCATTGGACCTGGCCTTTTTTTTTTTTTTTTTTTTTAAAGAACAAACCCCAAATGCTCAAATTTAACAATTTAAGCTATGTGTTCCGGAAGATGTACTTGATAGAGGATATATATGTTGTATAAATTGGAACGTTCAATAAATAGTAGTTATGGAATGGTAGAAAGATAGTATTTATGATCAATAGTTATGAGAAATAGAAGTTTTACAAATACAAGGATTTTGGTCAGCATATATTATATATGTTTCTGAAAAACTGCAAAATAATAGGGTTATGGGAAAATAGTATTGGGGCAGACCATTAAAAATGTATGCAACTTAGTAAGCAAGCACTAACAAAAACAATACTTGGCATCTTGAGGGAATAACGTGGATATCCTAGACAGGCAGGCTGCTCAACTTTGCTGGAAGCTGCCCGAGGGGACGTTAAAAATGCATGGACAAAAAACGAAAAAATAAAAACAAACAAACAAAATGCATGGACAAAGTTGAATGGAAATGTCAGCAGTGGGTGCTGATAAAATGCAGATAGTGTGGGCTGCCATTGAGGCAGTGTAGGGGCAGTGCTACCCATCACTGGCTGAGAGCTGTGCTACCCTGGAGGTGCCTTTCTCTGAAGAGAGATACCGGCTGCAAATGTGAATTTCTAATTTTCTTAAAATAGAGTTAAAGGAACTTCTGCCTGTATAGCAGCTGAGTTGAGAGATGTTTCCTGATGAAGGTGATACAGTTCACCCTTGATCCACTTGGGGTTTGCCCCCAGGCCCTCATCCTCACTCCCAGGCAGTTGAAAATCTGTGTACAACTTTTGAGTCCCCAGAAACTTTGCTAATAGTCTACTGTTGACTGGAGCGTTACTGATAACATTAGTAGTTGATTAACATACTTTTTGTGTTATATGTATTACATACTATATTCTTAGAATAACGTAAGCTAGAGGAAAGAAAATCATAAGAAGGAAGAGGAGGAAGAGGAGGGGTTGGTCTTGCTGTTTCAGGGGTGGTAGAGGCAGAAAAAGGCCATGTATAAGTAGACCTGCACAGTTCAAACTCATGTTTTCAAGGGTCACTTAGTTATTTTCCCACTGATGAAATATCCCATATGAAGGAATACAGCTCCTATACTATACTAGTCATATGTGGGTTATCTGATGTTACAGAAACATGTACTGTAGCAGTACAGATAATATTTCAGAGCAGACTGGGAATTTTTTCCCCATGACACTGGGACTTCAAATCTTCAAGAGGGTAGTAGAAGCTCAAATCAAAAAATGAGTGCCAGAGACATCATAACCTTAGCGTCTCTGGGATTAGAGCTGCAAACCATTTGCAGGATTTTAGTCCACAGTGAAAAATTTTCAGTTCGTGATCATTACTCATTTTGCAGCATGCTTTGTTGTTTGTTTAGTTTTAAAAGAGCTTGTCATCAAGTTGTAGTTTCTAAAAACAATCTTCATGCTTAGGTTTGTATAATCAGCACACTATAGAAAGCTCAGAGAATGGGTTTTGCTTGCTAAACACTAACTTCTGATGCTGATGTGAAATCCTTTAACATGATCCATGAATACCAAATTGGTACAGAGGATTGTGACAGTATAATATCTCCCACCTGCTTCAACATAAGGCATCTAGAAAAGTATCAAGAGATAGTTTATATATCCAGGAAAAATTAACTTTCTGGTTTTTTTTTTTGAGATGGAGTCTTGGTCTGTCACCCAGGTTGGAGTGCAGTGGCACGATCTTGGCTCACTGCGACTTCCGCCTCCTGGGTTCAAGCGATTCTTGTGCCTCAGCCTCCCAAGTAGCTGGGATTATGGGCATGTGCCATCGTGTCGCGCTAAGTTTTGCATTTTTATTTATTTTTTGTTGTTTTTAAATTTTTTTACCTATTTTTTACAAACCTGTTTCATTCAATTTTTGTATTTGTAGTAGAGACGGGGTTTCATCATGTTGGCCAGGCTGGTCTCGAACTCCTAATCTCAGGCGATCCACCTCCCAAAGTGCTGGGATTGCAGGCGTGAGCCACCGCACCCACCGGAAAAATTAACTTTCGTTACATTTCCGTTGGTGAGGATCTGCAGTTTTTTGAGGTCCGGGGAGAAGAAAACTATAGTCAGACTGGCTGCAAGGAGGAAAGAGTTCCTGTTTGGAGCTTCATTTCAGTAGCCGGCAGCTGGTTTCACTTAGGGCTTTGATTGCTTTTCCGTAAACAGCATATGATAATACTTTGTCAAATGCTTTTATTTTTTCATTAAGGTGATTTCTTAAATTAGATTTGTCAGAACTTCTGAGTATTTCTAAGGTTAAATAGCATTTAGAATTGATTTTACAAAAGAAATTTGATTAATATAGGATTGGATTGCTTTATTTTTATTTTTTTGAAGTGGAGACTTGCTCTGTCACCCAGGCTGCAGTGCAGTGGCGTGATCTCATCTCACTGCAGCTTCCGCCTCCCTGGTTCAAGCGATTCTCTTCCTCCAGCCTCCCCAGTAGCTGGGATTACAGGCTCCTGCCACCAGCACCCAGCTAGTTTTTTTTGTATTTTTAGTAGAGACGGGGTTTTACCACGTTGGCCAGGCTAGTCTTGAACTCCGACCTCAGGTGATCCACTCGCCTTGGCCTCCCAAAGTGCTGGGATTACCGACGTGAGCTGCTGAGGCTGGCCATGGATTGCTTTAAATGTTGTTTTAGCTTTGCTTTTTAATGTGGCTAGTGTAATCAGAGACAGACGTCACTGAAATTGTTTAGACTACAAAAAAAAAAAAAAAAGAAAGAAATTGTTTAGACTAGTGAAGATGTATAAGTCATACCCACTGGAACAAAAGTCTATATGACCTTTTCCCAATAAGAAACTACCTCCTTTAAGTTTTCCAAAGTCTTGTGATTAGATTACCAAGGTGGGTGATGATAGTTTAGAGTTACTAATTGAGACAGGAAATGTTAGTTGCTGTGGTTTTGTTTTTGATGTACTGCACTTATATTCAAAGCATTTCCTCTCTTTGTTACAAGACTTTTTTTTTTTTTTTTTTAAGATTGCTGACAATGGCCTTTTTATGGGTTAAAAAAAAAATCCTTATTTATTTCCTAACTGGCTGGAAAGTTAGCTTATGTTTAGGAAATTCCTCTTAAAGAAAGAGAAAACAAGGCCGGGCGCGGTGGCTCAAGCCTGTAATCCCAGCACTGTGGGAGGCCGAGGCGGGTGGATCACGAGGTCAAGAGATCGAGACCATCCTGGTCAGCATGGTGAAACCCCGTCTCTACTAAAAAATACAAAAAATTAGCTGGGCATGGTGGCGCGTGCCTGTAATCCCAGAGACTCAGGAGGCTGGGGCAGGAGAATTGCCTGAACCCGGGAAGCAGCGGTTGCGGTGAGCTGAGATCGCGCCATTGCACTCCAGCCTGGGTAACGAGCGAAACTCCGTCTCAAAAAAAAAAAAAAAAAAGAAAAAAAAAAGAAAGAGAAAACAACATAAAGATATGGCTTATTTCTATATACGGCTTCATGTCTACTTGCTTTTGTGTCCATGGAACCCATAAAATATTTATGTTATACTCAGGTTATAAGTAACCTTTGATTGTTCATTCAGCCCTTTAACAAACATTTATCTTCAGCACCTGCATAGTATTCTGGCACATTACTTGCTCGGTTCTGGGATGATTCATGAAGCACCTTCTTTACCAAGCAATGTACTATGGCTGGAAGCAAAGGCTCAGTAGAGGTGCTCCATCAAACACTTAAAAGTCTGTATTACCACATGTTGTCACGCATAGGCGGGTGTTGAACAATGAGAACACATGGACACAGGGAGGGGAGCACTACACACTGGGGTCAGTTGGGGGGAAATAGGGGAGGGACAGTGGGGCGTGGGGAGCTGGGGAGAGATAGCAAGGGGAGAGATGCCAGACGTAGGTGATGGGGAGGAAGGCAGCAAATCACACTGCCACGTGTGTACCTATGCAACAATCTTGCATGTTCTTCACATGTACCCCCAAACCTAAAATGCAATAAAATAAATGGGGGAAAAAAAAAGTCGGTGTTAGAGACAGGTCATAAACACAAAACAGAACAGCCCATTTTTTTGTTTGAGGTTGTACTCTAGATTGCACTTTGTTCTCTATTGCTTGAGTCATGGAACCCCCTCTAGAATGTAGACCTGATTAATTTGTATATAGCCACTGATACTTATGCAAACAACAGCAAGAGTTTGGTAAATAGAAAGATTATAACTTTGTATATTACCTTCCAATATATGTGTATTGCATAACACTGATTCATTTTTACATTTTTTTCTTTGTGTATGTGTGAAACAGAAGATTGCTTTATGGACGATTGAGAGGTGGTACCTAAATGTCCTCTTCAAACAAACAGGATCCTAAAATGTTAATGAAAGAAAGGACCTCATTTCATGAAGGAACTCAGGTCCAGAGAGATTGTGACATCCCAGGATTACACTGTAAATTAATAACAAATTAGTAGCAGGATGAACTTGGGCAAACATATGTTTAAGTCATGATGTTACATGCTCAAACCCTCAAAGAACAGTTTTAATGAGGATTACATTGCTTTCTCTTGCAGAATAGATTTGATTCTGAATTCTCACAACTCTGAAAGATAGATGATGTGTGTCCACATTTTATTGATAAGGAAACTGCTATTCAGAGAGCTTTTGACATAGGGATGGAAGAGTTATGACTCAAACCTGGGCCTCCTCCAGTGCTGTATTGTTTCTAATACCCATTTCTTATCATTCAGTGTGTCAAGGATACTTTAAATTTTGAGAGGCTTGTTGCCTGATGAGATGGATTGAGAAATCTGTTCCAGATAGCAAATTATAGTTGGTATGCTCTGTTATATATATGTTTAGCTTTGTGAAATGAGATGGATTGAGAAATCTATGCTGGATAGCAAATTATAGCTGGATACTCTATCGTATATAAGTTTAGCTTTGTGAGAGCACTTCTAAGGAGATAAAGGGCACATGTTTGCCAGGCTTCCAAATGTCACAATAAAACCAATGCCCAGACTGGGTGTGGTGGCTCATGCCTATAATCCCAGCACTTTGGGAGGCCGAGATGGGCAGATCACCTGAGGCCAGGAGTTTGAGACCAGCTTGGCCAATATGGAAAGTTATAGAATATAGTCTCAAACCCTTTTGGAAGACCTAAAAGTTTTTTCTGTAGTTCTTAGCTGAAGGCAGCCTAAATCCCCTTTACATTTAGTTAATAAGTAAAGCAAATAGCTAAGGTATATGGAAGCATTTACCTAACTAACTTGTTTACTCATGTGGTCTTAAAACTAAACTTTCAGCCAGATAGCCCTCCCAGGAGGAGATCAACCAAGGAGATTACCTTCTAATAGTGTTTGCTTTGGGCATCATAACCTGTCCTTTAATCTCTTCTCTCTAGTGGTGTTGACTCAAGCTTTTGTCAATTAAACTTTACTAAATAAATGCAAGTCTCACTAGCTGGTAGGGGCCAGCAGTTGCAACTGTTTACAGCACTCTCCAAGGAGTCTGTAAGCATCAACAGACCCTCAGCCAAACTGGCAAAGCATAATATCTGTGTGGCAGTGTACTGTATTCATCTGTTGCGAAGTCAAGGTCTGCAAGACATATCCCCACGAGCAGTGACCCTGACATCTGGGCTTACCTCTTCCTCCTGGCTGACTTGCCAAAATATGTTAACTGTGGAGGGTGTCCGGGTTCTTGGCATTTTGAACAAAGAATTGGTCAAAATGCACAACAAACAAGAAAGGAATGAAGAGTTTTACTGAAAATGAAAGTATTCTCCACAACGTGGGACTGGGCCTGAGCCTAAGGGCTCAAAGGCCCCATTACAGAATTTTGGGGAGTTTAACTGTCCTCTGGGGGATTCCATTGGTTACTTGGAGTACGCCGTATGTAAATGGAGAGGATGAAGAAAAGTTACAGTAATTTACTTGGCCTACACCCTGTGGTGAGGATATTTTCTATCATAGCTGAAGTGTGAATTGGCCTTATGTTTCCTGACTTCAGAGATTTTTTTTCTGCCTCACTGGTCTCAAGTGATCCACCTGCCTTGAGTTCCCAAAGTGTTGGGATTACAGGTGTGAGCTGCTTTGCCTGGCCACTTTTTTTTTTTTTTTTTTTTTGAGACGGAGTTTCGCTCTTGTTACCCAGGCTGGAGTGCAATGGCGCGATCTCGGCTCACCGCAACCTCCGCCTCCTGGGTTCAGGCAATTCTCCTGCCTCAGCCTCCTGAGTAGCTGGGACTACAGGCACATGCCACCATGCCCAGCTAATATTTTGTAGTTTTAGTAGAGACGGGGTTTCACCATGTTGACCAGGATGGTCTCGATCTCTTGACCTGGTGATCCACCCGCCTCGGCCTCCCAAAGTGCTGGGATTACAGGCTTGAGCCACCGCGCCCGGCTTTTTTTTTTAATTATAGAGACAGAATCTCACTCTGTTGCCCAGGCTGGAGTGTGTATGCAGTCTTGAACTCTAGTATCTTGTATTTTAACCAGGCAATAAAACCTTTTCAAGTTTTGATAAGTCCTTGTTTCACTTAGAATAAAAAAATCATGCTTTTATATGCATATAAAAGATTTAAAAGCTTGACAATTTAATATTCACAGACTTAGCTGTCAGATTCTTGATTTTTAGTGGAATAATCTCTGTTAGACTAATTTATGCATGTTCCTTAAATGATATATTCTCCATACTTAATTGAATAATTAGTACCATAAAGACTATGTAACATACATATTCAAATAGCTGTTTTATAGTAATCTCTCCTACTGGAGTTGAAATTGAGCCAATGACCTTAAGGTTATTACTATACCATTTTCATTTGTTTGGCATATAAATTTATAAGGTTTATATAAAAACTATAAAAAGCAAACTTTGTTCTTAAGTATAATATTGCCTAGAAACTGGTCTTGTCTTTTCTGTAATCATTATCCAGTTTGTCAGCCACAATAATGTGTGGAATATGGAGAAAGCATCATAATGAATCTAGTCAAATGAACGCCCTATTCAGCAGATGTCTATTTAGTATGCTTTGTATTAGATGTTGGAGATACAAAACTAATATTATTTCTGTTTAAGGAGTTAATGATTTGAGTGAGATAAGTACCTCTACAAATAGGTAATGTCAGGTGATAAGTGCTGTGTTACTCACTTTAATACAGAGTATTAAAGGAGCTTTATTGAGCATTAGGGAATAATTAGTTCTGCCAAGGGGTTGGGGTAAGAATGGGAAAAATTATGAATGCCAGGGAAGGCCTAAGGCCTCATACAAGAGGAAATAACTACTGAGCTCCTAGAATTATTAGGTTTTACTAAGGGGAATAGGGCTTTTCATAAGTAGGAAAGTATATGGCATCGTGGTTAAGAACACAGATACTTGCAGTTGGACGATTTGGTTTGGAGCTGGCCCCGTTACTTTGTTGTTGGGGAAGTTACTGGAACTAGATGACGTGTTTAACATAGTACCAGACACGCACTAGACATTCACAAAGTGAGAGCTGCTGCTGTCACTATTGTTCTTACTTATGTTATTATTAAACAATAAGCAAAGCCAGAGCAGTATGGAAATATATAATATTGTTTTCTGAGACTCTTGTGACATGGCGGCAAGTAGGATATATGTATATTAGGGAATGGTTTGGTCTGTTGGGAAGTAGAGTGGAAAAGTAGCATGGTAGATGTGGTTGGTCCTCACCTAGGCCCCCTTTCTTTTCTTTTCTTTTTTTTGAGATGGAGTCTCACTCTGTCGCCTACGCTGGAGTGCAGTGGCGTGATCTGGGCTCACAGCAACCTCGCCTCCTGGGTTCAAGCGATTCTCCTGCCTCAGCCTCCCAAGTAGCTGGAACTACAGGCGCGTGTAGTGATTTTTTATTTTTAGTAGAGAAGGGGCTTCACCATGTTGGCCAGGCTGGTCTCGAACTCCTGACCTCAGGTGAGCCGCCTGCCTCAGCCTCCCAAAGTGCTGGGATTACAGGTGTGAGCCACGATGCATGGCTTCTTTTCTTTTTTTAAAGTTAATTTTTTTTTCTTGGTAGAGATTGTCTGATTATGTTGCTCAGACTAGTCTTGAACTCCTGAGTTCAAGTAATCCTCCCACCTTGGCCTCCCAAAGTGCTGGAATTACAGACATGAGCCACTACACCTAGCTTAAGTCCCCTTTAATAGCTGATGTACCCTGCCAGTCTCTGTGAGTGTTGGCTGCTAATGACTTATAGCTCCCCGTTTCTCCAGAGTTTTGTCCACTGCCAAGCAGCTTTCTTAGGTGGCTTTTCCTTACCCCAACTTATAGCCAATGATTGACAGATAAGGAGATACAAAAGGTCAGGCCCCTTGTGTCAAAGCAGTGCCAACTATGTGATACAATTTATGCTCCAGAGTACCCTATGTAAGGCTGAGACTCTGTCCCTACTTAGTATATTTCCTCTGCTCTATTCTACTGTACTCACTTCCTCAGTAAATAGCTTGTACAAGAATCCCTGTCTTAATCTCTCAGTCCCTAACTACTTCTGTGGATCCTAAGACTTGGGGCTAGATCAGAAAGGTCCTTGAATACTTGCCTTAGAATCTTAAGTGCTGTCCTGTAGGCATTGGAAACTTAATGGATTTAAAAAGGATCATCCTACTAAAGAGGGACATGGACAGTGGCTAGAAGCCTAAAGGATGATAAATGCCTCAAATCATTTATTATTGATTAGGATAGGGGAGGTGAGATGTAAGAGTCATTTGTAGGGTTTGGGAAATAACTGGGATGTCATAGGTAATTTGAATATGGGGAGAAGGAATAAAAAAAACTTCTAGACTGGATGACTTGGCAAATAGTTATGTCAATTGGAAAAATAGGACCTATAGAAAAACGTAGTTGGAGAAGGTTAATGTGTTCAGTTTGAATTTAAGTTACCATGTTGAATGTCATAGATGGAAATGTACAGTAAGTAGGTAGAAATATCTGCACTATGGAAGATGAGGTCAGGTTGACAACATTAAGGTACAGATCGAACATCTCTAATCTGAAAATTGAAAGTCTGAAATGCTTCAAAATCCAAAACTTTTGGACAACAACATGACAGTCAAAGGAAATGACCATTGGAGCATTTTGGATAATGGATTAGATATACTTACCTGGTAAGTATAATGCAAATATTCTATTTTTTTTTTTCTTAATCTGAAATTTGAAACACTTCTTATCTCAAGCATTTAGGATAACGGATACTCAACCTATAGTAGTTTAAGTTATGAGAGAGTGCGAGGCTCAAGACAAAACAATGGGAATTCCATCTTGTTATCTGGAATGTTTTCAGCGGCAAGTAATAAAGTCTAACAATAAAATCTTCTTTAAGAGTAAGGGCATTGGCCGGGCGTGGTGGCTCACGCCTATAATCCCAGCACTTTGGGAGGCTGAGGTGGGCAGATCACCTAAGGTCAGCAGTTCGAGACCACCCTGGCCAACATGGAGAAACCCCATCTCTATTTAAAAAAAAAAGAGTAAGAGGATTGACCAGCCAGCCACTTGTGGTGGCTCACACCTGTAATCTCAGCACTTTGGGAGGCTGAGGTGGGAGGATCCCTTGTGCCCAGGAGTTCAAGACCAGCCTGAGCATCATAGGGAGACCCCATCTCTACAAAAATAATAAATACATTATTCATTAGCTGGGCATGGTGGTGGTGTGTGCTTGTTGTCCCAGCTACTTGGGAGGCTGAGGTGGGAGGACTGCCTGAGCCTGGGAGGTCGAGGCTGTGGTGAACTATGATTGTGTCACTGCACTCCAGCCTGGATGACAGAGTGAGACCTTGTCTCAAAAAAAAGTAAAGGGGATTTATTAGGTTAGTATGTGAACATCCAGTGGTAGGGTGGGCTTCAGGGTTTTTTGATGAGGATTCTGACTCCATTTTTCTGTGATTATTTTTGTCCCACCACCTTCTTGAGTCAGGTTTGTTCTGAATCTTGCTTTCCTCATGGAGATAAAGTGACTCCAGTTGATTGCAAGATTCCATCAGCAAGCTGCATATTCTAGGAGACAGCATCTATGTTCCTGAATTCCTGGCAGAAGTTCTAAGCTTTGAGCTGGTTGATCAGTGTTGAGGTAGGGCATTGTTACCAAGAAAAAGGGATCCCCTCTAATTGGTTAAGAGCAGTCAGGGCTTATCCATGAAGATGGGTTAGTCCAACCAAAAGGGCATGGCTGCTGTACTAGGAGGCGAGATAGAGTGGATGCTTGCCAGGAAAACACAAAGTTCACTCTAATAATCTGTCATCCGTCATAAAGGAAAGAGCCAGTGAAAAACAGAGAAATGGTAAGAGAGATTAAAAGAGGGTCTTAGAGAAACGCCTCAGTCCACAGTAGAGTTTTGAAGAGTGGAAAGGCTTTTTTTACTCCTTTTCTGTTTGTTTTTTGAGACAGGCTCTGGCTGTGTTGCCCAGGCTGGAATGCAGTGGTGCCCTTCCGGCTCACCGCAGCCTTGAACTCCTGGGCTCAAGCGATCCTCTCACCTTAGCTTCCAGAGTAGCTGGGACTACAGGCATAAATAGAAAGGGTTTTGAAGAAGAAGGACTGGCACTGTAAATTCAAACAGGCTTTGGATTTGATAGGAGACCACCAGTGAGCTTAGAACAATGCCTACAGTCGAGTAGTAAGAATCAGATGGTGTGTTGGTGATGAACAAATATATGGCAATGATATAGAAACAGCAAATGTATATATTTTTCTTTTTTTAAAGAAATTAGTAAATAGAAGATGGTAGTTTAAGGAAGAACTGGATTAAGGGAGGTTAAAAAGTAAATTGTAAAAAAATTTATAAGAGACTTTGGGGTGGGTGCAAGTAGCTCACGTCTGTAATCCCAGCATTTTCAGAGGCCGAGGTGGGTGTATCATGATGTCAAGAGAGGGAGACCGTCCTGACCAACATGGTGAAACCCATCTCTACTAAAAATACAAAAATTAACTCGATACACACCTGTAGTCCCAGCTACATGGGAAGCTGAGGCAGGAGAATCATGCAGAGGTTGCAGTGAGCCAAGATGGCACCACAGCACTCTAGCCTGGTGACAGAGCGAGATTCCGTCTCAAAAAAAAAAAAAAAAAAAAAAAAAAAAAAGAGAGACTTTCTGCCCTTGTTTGCTGGATGAAGAGAATGAGTTTATGGCTTGAGTCAGGCAGTCTTGGTTTGACCTCTGGCTCTAAAGACAGCTTCCTGTATGGCCCTGAACAAGCTACTCAATTTTCGTAGCTTCTGATTAATAATGAACATAATAAACATTTCATAGGAAAGCTGTAAGGGTTAAGTAAGATAATGTAATTGTGGAACAGATTTGTCAACTAACTTGTTATACAAATATTAGTTGGTAGTAAGCACATTGTTTATTTAAACCCTATCTTCTCATAAAAGAATGTAAGTTATGTTAGAAATAATAGTATGTAGAGCTGAAAGGTATGTAGAGTTGAGAAAGGAGAAAGGCAAGTGAAAGAGGAGAAAGAATAAATGAGAATATGTGAATTAAGAAAGCATGACCCCAGTTCAAAAACAGTTGTTCCTGTTAGCATGCTGTGTAACTGCAAAGCCAAAAGCCCTTAGACGTAATTTTTGCTAGCAGTATTTTGTGTGGCCCCAGGGAGAGGCCTCTTGTTGACTTCTATATATACAGTTTCAGTTCCTTTTGTAATAAAAAGAAAGGAACACAGTACAGAAAGGCTATTGTTTAGGTTATCAAGACGACTTTTATTTGAAGTTGTTGCAAATAGGAGCAATAGTGATAATAATGTTTAATAGTGATAATAATAAATAAATGTTTGATAGTGGCAGGTGCTGTCATTTTATATCCCTAAGCTAGCGTATGATTGATTTTAGCTTTGTCTGACTCTAAAAATACTTTTAGCTACATTCTAGTCGAACTAATTCTAAAATTCTTTGATGATACATTCTTATTAGTTAAGTTGGTAGACCTTTTACAGTCATCAAATAGAATTTTATTCCTATGTATTTATTTCTTAGGTTGAACAGTATCACATTCTATGCTTCATTTTAAGCAGTCTGGCCAGGCATGGTGGCTCATGCCTGTAATCCCAACACTTTGGGAGGCTGAGGGGGTGGATCACCTAAGGTCAGGAGTTTGAGACCAGCCTGGCCGACATGGTGAATCCCTGTCTCTACTAAAAAGAAAAGAAAAAAAATTTTTAAGCAATCTGATGTTTTCAATTATACAGGGAGAATAACATTACCTACTTTATATTGTGATAGTAAAGATAGAATGAGCTAAAACAAAACAAAAACCACTTAGAATGGTGCCAGGCATGGTTGTTAGTAGCTAGCATTATTGTTCTTGTTATTACTTCTTCATCAGTACTTGACATAAACCAGAAAACACTATGTGAATGGGTACTTCAACATACAAGAATCATTGAAAACATTTGGGGATTTAGTTTTGAATAAATTAAGAATAGTAAGTTTCCTTAACTACAACTCAGATTCCATGCTGGTTTCCATTGTGGGGATGGCACTATACACAGGATACGTCTTCATGCCCCAGCACATCATGGCGATATTGCACTACTTTGAAATTGTGCAATGACCAAGATGCGACCAGGATCAGAGGTTCCTTGGGGAAGACTCACCCTATGAAGTTGGAATGAGACCATCAGATGTGATAAGAAACTCTTCTAGATGTCAACATAACCAACCTTATAAAGACTAAAATTCATGAGTACAACAGGAAAATCATCCTGACTCATGTGTTGTGTTATTTTTAATTTTCAAAGAGGCTCCTGTATAGCAGTTTTTGTCTATTTTAACATTGTAGCCATTTGTACTTTGATATCAGTATTTTCTTAACCTTTGTGACTGTTTCAATATTACCCCTGTGAAAGCTTTTCTTAATGTAACTTTGAGTACATTTTAATTGCCTTCTATTTTTAAAACTCAAAATCATTAGTTGGGCTTTACTGTTCTTGCTATTGTATGGCATATACATCTGCCTGGATATATTTCTACTCTTGACCAAAGTTTTGTAAGAACAATATAAGATTTCGGGTAGGGGTATGGGGAGGGAAGATATTTTATTGAGAACTACTTACAAAAGACTTATCTGTAAGCTTGAACTCAGGAGTACAGTTTTAGCTATCTAGACTCTTAACAGCTTTTGCTTTAAAACTATTAAAGTGTTTCTTAATGAAAAAGAAAAGATCTTGCTAAAGTTAAAATAAGGAACATTTCACCTTTTAAATATTTAATTATTTGTGCATTTATTTCCAGAAAACTTTGGTGATAATTCTTGAGACAAAAGGTGGTTAAGCAGCATTATTATGTAATGCTTATATATCATAGATTTTTTAATAGAAGATAAATCCATTTCCTTTGAGGGTCACTGTTAACAGTGTACTTCCTTAAATTTAGTTTAATGACTGTAATGGGTGCTGCATTTGCACACTGCGTTAAGTTATGATGAGATGAATTGTTGTTAAAAATTATAGCAAAAGCAAATGTAAACTTGGTTAAAATCCTTTCACTCTTTGTATTTTTTTTTAAGATTTTTATTCCTTAAATGTAAAATGACTACCTAATTTTTTGATGTAAATTCATTAAATGCAAAGAGAAAAAAAATCAGCTGATGTAGCAGTATATCTTTTTCTTGATGGTTAAATATTGACCTAGTATTTATGTTTCTGAATTGCTTTCTGTCTGTGGAGGACAAGATAAGCAGTAAGTATGTCTTATTGTATGTCTTGCAACATAAAAATATTGCTAACTAAAAATTAGGCATTATGTGTTTTAACATGCTTTCCAGCATACGTTTTACTAATTTTTAAAATTCAGGTTTTTGTTTGTTTGTTTGTTTTGTTTTTTTGAGATGGAGTCTTGCTCTGTTGCCCAGACTGGAGTGCAATGGCACAATTTTGGCTCACTGCAACTTCTGCCTCCCAGGTTCAGGCGGTTCTCCTGCCTCAGCCTCCTGAGTAGCTGGGATTACAGGCGTGTGCCACCACACCTGGCTAATTTTTTGTATCTTTAGTAGAGACAGGATTTCACCGTGTTGGCCAGGCTGATCTGGAACTCCTTACCTAATGATCCACCGCCTCAGCCTCCCAAAGTGCTGGGATTACAGGCATGAGCCACTGCTCCTGGCCAAAATTTAGGTATTTTTTGCCCTAAATTTTAAGGACTAGACTTTTGAAGTATTTTATAGTTTAGAGGTCTCGAGTAATATATAAATGTTTAATATTTTTAGAGTCAATTTATATCATCACAATAGATAGGGGTAGTGAGAATAATATGTAATTACTTGGTTTGGAGTAGTTAAAAATTGGATATGGTTATATCTGAACGATAGTCATACTGTCTCAAGAAAAATAACGTGAGGATTTAACATAAATCCTCATGTTCTGTTAATGCCCAAATTTGGCTTTCCTCCACTACCCTCCATAGAGAACCACTGACAGGTGGATGTCTAATATTACTCTTGGCGGGTTGAAGGCAGGAGAAGTTGAGAATCACTAGTTTCAGTGGATAGCCAGATGACCTATCCTGGCCTTCCATTCAGAAATCTGCAATTTGTCCTCACTCTTTGCTGAAATTCATTAAATTGCTGTTGTGTAACTGATGGTTATTATGAACACTGACCTGTGAGACATATGGAAGATAAAGCTTAGTCTTACAGGAAACCTTGAGGAGAGTCAAAAGGGAAATGGGAGCATGTCTATTGAGAAGTGATCAGGGAAGCTTATGCTCACTGTCTGATGCAAATGTCTGGTCTATTTGTTAGTAAATAACAAACGGGGAAATCATTTTCACTTTTTGTTTAAAATAAGCTATTTATAAGCATACCTTGTAGTTATTGTGGGTTCAGTTTCAGACCACTGCAATAAAGTGAATATCTCAATAAAGTGAGTCATATGAAGTTTTTTGGTTTTCCCCTGCATACAAAAGTTACATTTACACCATCCTGTAGTCTGTTAAGTGTGCAATAACATTATGTCTTTAAAAAAAACCCCAATGTACCTATTTTAATTAAAAAATTCTTTATTGCTAAAAAAGCTAATGATTATTTGAGCCTTCAGCAAGTCATAATTTTTTGTTGGAGGGTCTTGCCATGATATTGATGGCTGCTGACTGATCTGGATCATGGTTGTGGAAGGTTGGGGTGGCTGTGGCAATTTCTTAAAATAAGACAATAGTAAAGTTTGCTGCATTGATTAACTCTTCCACTCATGAAAGATTTCTCTGTAGCATATAATGCTATTTGATGGCCTTTTACCCACAATAGAACTTCCTCCAAGATTGGAATCAATCCTTTCAACCCCTGCTGCTGCTTTATCGACTAATTTTATAAAATATTCTAAATCCTTTGTTGTAATTTCAGTAATGTTCATAGCATCTTCACCAGGCAAAATCTTGTCCAAGTTTTATCATGAGATTGCAGTAATTCAGTCACATCCTTAGACTCCACTTATAATTTTGCTATTTTTAACACATCTGCAGTTAACGTCCTCCACTGAAGTTTTGAACCTCTCCAAGTCATCCATAAAAATTGCAATCAACTTCTTTCCGACTCCTGTTACTGTTGATACTTTGACCTCCTCCAATCATAAATCTTAATGGCATCTAGAATGGTAAATCATTTCTGGAAGGTTTTCAACTGACTGCCTAGGTCCATTAGAGTAATCACTACCTATGGCAGCTGTAGCCTTACAAAATGTACTTCTTTAATAAAGACCTCAAATTCAAAGTAATTCCTTGATCCACGGGCCACAGAATGGATGTTGTGTTGACAGGCATGAAAATGATATTATTTCCTTGTACATCTCCATCAGAGCTCTTGTGTGAATAGATGCATTCTTAATGAGCAGTAATATTTTGAAGAGAATCTTCAAAATAGTAGTAGGTCTCAACAGTGGGCTTAAAATATTTAGCAAACCATGCTGTAAACAGATGTGCTGTCATCAGTCTTTATTGTTCCTTTAATAGAACACAGGCAGAGTAGATTTAGCATAATTCTAAGGGCCCTGGGATTTTTGGAATGGTAAAAAACATTAGTTTCAACTTAAAGTTACTGGCTGCATTAACCCCTAACAAGAGCCAGCCTTTGAAATTTTGAAACCAGGCCCTGACTTCTCTCTAGCTATGTCAATTCTAGATGGTGTCTTCTTCCAATACAAGGCTGTTTTATCTACAATGGAGATCTTATTTAGTATAGCCGTCTCTTCAGTGATCTTAGCCATAGTCGCATAATTTGCCACATCATCTACATTAGCATTTGCTGCTTCACCTTTATCTTAAAAAGATGGCTTCTTTCCTTAAACCTCATGAACCAACTTTTACTACCTTCAAACTTTTCTTCTGCAGCTACCTCACCTCTCCCAACCTTCACAGAATTGGAGAGTTAGGGCCTTGCTCTCGATTAGGGCTTTAGCTTAAGGAAATATTGTGGCTGGTTTGATGTTTTATCCAGACAATTAAAACTTTATTCATTTTCAGCAATAAGTCTGTTATACCTTCTTACCATTCATGTGTTCACAGGAGTAGCATTTCTAGCTTTTAAAAAATTTATTATTATTTTTTTCCCTATCTTTCAGTAGCCTGGAAGATTTCTAGCTTTTAATTTAAAGTGAGAAATGTGGCCAGGCATGGTGCCTTCTGTCTGTAATCCCAGCACTTTGGGAGGCTGAGGTGGGAGGACTGCTTGAGCTCAGGAGTTTGAGACCAGCCTGGGCAACATGGCACAACCCCATTTCTACAAAAAATTAAGCAGGCATGGTGGTATGTACCTGTAGCCACAGCAACTTGGGAGGCTGATGTGGGGGGATGGCTTGAGCCTGTAGGGGTTGAGGCTGCAGTCAGCCATGGTTGCATCACTGCACTCCAGCCTAGGTGACAGAGCAAGACCCTGTCTCAAAAAATAATAAATAGAGAGATGTATGACTCTGATATTCATGTGAACATTTAGAGGCCATTGTAGGATTATTAATTGGTCTAATTTCAATAGTGTTATGCCTTAGGGAATAAGGAGGCTTGAGGAGAGGGAGAGAAACAGAAGAACTGCTGGTCAGTGGAGCGGTGAGAACATACACATTTATCAATTAAGTTCACCTGTTACATGGTTTGTAGCACCTCAAAACAATAACATCAAAGATGACTGATCACAGATCACCATAACAGATACAATAATAATGAAAAAGTTTGAAATGTTGCAGGAATTACCAAAATGTGATGCAGAGATATGAAGTGAGCACTTGAGGCTGGAAAAATGGTGCCACAGACTTACAGGGTCTATTGAAGGTTGCTACAAACCTTCAGTGTGTAAAAAATGCAGTGTCTGTGATGCACAACAAAGTGATGTGCAATAAAATGAGGTATGGCTAATTAGATAATTCTCCATGGACCTCTGTGTTTCTGTGTATCTTTTTTTTTTTTTTTTTTTTTTTTTCTTGAGACGGAGTTTTGCTCTTGTTACCCAGGCTGGAGTGCAATGGCGCCATCTCGGCTCACCGCAACCTCCGCCTCCTGGGTTCAGGCAATTCTCCTGCCTCAGCCTCCTGAGTAGCTGGGATTACAGGCACGCGCCACCATGCCCAGCTGAATTTTTGTATTTTTTTCGTAGAGACGGGGTTTCACCATGTTGACCAGGATGGTCTCGATCTCTTGACCTTGTGATCCACCCGCCTCGGCCTCCCAAAGTGCTGGGATTACAGGCGTGAGCCACCGCGCCCGGCCGTTTCTGTGTATCTTATAAGCAGATGTACTGACTACATTATTTTTCAAGGATGTTTCTATGATAGAAAAGACAGAGATAGTGCCTCCCTCCAAAATGAAGTGCAAGTTTATTTAGTCTTGGAAGATAGAGAGTGTCTCTTTCTGGACCAAAGGGCATGATAAAAGCTTTAGATTCCCTATGCTCATGGTTCCTTTCCTGTAATGCAACTATCTGCATGTACAGATATCACCTGGTCTTTGCATTGCCCTGTGGGAACTGGGGCTTGGGAATCAGAACAAGAAAATGTTGGTATTTTGACTATTGCTGTGAGTAATAAAGTTCTTTGTCTCTTACCCTGAATTTCATGTCTTCTGCTAGCATCTACTGTCAGACCAGCTTGCAAGTAGAATAAAATCTCAGACTTTTCATAGTTCTTGACAGTTTAGGTGATGAGGATGGGGTGCTGACAGATGTCTTCTGGAAAAGGAGGGATAATGAACCCATAAACTAGATTTGAAGATGAGACAACTTGGATCGTGAGGTAAATGCATTTGCCCAAGTATTGGGTGAGTTAAGAGAATAAGGATCCCCTAATATCCTACTTGTTAATTGACAGGGGCTGTGCGTGAGAAGTAGGATGGAAACAGCTGCCTAAATGGTGCTTCAGTTGCTACTCTCCTCTGGGCAGTTAGAAAAAGGGATCTTATGACAATGGGACAACAGGTGCTATGGTCCTGGACTAGGGGCAATGGTAGCTATGGCTACTAAGCTAAAGAATCCCCAGAGTGGAAACAAATAATGTGAGCAGTGAGGAGATGCTATTTAATACAGACCTTTCGGTGGTCTGAAAACCTCAGAAGCTCATTCAGATGAGCCATGAGTGAGGGCCACTTGAAAATGAAATTGAATGCAGTCTCAATTTTCTCAAAGAAAGCTGCTCTTCTTCTGTGTCCTTGATCTCTCCCTTGCCTCCTACCCTGACCTCACCTTTATTAAGGAGAAAGATAATTAAGAGTGAGACCTGGCCAGGCGCAATAGCTCATGCCTATAATCCCAGCACTTAGGGAGGCTGAGGTGGGTGGATCACTTGAGCTCAGGAGTGAGAGACCAGTCTGAACAACGTGGTGAAATTCTGTGTCTACAAAAAATACAAAAATTAGCTAAGCATGGTGGTGCACACACGTAGTCCAGCTACTTAGGAGGAAAAGGTGGGAGGATTGCTTGAGTCCAGGAGGTTGAAATTGCAGTGAGTGATGTTTGCACCACTGCACTCCAGCCTGGGTGACAGAGCAAGAACTTGTCTCAAAAAAAAAAAAAAAAGATTCAATATGCACTTATGCACTTGGTTGAATATGCTGGGGAACTTCAGAGGAAAAATATTCAAACTTTATGGCACTGTTGCATCTAACTACTCAAGGCACCAGCCTTTGCAGCTCCCTAGGAAGAGGGGGCACTTTAATTCTGGGATTTGGGCAATTTTTGCAGTGAAGAGAAAATAAGTGACCCTGTTGCATGTTTAGTGTACTATCGTAGCTTCCACTGATGAATGTATAAATGGCATCAATGTTTTATGTGATTGAAATTTGAATGTTTATAAGTGCCAGAGGTGATTCTACTGATTGGGAACAAATGCTATATTAGTCTGTTTTCATGCTACTGATAAAGACATATCTGAGGCTGGGCAATTTACAAAAGAAAGAGATTTAATTGGACTTACAGTTCCACATGGCTGGGGAGGCCTCATAATCATGGCGGAAGATGAAAGGCATGTTTCACATGGCGGCAGACAAGAGACAAGCTTGTGCAGCAAAACTTTCCCTTATATAATCATCAGATCTCATAAGACTTACTATAATCAGAATAGCACAGGAAAAACCTGCCCCCATGTTTTAATTACGTCCCACTGGGTCCCTCCCACCACACTTGGGAATTCAAGATGAGATTTGAGGAGGGGACAGAGCCAAACCATATTATGCCCCGACATCTCCCAAATCTCATGTCCTCACATTTCAAAGCAAGTCATGCCTTCCCAGCAGTCCCCCAAAGTCTTAACTCATTTCAGCATTAATTCAAAAGTCCACAGTCCAAAGTCTCATCTGAGACAAGGCAAGTCCCTTCTGCTTATGAACCTGTAAAATCAAAAGCAAATCTGTCACTTCCTAGATACAATGGGAGTACAGGTATTCGGTAAATACAGTCATTTCAAATAGGAGAAATTGGCTGAAACAAAGGGGTTACAGGCTCCATGCAAGTCTGAAATCTAGCAGGGCAGTCAAATCTTAAAGCTCCGAAATGATCTCCTTTGACTCCATGTCACACATCCAAGTCACGTTGATGCAAGAGATGGGCACTCCCATAGTCTTGGGCAGCTCTGTCCCTGTGATTTTGCAGGGTTAGGGTTCCTTCCTGGCTGCTTTCATGGGCTGGCATTGAGTGTCTGTGGCTTTTCCAGGTACACAGTGCAAGCTATTGGTGGATCTACCATATGGGTGTTTGGAGGATGGTGGTCCTCTTCTTACAGCTCTACTAGGCAGTGCCCCAGTAGGGACTCTGTGTGGGGACTCTGACCCCACATTTCCCTTCCTCACTGCCCTAGCAGAGGTTCTCCATGAGGGCCCTGCCCCTACAGCGAACTTCTGCCTGGGCATCCAGGAGTTTCCATACATCCTCTGTATCTAGGCAGAGGTTCCCAAGCCCCAATTCTTGACTTCTGTGTACTCACAGGCTCAACACCATGTGGAAGCTGATGAAGCTTGGCGATTGCACCCTCTGAAGCCATGTCCCGAGTTCTATGTTGGCCCCTTTTAGCCATGTCTTGAGTGGCTGGGATGCAGGGCACCAAATCCTTAGACTTGGTTAAGCTTCAAACTGATGGTACTCATTGAGCTGCTGCCACTGTTCAGCCTGAGTGCCACTTCTGCAGAGCCAAACATGGGTGGAGTTCCTCCATTCCCTTTGCAGAACTCAAGGTTATTCTTATATCCCTGGCCAGTATTCCTTTTGATAAAGCTTGTTATATTTTTACTAACCTCTGGGCTACAGCCAAAGGCCTGGAAGTTTAGTCTGTCACTTGGAAAACTACAGACTGGTAGGCTAAAGACACCCTCTCTGGGGCTGCAAAATGTGATAATAAATCACAGTTAAGCTGTTGGGTCACTTATGTAGATGTCCATAGTAAGGGCCAGTTTTCTGGTATCAAGCTGCTGATCAAGACTGCTCTGTCCAGATTGCTACCGTTTCTGAATGACTCCATCATTGTACTGGACATGGTGACCTATCTACCACTATAGTTTTGGCACAAAATAAAGAAAAGCACCCTGTTTCTGATGCAGAAGCTACCTGGAAGGCAAACTTGTTAAAGTGTTGCAGTGAGGGAGGTCACATAGCAGGGGCCATCTGCCATGTTCTTGGCAGAGTGACTACATTAGACCTCTGATCCCTTCTCAGGGCTACCCCTTGTATTGCAATGCTGTTGATACTTTTTCAGTGATGATTGTACAAGGGGGAGTTTTGCTGCACAAGCTCCCTTCTCTTGTCTGCCGCCATGTGAAACATGCCTTTTACATTCCTTTCAATGCAATATTGCTGTTCAAACCTGATCAGCAGATTCCAGCTAGACTATTGTAGCCCTTGAAACTAATCTGTGTCATGTGTTTGGCCTCTGGGCTTTGCAGCTTGATGAAACAGTGTTTTTTGTTTTGTTTTTTTTTTTTAATTACAAAAGCTACTCAACAAAGTCAAGGTATCTGATGGACATTCCATTCTCCCTATCATTCACAAGCATCTAATATTGAATACTGGAATGGCCTCTTCAAAAATTAATTCAAGTAGAATTTTACTCTAGCTCTCTCATCTCCTGCTGGGCCACATACCTTAATTAGGCAATTTGGTCACTGAATGTGGCCATGCTCAGAAAGAGATCATCTCTTAGCCACTTCCTGGTTAATGATCAGGATGACCTATTGCTATTTTAAAATCCTCCCTGACCATGCTGCTTTTCTGTTCACTAATGGCAGTCCCAGGCCAGTGGGTTGGTAGCCCAGCCAGAAAGGGGCATAGGGATTTCAACTTAATTGTGGCTCAGTCTTCTAGATTCTCTTGTTTAGTTGATGTGACTCTATATCATGAGGCTAATTGTCACTTGGTTGAGTAAATTGCTTCAGGAGTTACCCAGTGGCTCATGCAGGCCACAGTAGGTGGCATGAGTCTCTGCAAGTTTTATCAAATTGCCTTATCCCTTTTGTATCTGACTCTTTTGGATGAAAGTTCTGGATATGAGTAGAGATGATTGGAAAAAGGTGAATTATAACTATTGGAATAGGACAAGCTGATTTTATGGTGATGGAGAGAGAGCAGCTCCAACACATGAGGTGAGAATACCTTAGATGCCAGGAGGGGGAAGAAGGGTCTCTAATAATTTCCTTCAGAGCCATCCCTGGGTTTTTCCTCAGGAAGAAAAATGCCCAGGTGCAGCTCTCCCAAACTGTCACAAACACTTTAAATGGTGAAACTGCTGAATCTGCCGTCTCCCACGATGGTGCTGAGCATGATTTTGATTGTCATTCCCCTTCACCTTAGCAAGCATCTATCAGATAAAGCAGAGGATTGCCCTGTTTTTTACATCTCCCGTGCAAGACATTGGTTAACACCACTGGAGGTCTTCTTTACCTCCCTTCCCATAGCTATTGCTTAGTCGTTCTGTGGGGTGAATGAGCAACACCTGTCTGATGGCACAGATAAATAGGACACTTTGGACTGACAGCCCTCAGGCAATTCTTGCAAAAACAGGGACTAGCCTCAATGATTCAAACTGAACCAGAAACCCTAAAGGTTACCAGCTTACCAGGAGGCCAAGTTGGAGGAACTGTCAAACTATGCCCTCTGAATGATGTATGTCCCACTAGAGAGGCCAGGAACTGTAAAGACAGGGACACCCTGTGTGCCCTAAGGTCTTTATTTCCTGTGTAGAATCCAGGAGTTAGCTTGTCTCCCCTAAAAACACCTTTAGGGGTAATCATAAGATCCCTTCAAGTGTTTAAGGAAGCACCACTGACAGATCATGTGGCCCTGAGATGGCCACAAAGATCTCTCCAAACTGAGGCTTTTCTTAGGGAATGGAGGGATCTCCGCAGTAAGGTAACAGATTCACGCTGGGCGTGGTGGTTTATCACTGTAATCCTAGCACTTTGGGAAGCAGAGATGGGAAGATCACTTGAGGTCAGGAGTTCAAGACCAGCCTGGACAACATGGTGAAACCCCTGTCTCTACTAAAAATACAAAAACCGGCTGGCTGTGGTGGTGCGTGCCTGTAATCCCAGCTCTTCAAGAGGCTGAGGCAGGAGAATTGCTTGAACCTGGGAGGCGGAGGTTGTAGTGCGCCGAGATCACTTCACTGCACTCTAGCCTGGGTGACAGAAGCGAGACTCAGTCTCAAAAAAAAAAATCAAACAGATGCATTATGTATGTATACTTTGCTGGCAGTTATCCCTGTAACAGTAGTCATCCAATTAGAAAAGTGAAGTGGTAAAAATTTCTCGGAAGTTTTCAATGACACTGCCTGGACCCTGAAAGGAAAAGCAGGTCAGCCTCAGCTCACTAGCCAGGGTTGTTATAAATGAAAGAATTGCCCCAGACTTACTTCTCAGGTGAAGTCTGTGCAATCTCTGATATATCTTGCTGTGCCAGGATTAATGCCTCAGGTCAAGTGAAAAGGTCAATATAGAAACAAAGGGAAAGCCACTTGGCTTTCTTAAGTAAACCATGATGGTGTATGGGATTTGTGAGGCTGATTGGGACCAGGACCCTGGGAGCTGTGGTGAGGTTAATACTGCAGGATGGCCTCATCTTGCTGTACAAAGTGCTGTTGATAGGACCCTTAATTAAATGCTGTGTGAGACAAATTGATTTGGTCCCAGTCTCTGTTAAATTAATTAGAGTGGCTGATGGAGTGGCATAATATGGGAAAAATTTCCAGGAGCCACCACTGTGTGGAAACTATACAGTCTTACGGCCATTTTTGGGAGGAAGTTCTCTCTGGGTCTCTTGCATTTCCACATGTCTTGTGAACAGTGGCACTGATTGTCTTTGTTCCATACTATCTCTTCAAGGATGCTTGTATAGCAAACAGCCTTGGAAGACAGAGATAGTGTCTCCTTCCAGAAAAAGGAGCAGGTTTGCTTAGAGCCTTAGAAGACAGATACAATGTCTACCTCTGAAATAAATGGCAGACTTACTGTTTAGTATAAAAAGATTTTGGTTCTTTAAGCTTGGGGTCCTCTCCTGCAATGAAACCCATTGTATGTGTAGATGTCCTCTTTGTGCTACACTGTGAAATTTGGAGCATACAAGAAAATGCTAGTACTCTGTCTACAGAACTATGGGAGGCTGAGGTGAGCAGATAGCTTGAGCCTAGGAGTTCGAGACCAACCTGAGCAACGTGGTAAGAATCCATCTCTAGCAAACAAACAAATGAATAAAACCCTAAAATTAACCAGGTGTGGTGGCACAGGCCTGTACTACCAGCTACTTGGGAGGCTGAGGTGGGAGGATGGTTTGAGCCCAGGGGACAGAGGTTGCAGTGAGCTGAGATCATGCCACTGCACTCCAGCCTGGGCAACAGAGCCAGACCCTGTCTCAAAAAATATATATATCTATATATATATATCTTATTTTTGGTATATAGTACCTAACTTATTATTTACTATCATCCCACAACAAAAATAGAAGTAGCTTTATTTTTCTTAATTTTAAAATAACAAGAGCTTATTGTAAAGTAAATTTCAGAAAAATTGGATGGTACCTATCACAGTTTGTTAAAATCATCATATTACTATCATCATAACTACTTATTGTTGAGAAATATAATGTGTAAGTGCTTTACACACAGAATGTAGTCCTGTGTGGTAGGTGTCATCTGTCTTTACAGATAAAGAAAGCAAGGCTTGAGACTTTCCAAAGGTCATATTAAGTGATGAAGTAGGTGGGTGGGTGGGTGCCGATTTATGTGTTTATCTGCTAGGCTGGAAAACTCTGTGCTTTCCCCTGGTAGGTGGTTCCCAACAAGATGATCATCCTTGATGACTCTGATTCAGGAGCTCTGTGATGGGGCCTAGGAATCCCCCACTGGTTGATTACACTGTGAGGCATGTAGTTCTACAGTATCAGCCTCCTTTTCTTAATTTAGAGAAAAGTACAAGCAGGCCTGACTTAATTTCTGATGATTTCACTTAGGGTACCAAGTTGCTTGTACCCATGTTTTTGCTTTTGCCAGCAAAGAGCATTAAACATGTAATCTTACCTCCATATACCTGCTTGATAGTGCCCTGGGCAAGTCTGACTGTGATTAAGGTCTCAGTATGTCTCTAGCATCCCTTGCTCCTCTGGTCCACCTTTTAAAGGTCTTGGGCATCTTGGTTGTAGAGGCTCTGGATGCTCAAGCTGTGGGCTCAAGTTGAAGAAAAAGGAAGAAGAGGTCAAAACTAAGTTAAGCAATGTTAAGGAATAAAAGAGGGAGGAAGGAAAGAAGGGGAGATGGGAAAGAGAGAGTAGAAAAAATTTGACAAATGAAGGAAAATTTTGTAATAATAGAGTAATGAAACCCATTTTTCTTGTGTGGGCGATAATCTATCTCTAAAGGCAGTTTTATTAGTGGCATCCCAAACATATATTTTACACACTTTAAAATGTCAGATAAAAGGAAACAGAACTATGGTGATATGTTAGAGAAGAAAGGTATGGACTAGGGCCAACATGGAAAGATTTACATTCTGTGGTATTAGGGTCATCTTCAGCTTTGAGGTCTTCACATTTGACCACTGCTCAAGCTAAGATTTCACAGTGTGAACAGCTCTTAGGTGGGGGATTGCAGGGTAAAATGTTTAGTCAGTATGAGGTTTGGGGTATGTATTTTCAAGGAAAGGCTGTTCACATACTGTCTACCTGCAGAGTGAAGTTGCTGGTGCAGAGAAATGGCAGCCCAAGAATGTAGATGCCCCATCTATTTCAGAGGCATAAGAAGGACCAACTGCCTGATTATTAATGTCTATACATGCTAAAAGACAATTTATAATACATGAAATATTTTGTAATTTCTTGAAATACTCATTGAATGATCCTTATTCTTCAAATATCTTCTTACGTATAATTGTCAAAAATGTCCTAAAATTGATCAAACCCAGTGTTGCTACAAATTGAGAGAAATGAGAATTCTTACTCATTGTTATTGGTGGGGATGAGAACTAGCACAAGCATTTGGAAGGTGATTTAGTGTTACTAAATGTTTTAATGTTTGTATCATTTGATCTAGTAGTTACACCTTCCTCAAGTTTATAATGATAAATATAGAAGAAAATACATTTTTTTGATTTGATTTATTCTCCTATAGGAAGGAATATTTGGTATTTTTGAAACTTTTTTTGTGTGAGGTAAAACACATTAAAATAAGTTTATTAAATTCTAATATATAGTTTAATGAATAACTGTGAAGTGAAGACTCACATAAGAAGTGAATATTCACGTAACCAACATGTAGGCCCAGAAAGATAACAATACCAGTTGCCCAGAAGTCTACATGTATCCTTCCCAATTAAAATTCTCCCTTTAGAAGTAACCTCTTTCCTGAATCTCCTATCTGCTAGAACTATGGGCTGTCTAATATGGTAGGCATTAGCCCATGTGACTACTGAGCACTTGAATTTTGGTTAGTGTGAATTGAGATGTTCTGTAAGTATAAAATTTACCCTGGATTTTCAAGACTTAGTGTGAAAAAAAAAAGTAAAAGAAAATACTTGAAAAAAAGTATTTTTTTGAGACAGATTCTAGTTCTGTCACCCAGGCTGGAGTGCAGTGGTGCAATCTTGGCTCACTGCAATCTCCGCCTCCCGAGTTTAAGCCATCCTTCCACCTTGGCCCCCGGAGTAGCTGGGACTACAGGCCTGGCAAGTTTTTGTATTTTTTGTAGAAATGAGGCTTCACCATGATGTCAAGGTTGGTCTTGAACTCCTGAGTTCAAGCAGTCTGCTCATCTCTGCCTCCTAAAATGTTGGGATTACAGGTGTGAACCTTTGCGTCTGGCCACTTAATTATGTGTAGAAGTTATGATATTTTGAATATCTTACATTAAATAAAATATATTTAATTTTAACTATTTCTTTTTACTTCATTTAATGTGACTACTAGAAAACTTAAAATTACACTTACTTTTGTAGTTCACATTATTTTCACATTGGGTAGCTCTGCTCTGTAGGTAACCACTGTCTTCACTTTGTGATAATGATTTTCTTCCTTTTCTTTAGATTTCTATCACCTGTGTATGTACCCATAAAATAATATATTTTGATTTTGCCTGTTTTTCAAATTTATATAAATGGAAAGTGCTTGACATATTCTTTTTGCTTCTTGCTTCTTTTGCTTATGTTTGTATAACTTATCCTGCTGTTATAGGTAGGTGTAATTCATTCATTTTCATTGTTGTATATCCTATTCCATTTTATGGCTATGCACAGCAATTTGTTTATCCGTTCCACTATGGTAATTTATAAGCTTATCAGCAATGTATGTGTCTCCAGCCTTGCTTTTAATAGTGAAAAATTGAAACATTTCAAATGTCCATCAAAGGGATTGATAGATAAATCATAGTGCATCTATACAATGAAATGCCATACAATTATTCATTTAAAGAATTAGATAATTCTATCAGAAATAATGTGAAAAGATATTCATAATATATTGAAAAAAATCTAAAAATTTGTTGGCATATACTTCTTCAGAGTAGTTTCTTATGATCACTTGTATTTCTGTGGTATCAGTAATAATGTTTCCTCTTTTATTTATGATTATATTTATTTGAGCCATCTCTCTTTTTTCTTAGTCTAGCTAAAGGTTTGTCCATTTTACTTTTCAAAAACCAATTTAGTTTTTCTTTTCTGTTGTTTTCCTAGTCTCTATTTTATTTATTTCTGCTCTGATCTTCATTATTTCCTTCCTGCTGCTAACCATGGGCTTAGTTTGTTTTTTTTTTCCAGTTCCTTGAGGTGTAAAGTTATTAATAGTTTGCTTATTTGAGATGTTTCAAGAGTGTGTTAATTTCCGCATACTTGTGAATTTTTCAATTTTCCTCCTGTTACTGACTTTTGGTTTTATACCATTGTGGTGGGAAGTTACTTGATGTGATTTCAATCTTCTTTTTTTTTTTTTTGAGATGGAGTCTCACTCTTGTCCTTCAGGCTGGTGCAATAACGTGATCTCGGCTCACTGCAACCTACAGGTTCAAGTGATTCTCTTGCCTCAGCCTCGCCAGTAGCTGGGACTACAGGCACGCACCACCACTTATTGCTAATTTTTAATTTTTAGTAGAGACAGGGTTTTGCCATGTTGGCCAGGCTGGTCCCGAATTCCTGACCTCTGGTGACCTGCACGCCTTGGCCTCCCTGTTGGCATTACAGGCATGAGCCACTGTGTCTGGCCAGATTCAGTCTTCTTGAATTTGTTAAGACTCGTTTTGTGGACTAATGTATGATTCATTCTGGAGAATGTTCCATGTGTACTTAAGAAGAATGTTTATTCTCTCTGTCCTATTCCGCCAAATGAAGATTGTGCCTGCTTCCCCTTCACCTTCCGCCATGATTTTAAGTTTTCTTAGGCCTCCCTAGCCGTGTCTCCTGTACAGCCTGCAGAACTGCAACTGAATTATGGAAGACACAAAGACATCTTTAGCAACATTTAAAGGATATTATCTTCAATATGATAGCATTGATGTTGACTTTTTAGAAAATTTAGATGAGTTTGAAATTAGAGATGATGATGTCTTCATAGTCACATGCCCCAAATCTGGAACTGTCTGGTGTCAGCAGATATTAAGCTTGATTTATTTTGAAGAACATTGGAAGAAAACTGAACATCTGGAAACACTGTATCAAGCTCCCTTTCTTGAGTACAGCAGTAAAAACATGATTTTTTGTGAAAGACCATCTCATGTCTTTGCAACCCACCTCCCATACTACTTGATTCCAAGAGGGATAAAGAACAAAAAAGTGAAAATGATATATCTATACAGAAACCCAAAGGATGCTATGTGCTCATATTTTCATTTTTCTTTTCTTTTCTTTTTTTTTTTTTTTTTTTTTTGAGATGGAGTTTCGCTCTTGTTACCCAGGCTGGAGTGCAATGGCACGATCTCGGCTCACCGCAACCTCCGCCTCCCGGGTTCAGGCAATTCTCCTGCCTCAGCCTCCTGAGTCGCTGGGATTACAGGCATGTACCACCATGCCCAGCTGATTTTTTGTATTTTTAGTAGAGACGGGGTTTCACCATGTTGACCAGGATGGTCTCGATCTCTTGACCTCGTGATCCATCCGCCTCGGCCTCCCAAAGTGCTGGGATTACAGGCTTGAGCCACCGCGCCCGGCCCTTCTTTTTTTTTTTTTTTTTTGGAGACAGAGTCTCTCGCTCTGTCGCCCAGGCTGGAGTGCAGTGGTGCAATTTCCGCTCACTGCAACCTTTGGCTCCCAGGTTCAAGCGATTCTTGTGCTTCAGCCTCCTATGTAGCTGGAATTACAGGTGTGTGCCACCATGCCCGGCTAATTTTTGTATTTTTTTTAGTAGAGATGGTGTTTCACCATGTTAGTCAGGCTGGTCTCAAACTCCTGACCTCATGATCTGCCTGTCTTGGCCTCCCAAAGTGCTGGGATGACAGGCCTGAGCCACTGCACCCAGCCCATATTTTCGTTTTTCAAAGATGGTGACAACGTGTAAGCATACAGCTACCATTGAGGATTTTATGAAACAGCGTTTAGAAGGAAAAGTGGTAGGAAGCCTCTGATTTGACCATATCACATGTTGGCAAGAGCACAAAAGCCATTTCACATTCAGTTCATAATGTATGAGGAGATGAAGAAGGATCTCAGAGGTTCTGTATTAAAACTCTCCAAGTTTCTGGGGAAAGAACTGAGTGAGGAGGCCATGGCTGCTGCGGTGAGACATGCCACATTTGAGAACGTGACCCACTAGTAAATTATGCAAACTACTAAACATTAGAATTAGGAGGAAAAGTAAAGAAGGGCGTTTTTTTCACAAAAGTATCATTGGAGACTGAAAAATTTACATGACTGTTGAGCAGAATGAAAAGTTTGACAAGGTTTTCGAAAGTCAGATGAAAGATTTTCCACTGAAGTTCATCTGGGATACAAATGAAGTATAGAATTCTAAGCTCAGCTCACAGAATCCTAAGAAGCACTTTCAGAAGGAAATACATTAAAATTTACACTTTAATCTTTGTCTATCATTGAATCACATTGAAAAATCTCAGTGATTAAGGAAGAGCGATATAATGACCTTTATATGTCATTTGCTACCTGCAGAGTTCTCAATTTCCAGAGATTCCTTAGTTTCTGATCAAATGGAGATTCCTCATATTGTTTTGGCGTATAATTATGGATACTTTTTTATTTTATTTGTGGTAATTCCTAAGTTCTTAAATAAAAGGGGAAGTTTTAACGTTTGAGCAATGTGCTGTCTTGAAATAGAAACCTTGTTAGGCTGGACGCGGTACTCACACCTGTAATCCCAGCACTTTGGGAGGCCAAGGCGGGCAGATCACCTGAGGTCAGGAGTTCATGACCAGCCTGGCCAACATGGCGAAATCCCATCTCTACTAAAAATACAAAAATTACAGGGCGTGGTGGCGAGCACCTGTAATTCCAGGTACTTGGGAGACTGAGGCAGGTGAGGTACTTGGGAGACTGAGGCAGGAGAATCACTTGAACTTGGGAGTGGAGGTTGCACTGAGCTAAGATTGTGCCACTGCACTCCAGCCTGGGTGACAAGAGCAAAACTCTGTCTCAAAAAAAAAAAGAAAGAAAGAAATAGAAATCTTGTCAGTTTTTACAAACTGCTTATGACCTGTTTGTCATATTCAGGATTTTAATTCTTATGTAATAGCGTGTTATTTTTATGTAATCACATTTCATGGCTTCTAGGTTCTACATTTTACCTTGGAGGGTTGGTATCCCAAAATATTCGCATATTCATATGTTTTATCTTTTTTATTTGGATATTATTCTAATGTTGTGAGAAAGCTATTTAATTACTTTTACAAATAGATAACAAATGATCATCGTTTATTGAATAGTCCATCATTTTCTTATTGCTTAAAATAGACATGATCGTATTCTAAAGAATTGTGTATACATGAATTGACTTTGTATACATTGTTCTGTGGATGTACTTAACACTTCTTTTATCAAGACAATGATGTTTAAATTTCTAAAATAATTTTATAAACTCTCATAGAGAAAAAAAGAATGTGTATTCTGCTGCTGTTGGATGGGATGTTTTGCATGTGTGTATTAGGTCTATAGGGCTGTTCCAGTTTGCTGTTTAATGACTGATATTCTTTCTAGATGATCTGTACATTGTTAAAAGTCGGGTACTGAAGTCTCCTACTATTATTGTATTGTTATTTCTCCCTTCAATTCTGTTAATATTGGTTTTATATATTTAGGTGCTCTGATGTTGGGTACGTATATATTTGCAGTTATTGCATCCTCTTGTCTCTCTTTATAGTTTTTCACTTAAATTCTATTTTGTCTAGTATAAGAATTGCTACTCCTACTCTTTTTGGTTACCATTTTCTTTTTTGTATGTATGAGAGTGTCATGACCATGGCTTACTGCAGCCTTGACCTCCCAGGCTCAAGCCATCCTCTCACCTCAGCCTCCAGAGTAGCTGGGACTACAGGTACCTGCCACATGCCCAGTTAATTTTTTAATACTTTGTACAGACAGAGTCTCACTATGTTGCCAGGGCTGGTCTCAAACTCCTGTGCTCAAGTGATCCTCCAGCCTCCCAAAGTGCTGGTATTATAGGTGTGAACCATTTTACCCAGCTTACCATTTAAAATACAATACCTTTCTCCATTCCTTCACTTTCAGCTCATGTATGTCCTTAAAGCTAGAGTGAGTCTCTTGTCGGCAGCTTACAGTTGGATCTTGTTTTTATTTATTTATTTATTTATTGAGATAGAGTCTCGCTCTGTTGCCCAGGCTGGAGCGCAGTGGCATGAGCTCGGCTAACTGCAACCTCTGCCTCCCAGGTTCCAGCAATTCTCTGCCTCAGCCTTCTGAGAAGCTGGGATTACAGGCATGTGCCACCACTCCTGGGGAATTTTTTTGTATTTTTAGTAGAGATAGGGGTTTCACCATGTTGTCCAGGCTGGTCTTGAACTCCTGACCTCAAGTGATCTGCCCACCTTGGCCTCCCAAGGTGCTGGGATTACAGGCTTAGCCACCATGCCCAGCCTCCTTCCCCTACATTTTTTTTTTGAGATGGAGTCTTGCACTGTCACCCAGGCTGTAGTGTAGTGGTGCGATCTCGGCTCACTGTAATCTCTGTCTCCTGGGTTCAAGCAATTCTCCTGCTGGGACTACTCGGGAGGCTGAGGCAGGAGAATTGCTGCCTTTTAGAGATGGGGTCTTGCTATGTTGCCCAGGCTGGTCTTGAAATCCTGGACTCATTAGCTCCTCCTGCCTCAGCCTCCCAAAGTGCTGGGATTACAGGTGTGAGCCACTATGCCCAGCAGGCTGCCCTTTTAAAGACCTGCTTTATACTTTTGGTTTTCAGAAGTTTCATTTTGATATGCCTGCATGAGTTCTTTACATTTACTTTGCTTGGAATTTATGAAACATTTTGAATCTTTGAATGGCTGTCTTTTATCAAGTTAGAAAAGTTCTTTGCTAGTATCTCTTTAAATGTTTCTTATGCCTCATGTTCTCCTGCCTCTGCCACTGGAACTCCAATTACGTGTATGTTGAACCATTTGATATTGTTCTACAAATCTGTTCTGTTGTTTTTTTTCCTCACTTTTCTTTCGTCTTTGTGTTTCAGTTGGGTAGTTGTGTTGACCTGTTTTCTGGCTCTGTGATCCTAGCCTCTGCTTTGTTTAATCTACTCTTACACACATCTGGTCAACTCCTCACTTATGATGCTATAATTTTCCTTTCTAGCATTTCCATTTGGGTTTTCTTTTTGTGGTTTCTGTATCTCTCTTGAAATTCTCCATTTCTTCAAACATTTTGTCTATCTTTCCCGCTAGATATTTTAACATTTTAATTATAATTATCTTAAAATTTCAGTCTGATAATTTCAACATCTACATTTCTCTGTGTTTGTTTCTATTTTTTTTTATGACCATACATATATTTTCTTGTTTTTATATATGTCTTGTGATTTTTAATTGCATTCTGGGCACTTAATATAAAAGAATAGTAGAGACTGAAGTAAATAACATTTACCTTCAGAAAGCAGCACACCCTTTGTGTGCCTTGTATATCCCCGTCCTAGAGTAGGGAGAGAGCCAATTTGATCTGTTGTTGAGCTGGACGTGCAAGTTTTTGAAGTTTTAGTTTACTACAGGCCTTAAATGTTTTGTGGTTGAAATCTGGATTTTCTCTGTAGCAGGACCTGTGTCTTAGTACTGATAAGCTACCATAAATCTTCTTTTGCTTCACAGCTCACCATCAAGTTGTGAAGCTATTGAGTATCTCTCCTTGTTCTACAGACAAGCTGCTTACCTTTTGGGTTGCTGAGGACTCTCCTTTGCTGCTGAGGACTCTCCTTTGCTCTTAATTCCTGCCATTTCATCCTAATTTTTATTTTTATTTATTTATTTTGAGATGGAGTCTCACTCTGTCACCCTGGCTGGAGTGCAGAGGCAGGGTCTTGGCTCATTGAAACCTCCACCTCCCAAGTTTAAGCCATTCTCCTACCGCAGCCTCCCAAGTAACTGAGATTACAGGTGTGTGCCACCACGCCTGGTTAATTTTTTTATGGGGTTTCACTATATTGACCAGGCTGGTCTTGAACTCCTCCACCTACCTCTGCCTCCCTGGGATTACAGATGTGAGCCACCATACCTGACCTCATCTTAATTTTTAAAAAGGTTTTTCTGAAATAATCTTTTAGTTAGGAGCATGGAGGCCAGGTTTGGTGGCTCATGCATGTAATCCCAGCACTTTGGGAGGCCACAGTGAGCGGATCAGTTGAGGTCGGGAGTTCAAGACTAACTTGACCAACATGGAGAAACACTGTCTCTGTGAAAAATACAAAATTAGCCGGGCATGGTGGCACATGCCTGTAATCCCAGCTACTCCACAGGCTGAGGCACGAGAATCACTTGAGCACGGGAGGCAGAGGTTGTGGTGAGCCAAGACCTTGCCATTGCACTCCAGCCTGGACAACAAGAGTGAAATTGTCTCAAAAAAAAAAAAAAAAAAAAAATAGGAGCCTGGAAAGCAAAAGCCCACTTATATTATTTACTATAAAATTTAGCTAGCAGAATAAACCATATTTCCAGAACATTTTCCTCTTAAGATACTTCCCTATTTTTATTACTTTTTCAGCATAAATATAAAAAGAAATTAAGCCTAGGATACTTTTATGCCTTACTAAAATCTTCTAAAAACTTATGACAAATAGCCGGGCGCGGTGGCTCAAGCCTGTAATCCCAGCACTTTGGGAGGCCGAGGCAGGTGGATCACGAGGTCAAGAGATCGAGACCATCCTGGTCAACATAGTGAAACCCCGTCTCTACTAAAAATACAAAAAATCAGCTGGGCATGGTGGCGCGTGCCTGTAATCCCAGCTACTCAGGAGGCTGAGGCAGGAGAATTGCCTGAACCCGGGAGGCGGAGGTTGCGGTGAGCCAAGATTGCGCCATTGCACTCCAGCCTGGGTAACAAAAGTGAAACCCCGTCTCAAAAAAAAAAAAAAAAAAAACTTATGACAAACGTAGTACAACCAGAGTTTTAAATTTTATTTTTAATTGACAAAATTGTATCTATTTATTGTGTACAACATGGCATTTTGAAATGTGTACACATTGTGGAATGGCTCAAGAAAGCTAATTAACATATGCGTGACCTCATATACTTATCATATTTATGATAAGAAAATTTAAAATCTATTCTCATGTTTTTCTAAATACAATTAATTGTTATTAACTATAGTCCTCATGTTGCACAGTAGATCTCTTGAACTTATCTCTCTTATTGAACTGAAATTTTGTATCCATTGACCAGCATCTCATCACTCACCCCTACTCCCTAAGCCATTGGTATCCGTATTATAATTTGACATGTTGGTGTGATACATCACAATATTCTGGCAAAAAATTATACTTACAACTGAAGAACATTGCAGCAGACAAAGTGTCATTGATTAATTAGAAATACATGTAGGCTAGCAATACTTTTTGAGATGTAGTGAAAGGTGATAAACCTAGCATTTCCAATGGATCACTTTAGTAGATGATAGTGTCCAACAATAGTGGGGAAAAGCAGTGGGAGATTGCCAAGTAGTAAAATGTGAACCTTTGAAAGTTTTCATGCCCACGTGCTTCCAGGTTTATGCCTGTAATCCCAGCACTTGGGGAGGCTGAGGCAGGTGGATCCCTTGAGGTCAGGAATTCAAGACCAGCCTGGCCAACATGGTGAAACCCTGTCTCTACTACAAATACAAAAATATTAGCTGGTATGGTGGCAGCAAGTGCCTGTAATCTCAGCTACTTGGGAGACTGAGGCAGGAGAATCGCTTGAACCCGGGAGGTGAAGGTTGCAGTGAGCTGACATCATGCCACTGTACTCCAGCCTGGGTGACCCAGCGAGACTCCATCTCAAAAAAAAAAATTATTATCGGTACAATGCTAGGTATAAAACTTCAGTATACATAAAAATAGAAACCACTTATTATGTTAATAAAAACTCAAGTAACTATTCTGTAAGAAAACCAGAAATACACAGAGTACACAAAATTATTCATGAATCAAATTACAGCACTTTTACCATAGTACTAGCCATGATAAGATTTTTAAAAATAGCTTTTAAATTGGAATATTTTCAGTCATTCTGAAGAGTTGAAACATGGTATCAGTGACACATATATAGTTGTTACCTAGATGTATTAATTGTTAATATTTTTTTACAATTCTGAAAAGTTACAACACATCTTTTATTTGGGAAGCTCAGAATTATAATTTGTTTCTCATTTTTTTTCAGTAGTTTGTTTTTATTTTTGTTTAGAAATTAGTTACAGAGACAAAAAGACACTATGACAGAGTTAGTCAGTGCCAAACTCATGACATCTGCTACTTGTGACCCTTTCCCATTCATTTAGGGCATGGGTTCTTATGGATCATAGCAAGAGAAGAGGAGGAAAAATGAGAGAATCTTTTGTTTTTTTTTTTTTTTTGAGACAGGGTTTCACCATGTTGGCCAGGCTGGTTTAGAACTCCTGGCCTCAAGTGATCCGCCTGCCTCGGGCTCCCAAAGTGCTGGGATTACAGGTGTGAGCCACTACACCCGGCCAGAATCTTTCTTTTATGAAACTATCTTTCCTCTTTTTTGTTGAATGCTTGTTGGTCTAAAGAATTAACCATGTGCATCAAGGCAGGGTGAATTCAATTTTTGTCCTCTTGAGTGAAAAAACATCAATTTTTTTGAGGTTGTTGTGGTATATATTATTCATCAGGAAGTTCACTATGATTTTGGATTCTGTTATATTTCCCACAAACCTGTCTTCAGGATTAATAGTTTACAGCTCTTCATTCAGATAAGAATTGGTGCTGAGGGATTTATGATATCTAACCTAATTTTCCATCACCATACCTTGACCTTGGACTTATAAGTTGTAGCCCATACAAAGCAATTGATTGCTACCCTTTATAGGGAAATGACCCTTTTGAATTGTAGAACAATACCTAATAAGGTCTTGATAATTGTGACTTATCCTCTGTCAGCTGTGATTGCATGCATCTCTCTGAAGCTGCCTTGGATTGATGGATGCAACTTATGACCAGAGCCAGTTCCAGTGGCTTTCTCCTTTCTCCTTAGTCTCCTCAGGGCTCCTGGAATGGGACTGATGAAATCATTTTTCTTTCACTGTGGTCTTCTCTAATGAAATATGGTAAAAGTTCATCTTCTCTTGAGCATAGCATTTTTTCCTTGTCAGATCTGCAGTCTTTCCTTTACTGAACTAATTTATCTACAAAAGCAGTGGCCTTGTATTTCCCTTTTGATTCAAAGAGCTCTGGAGTGGCTAAAAGGAATTTTCTTTGAAAAATTTAGAAGAGAGTCAGCTCTTTCTTTAGCCAAGACATTTGGTTTCCCTTTAAATGAATTTGAGAGAGAAATAAAGTGTGTTATTGGTGACCCTCTGGAATACTTCAAACTGTCTCATTCTCCAAGCATAGTTGAGCAAACCTTTAGGCAAACTATGTTAGGAGAAACCAAAAGTAATTTTTCTATATGTCCCAGGGTTGATGGATACCTTAGTCAGTACTAGAAATGAGGATGGGATAGTTTGGATCCCCCTCATTTAAATGAATCATCACTTATGAATTTGTGGAACCCTCAGAGTTAAGCTCTTTTTGAAGCAAGAGCCCACTAGCATATAAAGTATTGGATCATGAATAATACTGTATTTACTATTAACATGTGAAAGCAGCTGCTGCAACAAGAGAAGATCTTATTTCCTGCTGTCCAGGCGTGCCACAATTATACATGTTTATGTATTTTTCCCAATGGCTTTTGCTTGGGAGTACTTCATATATTACAGTCTGAACCCATGTTTGTATTTGTGTTTGCACAGATTTGTTGCCTAAATAAAACTATATTAAACATTTCTTAGGTACAGGAAAATGAAGACTCCTTATATTTAAACAAGGCAACATGTTTTAGTTGTCTTATTAAACATGTGGCCTCTTGCTGTCAAAGATGATATTGATTGCAACATTATGATAATTGGTTCTTAGGCAACGTCGCACATGTGATCAAGCTACCTTACTATTACTAGAAATGGATTCAGAGCAATCATAATGATTGGAATGACACTGCTCTTATCTCACCCACTCTGGCAGGACTTCACCCTGTAAAACATTTCTGGCAGTCCCAGGAGGCATCTACCATGTGTTCCTAAATTAGCACTCTCCAGCCTGCCATTGCTACTGCTTTGCCACTTCCATAGAGTCCTCTTTGGGTCCTGCTGTCTCCTGTTTGGTCCCAGTGCTCTGTGTCTGAGTCTTGCATCCTGACATTACCCCTGACGCCCCAGAATTTTCATAGAGCCAGAGCTGTGCGGCATCTGTGAGGCAGGGAAGAATGTCTTTGCGCCTTGGAGCTTGGTGTTGGACTCAGCTAGAGGGTTCACAAAGCACTGTGTGTGCAAGCAACCAGGAGAGCTCTTTCCTTTTTATGGTACCAGTTCTTCCTAGGACCTAGATATGGAAGGCATTCACTATCATAGTCAACAGTTATTGCTTATGTACTTAGCAATGTGATAAGCCCTATAGTTACTCATTAAGACTTGTTATGTAAGGTCTTTAACAGAATTCTTTTATCTGTACAAAGCAGTTGCTGTTATTATTTCTATTTTGCAGAGGAGGACACAAAGGTGTCAAGAGGCTGAATAATTTGCTCATTGTTAACCAGCAAACACTGCCAGTCTGACCTCAAAGCCCATGATCTTAATCACTAAATCTAAATACCTTCCTTGGCGTCACCCCTAGCCTCTAATAACCAAAGCTTTTGTGGGTACATGGTAGGTGTATATATTTATGGGGTACATGAAATATTTGGTAAAGGTATACAATATGTGATCATCATATCAGGATAAATGGGGTATCATCACCTCAAGCATTTATCCTTTTCTTTGTGTTACAAACAATCCAGTTATACTCTCTTATTTAAAAATGTCTTTATAGTTGGGTTTCTGAATGGACGTCCAACTTGTTGATTCCTGGTGCTAGAATCTGAGCAACCCATTGCTCCGGCCAAAACAGCGGCTTTAAGATTGATGGTGCTTTTCTGACTCTGCACCAAGAACCGCTGCTCCAGGGCAGCGGCAAAACCGCCTCACCGGCCTCAAGAGTCACGCTGGCGACACGTGGGGCTCCTCCGCTGGGAATCTCCTGGTGCGTGAGCAACAAAAATTGATCTGAAAGTGTGGCGTCCTCTCGTTCTCTGCTCTTTCGATGGGAGTTACAATCCTGAGCTGCTAGTGATCAGCCATCTTGGATCTCTCTCCCAAATTAAATTGTTTTAGTTTTTATTAGGTTGGCACAGAAGTAATCACTACTATTTGCCATTAAAAGTAATGGTGAAAACCGTGGTAACTTTTGCACTAACCAGGAGCTTTCACAAATAAGTGAGAACATGCAAAATTTGTCTTTCTATGGCTGGCTTATTCCACTTAACATAATGACCTCAGGTTCCATCCATGTTGTTGCAAATGACGGAATGTCCTTTTTTTTTTTTTTAACGGCCATGTAGTACTCCATTGTGTATATGTACCATATTTTCTTTATTGATTTGTCTGTTGATGAAAATTTAGCTTGCTTCCAAATCTTGGGCATTGTGAATATAGCTAGAATAAACAAGGGAGTGCAGATATCTCTTTGATATACTGATTTCCTTTCTTTTTTTTTTTTTTTTTGGGACGGAGTTTGGCCCTGTTACCCAGGCTGGAGTGCAATGGCGCAATCTCGGCTCACTGCAACCTCCACCTCCTGGGTTCAGGCAATTCTTCTGCCTCAGCCTCCTGAGTAGCTGGGATTACAGGCACGTGCCACCATGCCCAGCTAATTTTTTGCAGTTTTAGTAGAGACGGGGTTTCACCGTGTTGACCAGGATGGTCTCGATCTCTTGACCTGGTGATCCACCCGCCTCGGCCTCCCAAAGTGTTGGGATTACAGGCGTGAGTCACCGCGCCCGGCCCTGATTTCCTTTCTTTAGGTATATACCTAGCAGTAGGATTTCTGGATCATATGGTAGTTCTATTTTTAGTTTTTTGAGGAACCTCTGAACTGTTCTCCATAATGGTTGACTAATTTACATTCCCACCAATAGTATATGAGGGCTCCTCTTTCTCTACATCCTTGTCAGCATTTGTTATTTCCTGTTTTTTAGATACCAGCCATTCTAACTGGGGTGAGATGTTACCTCATTGTAGTTTTGATTTGTATTTCTCTGATGATCAGTAATGTTGAGTACCTTTTCATATAGCTATTTGCCATTTATATATCTTCTTTTGAGAGATACCTACTCAGATATTTTGCCCATTTTTAAATTGGATGATTAGATTGTTTTCTATGGAGTTGTTTGAGTGCCTTATATATTCTGGATATTAATCCATGGTCAAATGGATAGTTTGCAAATATTTTCTCCTATTCTGTGGGCTGTCTCTTCATTTTGCTGATTGTCTTCTTTGCTGTGCAGAGCTTTTTACCTTGATGTGATCCTGTTTGTCCATTTTTTGCTTTGGTTGCTTGTGCTTGTGGGGTATTACTCAAGGTACCTTAGCCCAGTCCAATGTACTGGAGAGTTTCCCCAGTGTTTTCTTGCAGTAGTTTTATAGTTTGAGGTCTTAGGTTTAAGTCTTTAATCTTTTTTTTTTTTTGAGGTGGAATCTCACTCTGTCACCAAGGATGGAGTGCAGTGGTGTGATCTCAGCTCACTGCAGCATCCACCTCCCGGATTCTAGTGATTCTCCTGCCTCAGCCTCTTGGGTAGCTGGGGTTACAGGTGCCTGCTACCATGCCTGGGTAATTTTTGTATTTTTAGTAGAGATGGGGTTTCACCATGTTGGCCAGGCTGGTCTTGAACTCCTGACCCCAGGCGATCCACTGGCCCTGGCCTCCCAAAGTGCTGGGATTACAGACATGAGGCACTGTGCCTGGCCCTATTGTTTCTTTTTCTTTCCTTTTTTTTTTTTGATGTCTCTTTGTCTGGTTTTGATATCAGGGTACTACCTGCCTCACAAAGTGAGTTTGGAAGTATTCCCTCCTCTGCTATTTTTATTTTTATTTTTTTAGAGATGGGGTTTCACCATGTTGGCCAGTCTTGTCTTGAACTCCTGACCTCGAGATCCACCTGCCTCGGCCTCCCAAAAGCTGGGATTACAGGTGTGAGGCACCTCACTGGTTCTCTGCTATTTTTTTTTTTTTTGGAATAGTTTGGGTCTGGACTTTTCTTTGCTGGAAGACTTTTTATTACGGTTTCAATCTCATTACTTTTGTTGTTGTTGTTGTTGAGACAGAGTCTTGCTCTGTCTCCTAGGCTGGAGTGCAGTGGTGCAATTTCAACTCATTGTAACCCCTGTCTCCTAGTTCAAGTGATTCTCATGCCTGAGCCTCCCGAGGAGCTGGGACTACAGGCACGCACCGGCTATTTTTTATACTTTTAGTAGAGGAGGGGTTTCAGTATGTTGGCCAGGCTGGTCGAGCTCGTTACTTGTTATTGGTCTGTTCACGGTTTTAGATTTCTTCATTTTTCAACCGTGGTAGGTTGTATGTGTCTAGGAATTTGTACATTTCCACTTTTCCCAGTTTATTAGCATATAGTTGCTCATAGTAGCCTCTACTGATCCTTTGAATTTCTGCAGTATCAGTTGTAATGTCTCCTTTTTCATCTCTGATTTTATTTTTTGGCATTTGTCTCTCCTCTTAGCCTGTCAATTCGTTTATCTTTTCAAAAAAACAACTTTTCATTTCAGTGTTCTTTTCTATTGTTTTCTTTGTTTCAATTTTATTTATTTCTGTTTTGATCTTTGTTACTTCTTTTGGAGTGCGTCAACATGATCATGGCTTGCTGCAGTCTTGGCCTCTCAGACTCAAGTGATTCTCCCAGCTCAGCCTCCTGAGTAGCTGGGACCACAGGCATGTGCCACCCTGCCTGGCTATTTACACTTTATTTTTGGTAGAGATTGGTCTTTCCATGTTGCTCAGGTTGGTCTTGAACTCCTGGGCCTAGGTAATTTTCCTGCCTCAGCTTCCCAAAATGCCAGGATTATAGGCATGAGCCCCTGTGCCTTGCCAATATTATTTCTTTTCTTCTACTTATTTTGGGTTTTGTTTGCTCTTACTTGTCTAGTTCTTGAAGATGCATCTTTAGGTTATTTGAAGTTTTGCTATTTCTTTGATGTAGGTTCCTGTAGCTATAAACTTTCCTCTTAGTACTGCTTTCACTGTATCCCATAGGTTTTGGTATGTTGTATTTCCATTATCATTTGTTTCAAAAAATGTTTAAATTTTCTTCTTATTTATTTTTATTTTTTATTGGCCCACTGGTCATGCAGGGGCATATTCTTTAATTTCCATATGTTTATGTAGTTTCCAAAATTCCTCTGGTTATTGATTTCTAGTTCTGTTCCATTGTGGTCAGAAAAGATACTTGATATAATTTCAATTTTTTTGAATTTTTAGTGGCTTGTTTTGTGGCCTAACATATGGTCTATCCTTGAGAATGATCTATGTGCTGAGAAGAATGTGTATGCTGTGGCCACTGGATGAAATGTTCTGTAGACATGTTACATCCATTAGGTCTATAGTGCAGGTTAAGTTCATGGTTTCTTTGTTGTCTATCTGGATGTTCTGTCCAAATGCTGAAAGTGGAATTTTGAAGTCTCTAGCTATTATTTTATTAGAGTTTCTCTCTCTTTTCAACTCTAAAAATATTTTCTTATATATCTGGGTGTTCTAGTGTTGGATGCATATATATTTAAATTGTTACCCAGGCTGGAGTGCAATGGCGCGATCTCGGCTCACCGCAACCTCCGCCTCCTGGGTTCAGGCAATTCTCCTGCCTCAGCCTCCTGAGCAGCTGGGACTACAGGCACACGCCACCATGCCCAGCTAATTTTTTGTATTTTTAGTAGAGACGGGGTTTCACCATGTTGACCAGGATGGTCTCGATCTCATGACCTCGTGATCCACCCGCCTCGGCCTCCCAAAGTGCTGGGATTACAGGCTTGAGCCACCGCGCCCGGCCCTATTTAAAATTGTTATATTCTTGTGCTGAGCTGACCACTTTATAATTATATAGTGACCTTTTTGGTCTCTTTATAGTTTTTTTTTTTTTTTTTGCAATCTATTTTGTCTGATATACATATAGCTATTCCTGCTAGTTTTCTGGTTTTCATTGGCATGGAATATCTTTTTCTATCTCTTCATTTTCAGTCTATTTAGTTTATTTTTATTTATTTTTATTTTTATCCTTGAGATGGAGTCTCACTTTGTCACCCAGTCTGGAGAGCAGTGGTGCCATCTTGGCTCAGTGAAACCTCTTCCTACTGTGTTAAGCAATTTTTCTGCCTCAGCCTCCTGAGTAGCTGGGACTACAGGCATGTGCCACCACACTCGGCTAATTTTTTATTTTTAGTAGAGACAGGGTTTCTCCATGTTAGCCAGGATGGTATTGATCGCCTTACCTTGTGATCCTTCCGCCTTGGTCTCCCAAAGTGTTGGGATTACAGGTGTGAGCCACCATGCCCAGCCTGTTTTTATTTTTTGAGACTAAGTCTCACTCTGTTGCCCAGGCTGGAGTGTAGTGGTGTTATCTTGGCTCACTGCAACCTCCACCTTCCAGGTTCAAGTGCTTCTCCTGCCTCAGCCTACCAAGTAACTAGGACTAAAGGTGCACCAACCTTGCCCTGCTAACTTTTTGTTGTTGTTGTTATTTTTATTTTTAAAATTATGCTTTAAGTTCTGGGGTAAATGTGCAGAATGTGCAGGTTTGTTCCATAGGTATGCATGTGCCATGGTGGTTTCCTGCACCCATCAACCCATCATCTAAATTAGATATTTTTCTTAATGCTATCCCTCCCCTGGCCCCCCACCCCCCAACAGGCCTCTGTGTGTGATGTTCCCCTCCCTGTGTCCATGTGTCCTCATTGTTCAACTCCCACTTATGAATGAGAACATGTGATGTTTGGTTTTCTGTCCCTGTGTTAGTTTGCTGAGAATGATGGTTTCTAGCTTCATCCGTATCTCTGCAAAGGACATGAAACTCATCCTTTTTATGGCTGCTTAGTATTCCATGGTATATATGTGCCACATTTTCTTTATCCAGTCTGTTATTGATGGGCATTTGAATTGGTTCCAAGTCTTTGCTATTGTGAATAGTGCTGCAGTAAACATATGTGTACATGTGTCTTTATAGTAGAATGATTTATGATCCTTTGGGTGTATATGCAGTAATGGGATTGCTGAGTCAAATGGTATTTCTGGTTATAGATCCTTGAGAAATTGCCACACTGTCTTCCACAATGGTTGAACTAATGTACGCTTCCACCAACAGTGTAAAAGTGTTCCTATTCCTCCACATCCTCTTCAGCATCTGTTGTTTCCTGACTTTTTAATGGTGGCCATTCTAACTGGCATGCGGTGGTATCTCATTGTGGTTTTGATTTGCATTTCTCTAATGACCAGTGATTATGAGGTTTTTTTCATATGTTTATTGGCTGCATAAATGCATTCTTTTGAAAAGTGTTCATATCCTTTGCCTACTTTTTGATGTTTTTTTTTTTTTTTTCTTGTAAATTTGTTTAAGGTCCTTGTAGATTCTGGATATTAACCCTTTGTCAGATAAATAGGTTGCAAAATTTTTCTCCCATTCTGTAGGTTGCCTGTTCATTCTAATGATAGTTTATTTTGCTGTGCAGAAGCTCTTTAGTTTAATTAGATCACATTTGTTAATTTTGGCTTTTGTTACCATTGTTTTTGGTGTTTTAGTCATGAAGTCTTTGCCCATGCCTATGTCCTGAATGGTATTGCCTAGGTTTTCTTCTAAGGTTTTTATCGTTTTAGGTCTTACATTTAAGTTTTTAATCCATCTTGAGTTAATTTTTGTATAAGGTGTAAGGAAGGAATCTAGTTTCAGCTTTCTGCATATGGCTAGTCAGTTTTCCCAACATCATTTATTTAATAGGGAATCCTTTCCCCATTGCTTGTTTTTGTCAGGTTTGTCAAAGATCAGATGGTTGTAGATGTGTGGTGTTATTTCAGAGGCCTCTGTTCTGTTCCATTGGTCTATATCTGTTTTGGAAACAGTACCATGCAGTTTTGATTACTGTAGCCTTGTAGTATAGTTTGAAGTCAGGTAGCATGATGCCTCCAGCTTTGTTCTTTTTGCTTAGGATTGTCTTGACTATGCAAGCTCTTTTTTGGTTTTATATGAAATTTGAAGTAGTTTTTTCCAATTTTGTGAGGAAAGTCAATGTAGCTTGATGGGGATAGCATTTAATCTATAAATTACTTTGGGCAGTATAGCCATTTTCACAATATTGATTGTTCCTAACCATGAGCATGCAATGTTTTTCCATTTGTTTGTGTCCGCTCTTATTTCCTTGAGCAGTGGTTTATAGTTTTCTTTGAAGACGTCCATCACATTCTTCGTTAGTTGTATTCCTAGATATTTTATTCTCTTTTTTTTTTTTTTTTTTTTTTTTTTT
>NW_022436990.1:8561228-8599907 GCF_009761245.1 Sapajus apella
GGACGGAGTTTCGCTCTTGTTACCCAGGCTGGAGTGCAATGGCGCGACCTCGGCTCACCTCAACCTCCGCCTCCTGGGTTCAGGCAATTCTCCTGCCTCAGCCTCCTGAGTAGCTGGGATTACAGGCACGTGCCACCATGCCCAGCTAATTTTTTTGTATTTTTAGTAGAGACGGGGTTTCACTATGTTGACCAGGATGGTCTCGATCTCTTGACCTTGTGATCCACCCGCCTCGGCCTCCCAAAGTGCTGGGATTACAGGCTTGAGCCACCGCGCCCGGCCAGATATTTTATTCTCTTTGTAGCTATTGTGAGTGGGAGTTCACTCTTGATTTGGCTCTCTGTTATTGGTTGTGATTTTTCCACATTGATTTTGTATTCTGAGACTTTGCTGAAATTGCTTATCAGCTTAAGGAGATTTTGGGCTGAGATAATGGGATTTTCTAAATATACAATCATGTCATCTGCAAACAGGGACAAGTTGACTTCCTCTCTTCTTATTTGAATATTCTTTATTTCTTTCTCTTGCCTTATTGCCCTGGCCAATACTTCCAATACTGTGTTGAATGGGAGTGGTAAAAGAGGGCACCTTGTCTTGTGCCGATTTTCAAAGGGAGTGCTTCCAGTTTTTGCCCATTCAGTATGATATTGGCTAAGGGTTTGTCATAAATAGCTCTTATTATTTTGAGATACATTCCCATCAATACCTAGTTTAGTGAGAGTTTTTAGCATGAAGTGGTGTTGAGTTTTATCCAAGGCCTTTTCTGCATCTATTGAGATAATCATGTGTTTTTTGTCATTGGATCTGTTTATGTGATGGATTACGTTTATTGATTTGTGTACGTTGAACCAGTCTTGCATCCCAGGGATGAAGCTGAGTTGATCGTGGTGGATAAGTTTTTTGATGTGCTGTTGGATTTGATTTGCTAGTATTTTATTGAGGATTTTCACACTGATGTCCATCAGGGATATTGGCCTGAAATTTTCTTTTTTTGTGTGTCTCTGCCAGGTTTTGAAATCAGGATGCTGGCCTCATAAAATGAGTTAGGGAGGAGTCCCTCTATTGTTTGGAATAGTTTCAGAAGGAATGGTACCAGCTCTTCTTTGTACCTCTGGTAGAATTCAGCTGGGAATCCACCTGATCCTGGGCTTTTTTTGGTTGGTAGGCTAATAATTAGTGCTTCAATTTCAGAACTTGTTATTGGTTTATTCAGGGATTCAACTTCTTCCTGGTTTAGTCTTGAGAGGCTGAATGTGAATGTGTCCACTAATTTATCAATTTCTTCTAGATTTTGTAGTTTATTTGCAAAGAGGTGTTTATAGTATTCTCTGATGATAGTTTGTATTTCTGTGGAATCAGTGGTGATATCCCCTTTATCATTTTTTATTGTGTCTATTTTATTCTTCTCTCTTTTCTTCTTTATTAGTCTTGCTAGTGATCTATCTATTTTGTTAATCTTTTCAAAAAACCAGCTTCTGAAATCATTGATTTTTTAAAAGGGTTTTTTGTATCTATCTTCTTCTTAGTTATTTCTTGTTTTCTGATCTTAGTTATTTCTTATTTTCTGCTAGCTTTTGAATTTGTTTGCTCTTGCTTCTCTAGTTCTTTTAATTGTGATGTTTAGGATGTTGATTTTAGATCTTTCCTGCTTCCTCCTTTGGGCATTTAGTGCTTAGTTTCTCTCTAAACACTGCTTTAGCTGCCTCCCAGAGATTCTGGTATGTTATATCTTTGTTCTCACTGGTTTCAAAGAACTTATTTATTCTGCCTTAATTTCATTATTTATCCAATAGTCATTCAGGAGCAGGTTGTTCCGTTTCCATGTAGTTGTGCAGTATTGAGTGAGTTTCTTAATCCTGAGTTCTAATTTGATTGCGCTGTGGTCTGAGAGACTGTTTGTTATGATTTCCATTATTTCGCATTTGCTGAGGAGTGTTCTACTTCCAATTATGTGGTCATTTTAGAATACGTGTGATGTGGTGCTGAGAAGAATGTATATTCTATTGATTTGAGGTGTAGAGTTCTGTAGATGTCTATTAGTTTCACTTTGTCCAGAGCAAAGTTCAAGTCCTGAAAATCCTTGTTAATTTTCTGTCTCATTGATCTCTCTAATATTGACAGTGGGGTGTTAAAGTCTTCCACTATTATTGTATGGGAGTCTAAGTCTCTTTGTAGGTCTCTAAGAATTTGCTTTATGAATCTGGGTACTCCTGTATTGGGTGCATATGTATTTAGGACAGTTCGATTTTCTTGTTGCATCGATCCCTTTACCATTATGTAATGCCCTTCTTTGTCTTTTTTGATCTTTGTTGATTTAATGTCTGTTTTATCAGAGACTAGGATTGCAACCCCTGCTTTTCTTTGCTTTCCATTTGCTTGGTAAATATTCCTCCATCCCTTTATTTTGAGCCTACGTGTGTCTTTGCATGTGAGATGGGTTTCCTGAATACAGCACACTGATGGGTCTTGGTCTTGACTCTTTATCCAATTTGCCAGTCTGTGTCTTTAAATTGGAGCATTTAGCTGATTTGCATTTAAGGTTATTATTGTTATATGTGGATTTGATCCTGTCATTATGATGCTAGCTGGTTATTTTGCCTGTTAGTTGATGCAGTTTCTTCCTAGTGTCGATAGTCTTTACAATGTGGTATATTTCTCAGTGGCTGGTACTGGTTTTTCCTTTCCATATTTAGCGTTTCCTTCAGGAGCTCTTGTAAGGCAGACCTCGTGGTGACAAAATCTCAGCATTTGGTTGTCTGTAAGGCAGGCCTGGTGGTGACAAAATTTCTCAGCGTTTGGTTGTCTATAAAGGATTATATTTCTCCTTCACTTATGAAGCTTAGTTTGGTCAGATATGAAATTCTGGGTTGAAAATCCTTTTCTTTAAGAATGTTGAGGCTGGGCGTGGTGGCTCATGCCTGTAATCCCAGCACTTTGGGAGGCCGAGACAGGCGGATCACCTGAGGTCGGGAGTTTGAGTCCAACCTGACCAACATGCAGAAACCCCATCTCTACTAAAAATACAAAAAATTAGCTGGGTGTGGTGGCACATGCCTGTAATCCCAGCTGTTCAGGAGGCTGAGTTAAGAGAATTGCTTGAAGCCTGGAGGTGGAGGTTGCCATGAGCCAAGATTGCGCCATTGCGTTCCAGCCTGTGCAACAAAAATGAAACTATGTCTCCAAAAAAAAAAAAAAAAAAGCTGAATATTGGCCCCCACTTTCTTCTGGCGTGTAGGGTTTCTGCAGAGATCTGCTGTTAGTCTGATGGGATTCCCTTTGTGAGTAACCCAACCTTTCTCTCTGGCTGCCCTTAAAATTTTTTCCTTCATTTCAACATTGGTGAATCTGACAATTATGTGTCTTGGGATTGCTCTTCTTGAGGAGTATCTTTTTGGTGTTCGCTGCATTTCCTGAATTTGAATATTGGACTGTCTTGCTAGGTTGGAAAAGTTGTCCTGGGTAACATCCTGAAGAGTGTTTTCATTCATTGGTTCCATTCTCCCTGTCACTTTCAGGTACACCACTTTCAAACGTGGGTTTGGTCTTTTAACATAGTCCCATATTTCTTGGCGGCTTTGTTCCTTTTCATTCTTTTTTCTAATCTTGTCTTCACGGTTTATTTCATTAAGTTGATCTTCAGTCTCTGATATCCTTTCTTCTGTTTGATCGATTTAGCTATTGATACTTGTGTATGCTTCACGCAGTTCTCGTTCTGTGTTTTCCAGCTCCATCATGTCATTTATGTTCTTTTCTAAACTGGTTATTCTAGTTAGTAGTTCCTCTAACCTTTTTTCAAGGTTCTTAGCTTCCTTGTGTTGGATTAGAACATTCTCCTTTAGTTCAGAGGAGTTTGTAATTATCTACCTTCTGAAGCCTACTTCTGTCAGTTTGTCAACTCATTCTCCATCCAGTTTTGTTCCCTTGCTGGTAAGGAGTTGTGATCCTTTGGAGAAGAGGTGTTCCGATTTTTGGAATTTTCAGCTTTTTTTGCACTGGTTTTTCCTCATCTTTGTGGAGTTATCTATCTTTGGCCTTTGATGTTGGTGACCTTTGGATGGGGTTTTTGTGTGGACATCCTTTTTGTTGATGTTGATGCTATTCCTTTCCGTTTGTTAGTTTTCCTTCTAACAGTCAGGTCCCTCTGCTGCAGGTCTGCTGGAGTTTGCTGGAGGTCCACTCCAGCAAACAGGGTCCACTCCACAGAGGCTTTGCCAAGCTGTGGTGGGCTTCACCTAGTTCGAAATTCCCAGAGGCTTTGTTTACACTGTAAGGGGAAAACCGCCTACTCAAGCCTCAGTGATGGCAGGTGCCCTTCTCCCCACCAAGCTCGAGCTTCCCAGGTCTACTTCAGGCTGCTGTGCTGGCAGTGAGAATTTTTTTTTTTTCTTTTTTTAAATTTCTCAAGAAACTCTTACAGAAGGCAGTGAGAATTTCAAGCCAGTAGATCTTAGCTTGCTGGGCTCCATCAGGGTGAGATGCACTGAGCTAGACCTCTTGGGTCCCTGGCTTCAGCCCCTTTTCCAGGGGAATAAACAGTTCTGTCTTGCTGGCGTTCCATGCACCACTGAGGTATGAAAAAAAACTACTGCACCTAGCTCAGTGTCTGCCCAAATGGCCGCCCAGTTTTGTGCTAGAAACCCAGGGCTCTGGTGGTGTAGGCACCCGAGGGAATCTCCTGGTCTGCGGGTTGCAAAGACTGTGGGAAAAGCATAGTATCTGGGCCAGAATGCACCATTCCTCACGGCACAGTCCCTTATGGCTTTCCTTGGCTGGGGAGGGAGTTCCCTAACCCCTTGCACTTCCTGAGTAAGGCAACACCCCACCCTGCTTTGGCTCACCCTCCATGGGCTGAACCCACTGCCTAACCAGTCTCAGTGAGATGAACTGGGTACCTTAATTGGTAATGCAGAAATCACGTATCTTCTGCATTGATCTTACTAGGAGCAGCAGACAGTGGGTGTTCCTATTTGGCCATCTTGCCTGAGACCCCACTGTTGTTCAAGTTTTGTATTTTTAGTAGAGATGGGGTTTTGCCATGTCGGCCAACTGGTCTCGAACTCCTGACCTCAAGTGATCCACCCACCTCAGCCTTCCAAAGTTCTGGGATTACAGGCACAAGCCACCACATCTAGTTTATGTGTATATTTATAGGAAAAGTATGTTTCTTGTAGGCAACAGATCATTGGGTCCTGCTTTTTTTTTTTTTTTTTAAATTCATTCAGCTACCCTATGTCTTTTGATTGGTGAGTTTAGTCTATTTACATTCCATGTGATTACTGATCAGTAAGGATGTATTCCCACTATTTTGTTATTTGTATTCTGGTTTTCTTTTCCTTCTTTCTTGCCTTCCTGTCTTCCTTTAATGAAGGTGATTTTCTCTGGCAGTATGTTTTAATTTTTTGCTTTTTATTTTTGTGTATTTGTTGTACATTTTTTTGATTTGAGGTTATCTGAGGAGGCTTGGAAATAATATGTTATACCCCATTATTTAAAAATATTAAAAGATTTTATAACAACGTATCACTGATTGCATAAACAAATGAATAAAGAGAAAATAAAAACTCTACACTTTAAATTTATCCCCCCCGCTTTTAAACATTTTGTTGCTTCTGTTTATATCTTACTGCACTGTCAGTGACTTGAAATGTTTTAGTTTTTATTTTTTATCATCTCATCTTTTAGTGTTCTTTTTATTATTAAATTTTTAGTAGCAATGAGGTCTTGCTATGCTACCCAGGCTGGCCTTGAACTCCTGAGCTCAAGTGATCCTCCTGCCTCCCCAAGTGCTGGTATTACAGCTGTGACCTACTGCATCTGGCTATCTTTTAGTTTTTCTACTGAAGATTTAAGTATTTTATTACCACAATTACGGTATTATAATATTCTGTGTTTTTCTGTGTACTTACTGTTACCAATGGGTTTGCTACCTTCAGATGATTTCTTATTGCTCATTAACATTATTTTCTGTCAGATTGAAGAAATCCCTTTTGCATTTCATGTAGGACAGGCCTCATACTGATAAAATCCCTCAGCTTTTGCTTATTTGAGAAAGTCTTACTTTCTCCTTCATGTTTGAAGGATATTTTCACTGGATATACTGTTCTAGGATAAACATTTTTTTCCTTCAGCACTTTAAATATGCCATGCTACTCTCTCCTGGCCTGGAAGGTTTCCACTGAGAAATCTGCTGCCAGATGTATTAGAGCTCCACTGTATGTTATTTCTTTCTTTTGCTGCTTTTAGGATCCTTTCTTTATCCTTGACCTTTGAAAGTTTGATTATTATTATTAATTTTTCTTTTTTTGAGATGGAGTCTCACTTTGTCGCCAGGCTAGAGTGCAGTGGCATGATCTCAGCTCACTGCAGCCTCTACCTCCCAGTTCAAGTGATTCTACTACCTCAGTCTCCCAAGTAGCTGGGACTACAGGCACTTGCCACCACACCCAATTAATTTTTGTATTTTTAGTAGAGATGGAGTTTCATCATGTTGGCCAGGATGGTCTCAATCTCCTGACCTCATGATCTGCCCGCCTAGGCCTCCCAAAGAGCTGGGATTACAGGTGTCAACTACTGCACCTGGCGGGAAGTTTGATTATTAAGTGTTGATATGGTTTGGGTGTGTCCTCACCCAAGGCTCTCTCTCTCTCTCTCTTTTTTTTTTTTTTTAGGCAGAGTCTCGCTCTGTTGCCCAGGCCAGAGTATAGTGACGTGATCTCAGCTCACTGAAACCTCCACCTCCTGGGTTCATGCGATTCTCCTGCCTGCCTCAGCCCCCTGAGTAGCTGGGATTACATGCCACCACACCCAGCTAATTTTTGTATTTTTAGTAGAGACAAGGCTTCACCATGTTGGACAGGCGGATCTTGATCTCCTGACCTTGTGATCCACCCACCTTGGCCTTCGAAAGTGCTGGGATTACAGGCATGAGCCACTGCGTCCCGCCAGAATTCTAACTTCTCTGTGTTATCTTTAATTTTGTTGAGTTTCCTCAAAACAATTATTTTGCCTTCTCTGTCTGAAAGGTCACAGCAGATTGAAACTGGAGCAACAGCCAGGGGCATGTCCTGTTGCCTGGGGTTGTTCCACTGGGCACTCCTTGAAGTGAGGCCAGCCAGTGGGGCCCAAACTCTCCAAAGAATTTATGCAGGTGGCCTTGGCCACCTAATTACACCAACAGTGGGCTGGCATTTAGGGGTTGGGCTGCACAATCACATTAAGGATTGCAAGACATTCAGGAGCTGGGCAACAATGACTCATCAATCCTATAAAATGTGTGGGCAAAAGCCAATTACACATTTACGCCAAAAATACTTTACATTATGCCAAGCTTTTTCTCTTAGCAGAGTCTCCTCTCTTGCCGTTATTCATGAAATGACCCTGGTAGGCAGAGTCTGGAAGAGCATGACTTTTTAAATTGACCTTCAGTCACATTGGCTGACTTATGTTTTCATAATGTTCAAGGTGCATGTTTCTAATCCAATTGTGGAATGAGGTTAATGAAATAGTACTGTCCCACACATGAGGCTGAATGTCATTGCTGAGGTGAAGATGAGGAGGTCTGAACTGTGTCACAGGAACAAGGCTGCATAAGTACCTCCTAGGAAGACCAAAGCACACCTATACATATTTTTATTTCAGTGTTGCAAACTCTCACTCTGTCGTCCAGGCTGGAGTGCAGTGGCGCCATCTCTGCTCACTGCAACCTCCACCTCCCAGGTTCAAGTGATTCTCCTGTCTCAGCCTCCTGAGTAGGTGGGATTACAGGCGTGCACCACCATTTCTGGCTAATTTTTGTATTTTTAGTAGAGATGGGGTTTCATCATATTGGCCAGGCTGGTCTCAAATGCCTGACCTCATGATCTGCCCACCTCAGCCTCCCAAAGTGCTGGGAATACAGGCATGAGCCACCGTGCCCAGCTGAAAATAAGCACTTTTAAAAACAGAAGTCCACAAAATGTTTTAGATTTTATTTTTTACATTGGATTAAGTTAAAAAACGTTTACTATTGGTTTATCATTAACTGCTAAAGACTTGAAGCATATGGATAAATAGCAATGAAAAGCACTGAAATAGAATGTAGCCTTGATATACGAGTTATTATACACAGTGGATTAAGGGAAGAAGTCGATATGTCTGCTATACATACTTAAAATGTGACTCACCTATTCAGTGAAGAAACTTAGAGAAGAGGATTCATCTGAACCCTAGTCTCATTTGATCACAGGATATTTCACTAGCTTTGGGGGACTGTCAGATCACTTGAAAAAAACATTTATTTAATTTGTCTTGCAGTCACAAATGATTGTACTCCCTCAGGATTGTAAGTCAGATGAGACAGCTTTCTGAGTTTCAGGGGCATAGAGATTGGTACCTGTTTCATTCTGTTTCTTGTTTTCATTCTGTGCGCTGGCTATCACAAAGGGCTAAGATCATGTTTTCTTCATAGTCTCCTGCTGGAGATGCAAGGCTGATATTTTGTTCCCCCCTCTTGGTCAAGGGAGGGCATTCAGTCCTAAGTTAGTCAGGCTATAGACTGGTTGGTGGCTTATAAGATGGTTTGATACCAAGAATTTGCCCCAATTATTATGATGGCGACCATACTGGAACAAGCAATGTCTTTGTTTAAAGAGAATCAAGATACAGAGAGGGTTAGTTGGCTGTGGGAGTAGGAGCTGGAAATGCGTACAGAGAGGAGGCCGTCTGCAGATGCCACGCCACAATGCTTAAGTCAAGAGGTAGAAAAAGTGCATGGATAGTTCTCAGCAGTGCAGCCTGAGCTGTGTCTCACCGGCGGTTAACAGATGTCCCTGAAACGCGGTTTTCTAAGTGAGCACATTTGGGAAACACCACATCTAACTCCCCTTCTGCAGGGTCATACAATGCTTTAGCTTCTTAAAGACAGAATCCTACAGTAAGAAGCTTGTGTAACCTTGACTCGGTGTTTCCCAGACTTGTTGGACAAAGGACTGTCACCTGTTATCATCTTTTATAACACATGTGTTCCATGGAGCAGAGTTTAGAGTAGGGGTTTGTATCTGTGGGTGGAAGCAGAAGAATGGCTGCAGAAACAGAGACAATTCAGTCCCACATCAGGGCAGTCCAGAAACTCCTTTGCTGAGGCAGTGACAAATTTCTGGTTATTAGATCTGTTTTACACTCTGAACTGCCTTCTAGTCATTGTGCGATCTGGGTACAGCTGCTCTCATATTTTAGAGCTGCAGTAATATTTTTGTGTTCCTTATTTCAGTGAGTATTCTTATCCCAAACCTCCACTAATTAAGATGAAGGCCCGAATTAAGTCTTTTCTCTTGTAACTGAGATTCTGATTAATGTACAGGATGTCAGATGTGACTTTCTAGTTGTCTCCCCAGAACACTATGACAGGTGACAAATGTCCCCACTATCTCATGAGATGTTGGATCACCTCTGCAGCACTAGCTAAGAGATGATGGAAATGGTGTTGCAGCATTCTCCCCATGTGCTCCAGGTGAGGGAGAAGAGGGTAGAATCCACTGTGGGAGTGGGCAGTGAGACCCCTTAGGTAAGAGAGTTGTCAGTGTGCCTTCCTGGGGGGGGGGACACTGGGTTATAAGGCAAGTGAGGGAGCCTTCAGTGTCAGGGATATAGGGACTGTTACCTGTTTCCTTCTGACTAGAGCTGGCAGAGTGCGGTGAAGAGGTGATTGGGGAGAAGCTGTACTCCCATTGGTGGAGGGGTAAGGTGTGAACACTGAGTACCCATGGAAGGAAGTAGCACTCAGGTTATCTTTAAAAAGAGGACCTTCTGGGCTGGGTGCAGTGGCTCAGCCTGTAATCCCAGCATTTTGGGAGGCCAAGGGGGGTGGATCACAAGGTCAGGAGATCGAGAACATCCTGGCCAACATGGTGAAACCCTGTCTCTACTAAGAATACGAAAAATTAGCTGGGCGTGGTGGTGCACGTCTGTAGCTTCAGCTACTTGGGAGGCTGAGGCAGGAGCATTGCTTGAACCCAAGAAGTGGAGATTGCAGTAAGCCGAGATCCCGCCACTGCACTACAGCCTGGGCGACAGTGTGTGACTATCTCAAAAACAAAAAAGAAAGAAAGAAACAAAAAGAGGACCTTCTGGAGGGGCAAGGCGAACCCAGAATCAAGTGGCTGGAGCTGGGCTGGGTGCAGTGGTGCATGCCTGTATTCAGCTATTTGGGTAGCTGAGGCAAGATCGCCTGAGCACAGGAGTCTAAGGCAGCAGTGAACTATGATTGCACACTACCCTAGGCAACAGAGCAAGATCCCATGTCGAATTAAAACAAAATATTGCTTGAGCCAGATAGCAGGACGCTGGAACAGAGAAGATGGCACTGGTGGCCAGTTGGAGGAGGTCCTGCCTATACTGGCGACTCTGACAGGTTCCACAGTGGAAAGTAGTGTCCCCGGGGAGGAGGAAGAGCCAGTAACTGTGTATGTGCTGCACTGAAGGCTACTCTCAAATGATAGTTCCACCAGGACCTCCATGTCCCTGCCTGTTCCCCCTCCTACCATATCCCCAGCCTGGAGAGGAGCCAGGGACAGCACAGGGCATGGGGAAGAGGCATAGAAGGCATAGAAGGTATTGACTATGCCCCCCACGACCCCCATCCAAACAGCAGGTTTCCCAGAAATAGGTCCCTCCTAGGGGTATAGAGAAGCTTTAATTGGAAATTTTTTGTCTGAAAGTGACCAAAGGGCTTTTATTATCTGGGAGACTGGAGAATCTATGAGCCTAGGGCTGGGACGGAGTGCACACAGTGAGTTGTGCAGGGAGTAGTCATGCTTTTGGTTTATTTAATTCTGGCTCCATGCAGTGGGAATAGGACAAAACTAAAAATCATTTTAAAGAGTTTATATGTGTTTACATTTTATAACAGGTGTTTACACTGCTTCCTAAGAAATTAATTACACACAAACTAATTCTAACGTCAAAGACTGTAGGCACTTATAATACATACACAATAAACAACCAATTAATATGCATTCGATCAATGAACACTTATTAAGCACCACAGCTGGGTATTGGGGCCTATGAGGACAGCCAGGAACGGATTGCTGCTCTCAGGAAGCACGCAGTGTAGTTTGAGAAGTCCCAGTCTAGCCTGGGGGTTTCTTACTAATAAGGAGCACAGCGGTGTCAGTTGTGGCACTGGTTTGAATGCATCTCTACTTTTAAGTCTGATTCAGTAGGTCTGCGTTGGGACCTAGGAATCTGCATTTCAACAAACACCTTGTTCTACAAGTCATCAATGGAGAGATAATAATCTAGCTCTCCAAATAACACCACATACAAAAGCAACTTTCACAGTATTGGGTCATGTATTATTGATTCTCACAGAGTTTGTCCCAGAATCCAGGATAGTATTATCTGTTTGGATAAAACAAAGTTTCTGCTTGCTCTTTGTTACATCAAATGAAAATAGCTGGATAAATTTTCACCAGATTAGAAGAGGATGTTTGGACTTGTCTGACTTAAGAAGTAAAGGAAATTTATTTTAGGGGTTCCCGAGGAGGGATGTCCTTTGAAGAGAGGGGCAGCTATCTTCCACAGCCATGTCCAGTGCTGATTTCTGACAATGCCACTTTCCCCACAAGCAATCTAGCCTCAGGGTGGGAGCAGCAGGAGTTAATTGATGTAATGTTGGTTAATGATTGATGTGAGCAGCCCAGAGGAGGCCAGGTAGGTACCTGATCACAGAATCTTCACAAAAACATATGCGGGAGAAAATGGACCATCAATGTATAAACAGAGAGTTTTTTCTTTTTTTTTTAGACAGAGTTCCAGGCTGGAGTGCCATGATGTGATCTCAGCTCACTGCAACCTCTGCCTCCCAGATTCAAACAATTCTTCTGCCTCAGCCTCCCGAGTAGCTGGGATTACAGGTGTGCCACCACACTGGCTAATTTTTGTGTTTTTTTTTGTAGAGTCAGGGTTTTGCCATGATGCCCAGGGTAGTCTTGAACTCCTGGCCTCAAGTGATCTACTCAACCCACCCCTCCCAGATTACAGGCATGAGACACCTTGTCTGGCCTAAACAGAGTGTTTTAATCCCCATTTTCCTATTTGGGAAGTCTGGACAATGATCTTGCCTTCTGTTTGTTTGTTATATAATTAGTACCATGCTGACATTTTTCCGTAAGGTTGTTGTAAGGAGTAATGAATAAAAGCTTCTGTTAAGCACTTGAAAACTTTATAAAGATGAGTTTTTTTTTTTTTTAAAGACGTGGTTTGTTATAGTTAAAAATGTAGAATAAGTGGGATAAGCTAAATTTTATTTCAAGATCTTAAACTTAGTTTAATCCAGCATTACTTTTTAGTATATTGATGATTTCATTTCCTTCACTGTTTAGATGACTCAGTGTACAGATGTGATGTAATTTTAAAATCACATATGCTCGCAGCAAAAGAAACTATCAACCAAGTAAACAGACACCCTACAGAATGGGATAAAATATTTGCAAACTATGCATCCAACAAAGGTCTAATATCCAGAATCCATAAGAACTTCAACAAGTTTATAAGCAAAAAACAACCCCATTAAAAACTGGGCAAAGGACATGAATAGACACTTTTCAAAAGAAGACATATATGCAGCCAACAAGCATATGAAAAAATGTTTAACGTCACCAGTCATTAGAGAAATGCAAATCAAAACCATGATGAGAAACCATCTTACACCAGTCGGAATGGCTATTATTAAAAAGTCAAAAAATAACAGACACTGGTGACGTTGTAGAGAAAAGGGAATGCTTGCATACTGCTGGTAGGAGTGTAAATTAGTTCAGCCAATGTGGAAAGCAGTTTGGCAATTCCTCAAGGAACTTAAAGCAGCCTTATCCAGACCAGGTGCAGTAGCTCAGGCCTGCAATCCCAGCACTTTGGGAGGCTAAACTGGGTGGATCACTTTAGGTCAGGAGTTTGAGACAAGCCTAGCCAACATGGGAAACCCCATTTCTAGTAAAAATAAAACAAACTTAGCTGGATGTGGTGGCTCATGCCTGTAATTCCAGCTACCTGGGAGGCAGAGGCTGCAGCGAGCCAAGATTGCACCACTGCTCTCTAACCTGGGTGACAGAGTGAGACTCTATCTCAAAAAAACAAAACAAAACCTAGACTTACCATTTAACCCAACACTCCTGCTATTGGGTATATACCCAAAGGAATACAAATTGTTCTATCATAAAGACATATGAACATATATGTTTATTGCAGCACTATTCACAATAGCAAAGACATGGAATCAACCTAAATGCCTATCAGTTGTAGATTGGATAAAGACTGGTGCATATACACCATGGAATACTATGCAGCCAGAAAAAAGAATGAGATAATATCCTTTGCAGCAACATGGATGGAGCTGGAGGCCATTATCCTAGGCAAACTAACACAGCAACAGAAAACCAAATACCACATATTCTCACTTAGAAGTGAGAGCTAAACAACAAGAACACAAGGACACTAGGAGGGGAACAGCAGACACTGTGGCTGACTCGAGGGTGGGGGGTGTAAGTGGGGAGAGGATCAGAAAAAATACCTATTGGGTACCATGCTTGTTACCTGGGTGACGAAATTATCTATACACCAAACCCTGGTAACATGCAGTTGACCTATATAACAAACCTGCACATGTACCCCTGAATCTAAAATATAAGTTCCAAAAAATCATAATAAAATAAAATGAATGAAACCCCATGTGCTTAGATTAAAAAAAAAATCTAACAAGCAGGCATAGTGGTGTTCACCTGTAGTCCCACCTACTTGGGAGGCTGATGCAGGAGGATTCTTTGAGTCCAGGAGTTGAAGTCCAGTCTGGGTAACATAGAGAGACCCCCACCCCGTTATCAAATCTCTAAAGACAAACAAACATCTAACACAGGAACAAGGACAATTGGAAAACAGGTTAAGCATATTTTTAGGAAGCTGAATAAGTTTTTAAGAGCTAAAACAAGTGAGAAGTATGCTAAGTAATAGCTGTGGACTTACAAAGGAATCTACTGTTCTTTTGGTTATTAATTTGCTAGAGGTCCTTGAGTCATGAATACAGATGAAAATCTATGAAAAATTGACACGTGTTCTCAAATTGGGGCCATACATCATCATGGTGAATGTATGGTGCAATATGATAATCTTAAGTGTTTAACATAATGTTATGCCTATAATTACATGTCTGGCATTATCTTTAATATGAACTGATTAATGAGGGTGACATAAAGCAAGGATGAATGTTAGTTATTCAGACACTGATGTTCAGATAGCCACCTGAGAAGTCATTTTTTTCCAAGTTCTATTCCTTAAGGATTGTAGAAATGTCAATTGTTTTTGCAGAGTTTCCATTTCAAGAAGCAGTCATTCATAATTCCCAGAGAACTCTTCCCTAACAGACTACAATAAAACTTAGAATTAATGGTGGTGACATTTTAGACCTAAGTTACTGCCTTCATGCTTTAAATAATTATCTTGTTATCCCTATGCAAGGGACTTGCAAAATTTTCATTTCATTCCTGGCTTATCTCTCAACTCCACAGCTTGACTAGTTCCCTGTCCCTTACAACTGAATGCAGGAGGCTGAATTTCTAATGTTCCTCTTAAAAATTCTCCTGCTTGTTACCAATACTTTTATGGTAATTCATCTAAAATAGTTTTTCAACAAACTTCTCAAAGGCTATCCTTGGCTGTCCATTTTCTCTCTTCATTTTTAGCTGAATAGCCTGTGTACACTAGTCCATTCTTCTGGTATTTGTATATTTCCTCCCCTCCCTCTCTTTCTCTACTTTATTTCTTAAAGGTGATTGATATCTTTAATCCCTAATTACCCCCCCCCCCCCCCGTCCCGTGTGAGCCTCTTTGTTCTCCGTGCCCTTTCCACTCTGCTCACAGGGCTCTTGGGCTCTGCCTCCCTCTCTATGTCCTTCTTCAAACCACTAAAGAGGCTCTCTTTAGGAACCTTTTCTTGATAAACTGAAGACAGAGTGCTGGGAAATGAAACCTTGAAAAAGACCTTGGAAACCTTGACCAGATGCTGGTCAGTCTGATTCCCTCCGTCTCTCAACCCCCAAAGGCTTATCTCCTCTATCCCTGCTGTGAGCCAGCCACTGGAAAAACACACCTGACCCTGCCAGCCAAGTGAGGGTGCCAAGAATGAGAGGGAAGCATTCTTCTCATCAGCAGATGGAAGGTCTCCCTCAGAGGATTTCTCAATGCCACCGGAATCAGAGTCTGTGTTTCTCAGGGCAAGCTATTCCCTGGAGGCCTCCTGAGCTCTGGCCATAATGTTCTCATACAGCTACCAAGAAGTCACAATGGAATTTGCTCCAACAATCCCAATGCCGTGTTGCTATTCTGTTCTTAAAGCTTACTCTGCATTATAAACGTAAGAAGTTTAACATGTAAATGTATTCTAAAGAAATGGGCTTTTGCGGCCAGGTGCAGTGGCTCATGCCCATAATTCCAGCACTTTGGGAGGCCGAGGTGGGTGGATCACCTGAGGTTGGGAGTTCAAGACCAGGCTGGCCAACATGGTGAAACCCTGTCTCTACTAAAATTACAAAAATTAGCTGGGTGTGGTGGCGCGCTTCTGTAATCCCAGCTACTCGGAGGCTGAGGCAGGAGAATCCTTGAACCCACGAGGTGGAGGTTGCACCACTGTACTCCAGCCTAGGAAACAGAGCGAGACTCTGTCTCAAAGAAAAACAAAACAAAGCAGAAATGGGCTTTTGCTATATGGTGGTTGGGACCTGGTTTTTGAGAGTGATTGGTGGTATGCAACATGTGGAGAATCCCTCCTTGAGGCCAAATTCTTTGGTATCAATAGTGTTCCATGTAGAGAACCTTTTCTTTGGATCTCTACAACTTTGGATTGTTTGTCAGAGATTGAGAAGGCACCAGACTCCTCCTTTTCCCCCTCGGTTACCACCTCCTGTGTGCACCAAATATTGTCTTTTTAAAATCATGGCGTGATAACATAGGGGTGTGGGTAAATTTTCATTAGTCCAATAAAATTCATTGGATATCCAAAATGAGCTTGTTTCATCCTTTGCATTTCAATCCCCTAACCCACCCAGCCTCACTTTACCCAGCATTCTTTGGTGGCTGGGATTTATCTCATAGGAAGGAAAAGGCCAAAGGCTTGACTTTCAAATAATTCATTTCCTGCAGTTGCTCACCTTCCCAGTCTCTTTTCTTGTTTCTGTTTTTAGCTCGTCATAGCTCTTTATAATTTTGAAATTAAAGTCCTTAAAAACAAATAAACGGTTTCACTGGGATGACTGTCAATTTTAAAATAAACGATTGTTGAGTGCCTACTATAAACTGAGAATGGACTAGGCACTTAAAAAAAAGCCAAATTAAAAACAAAGTCCATGTCATTAAGAATCTTACAGTCAGCAGGGAAGGCAGTTGCATAAACAAATAACTTAATACAAAGATAAATCGCTTTAATGAGGTTATATATCTGGGTCAAAGAGACCATTGGAGAAATGGAGCTTCTAAGTAGACCTGGGCGATGCACACAAGGCTTTCCAACAGACATATCTTCTCTAGTAGGAGTGTGGGGAGGGGCTGGCACAGAGGTGGAGGAGATGGCATGCAGCTGAGAGAATGGCATGTGCGCAGGCGCAGTGGCTCTGGAGGACAGCACGTGCTCAGTCACCGCAGCAATCAAGCGCGTCTGGAGAACTGGCTGTGAGTGGGTGCAGGAGGAGACTGAGACTAGGAAGAAAGGCAGGGATGAAGATCACGAAAGGCCTTGCCTACCATGGAAAAAGGAGTTTGCTAGATTTTGTCTTGAAGAGACTAGGGAGTCACTGAAAGATTTTGATCAGGGTAGTGATGTGATCAGACTTTTGTGTTTGAAGCATCCACTGTAGTGGAAGGGTGGAAGACAGTTTGGAGGGCAGCAAGACTGGAGGCAAGAAAGACCAGTGAGGATGCTTATATAATATTTAGTTTAAGAGACAGACAATGAAGACAAGAACAGGGCAGTGGGGTAGAGATAGAGAAAAGAAGTTTATGTGATACATAGAATTTGGTGACTGATTACTTATGGAGCAAGAAAGAGACATTTCTGGCTTGGTCAACTTGACATTTATCACATAGAGAAGACAGAGGAATAGGACTTTTGGGGGCAGGGGCTGGGAAGAGGAAGGATGAGTTTGGCTTTGAATGTATTGAGTTTGAGGTGCTGCTGGAACATTTCTAGTGGGAATGTGGAGTAGAAAAGGGGCTCCACAGGCCTGCAGCTTGGCAGAGAGTTCCGAGCTGGGGATACTGGTTTGGGAGTTACACTTGTGGGTGAATGTGTCAGGTGAGTGTGTGAGTATAGTGGGTAAGTCTGAGTAAAGGGAGTGAGAAAAATGAAAAGAGAAGATAAATAATGGAAGAGCAACATACTGCAGACATCATGACACTAAACACGCCAGCTTCCATCTCCCAAGGACAAGCACATTAGACAACCACGACCATCATTTTTGCACCCAAGAAAATCCATATTACTTCAATAACATTATTCAAAATCTTGTTCATACTCAAATTCCCAAAACTGTTCTTTATGGATAGTTTCTTACAAATCCAGGCTCCAATCCAGGTTCATGCATGGCATTTGGCTGTCACCCCTCTGCCGTCTCAGTCTAGGAAGTCCCCCAACCTTCCCTGGTTCTCCATGACCTGAGTCCTTTGAGAGTCCAGATCAGTTGTCCCACAGGACAGCCTATATCCTGGATCACAGTTAGATTTAAACCTGGTACTTCCTTCCTTTCTTTTTTTTTAAATATACATTATATATTAGATATTTCATCTTCAATATGATTCTCTCAGAGCATCAGGTAAAATTAGTGATTCCAGAGGAAAGGCAGCCTTTGTGAGAACAGACAGCACTCGGAGGCCAACCTGAGCCTCCCCTTGGCAGGAGGAGAAGGGCAGGGGGCAGAGAAGCACCTCAATTTCCTGCTCAGTTCTCTTTCTGGGCTAAGCCTCACCCCTCTCCTTTCTGCAAAGCCTGGCCTCAGGCTGACAAGGAGCCCACAAAGTCATGGGTGGCTGCTCATTTTGAGGAAGTGCTGGGCATTTTCTGGGCCTCAGATGGGCACGTGAAGCTGCCCTGGGAAGCAGGCCCCTATGGAGACAGTGAACCTGCTACTTTCAGTAGTTTACCAGTGAGAGATGTTTGTACCTCCCACTATGTCACACCAGAGGCATTCTAATGTTAGGAGCCCACCCCCTTAATGGTGAGATTTTTGACTATCATATCAGAAATTATCCAGATTATTAAATCTGACAAATCAGACATATACAAGTATATATATTTTTTGGTGGTCCTGGTCTTTTCTAAAAAAATGATACATGTTCCGAGTCTTTTATCTTTAAAGTATGGCTTCATGAAAGTCAACTTTGAAGCTATTTATTCAGATTGTTATTTCTTGGCTTTATGTTCCTATGGAAACTTGTATAGCAAATAGGTTGCTCTGAATGAGGCCTGGTCTGGTTCAGTTAAATCCAAGGCTTCTGTCAGTCTGGTTCACTGACATGACTAATTTCCTGTCTCCCATTATCCCCTACAGTTCTGATAGATAAACCAGTGTTTAAGGGGCAGACAGAGAAGAGTTACCTGCTGAGAAGCAGCAGCCATAGAGAGAAAAGGTGAACTGGGAGCAAGCGAATGTTTGTATCTGTCAGGACTCACTGGTGGCAAATAACAGAAGCCAAATGCAAACCGACTGAAGGAAAGAAAAGAATGTGTTACACAGATACAGGAGTGATCAGATATACAAATTTAGGCATGTAACTGGAATTTGTGGCTGGAACGTTTTGGGAAATCCAAAAACTTCATTTTCTTCTCTATTTCAAAATTCTAGGAAAATCACTGGTTGGTCTTCCTTGGTGAGGCCCACCCCTGGGTGGTCAGCCCTGGCAGGGAGGGGGAGGCCTGCAAGTACAAAAACAGGGTGGCTGGGGGCCAAACTGGGTGTTAAGGAAATTTCCTAGAGAAGAAGACATTGTTGGCCAGGCTCTAAGAGGGATTTATCACAGTGATGTCAAGACACTGAGGAAAGGAGTTTCAGGAGATGGGATGGGCTGCTGTGATATACAGCAGGAGGCCAAATGAGAGGGGAAGAATAATTCTTGGGTTTGGCATTTGGACTGTCAATGGTAACTTTAGCAGGATTCTTTTTTAGTGGAGTGAGGGCAGGGGATTGAAGAGAGAGTAGGAAGGAAGAGGCACAAAGGTCCATGTCCTAGGAGCTTGCTTTGAAAGGAAAGAGATATCCACTAGCAGCTAAGGTTTAAGATGGAAGAGACTTTTGCTAAAGCACACATTTCTTACCTGGGCTGCAGGGCTCTGGGAATCTCTCAAGCCTTTAGAAATGGGATGCAGATTTACCTGCTTCTCTAAGAGAGTTGTGATCCAGAAATACCAAGAACCACGGTGCTAAAGGAATGTTGGCAATAGAAAGGGGGAAGTGCAAGAAAGAGGAGAGGTGATAGATAGCTTGAGGAGGGGCCAGAGGAGGAGCCAGGACACAAAGAGAAGGATGACCCTTGTTGGGAAGAGGATGGTTGGTTTCCTCTTCTTCTGAGGGGAGTGGGGGCTGGTGAGGGGATAGGAAATTCAGGGCAGGTGCAGATGTGTTTGTAGGTAGGGAATCTTCCTTCCTCCCTTCCCTTCCTTCCCTTCCCTTCCTTCCCTTCCCTCCCTCCCTTCCTCTCTTTCTTTCTCTCTTTCTCTCTCTCTTTCTTTCTTTCTTTCTTTCTTTCTTTCTTTCTTTCTTTCTTTCTTTCTTTCTTTCTTTCTTTCTTTCTTTCTTTCTTTCTTCTTTTTCTTTCTTTCCTTCCTTCTTTCTTTCCTTTCTTTCCTTCCTTCCTTCCTTCCTTCCTTCCTTCCTTCCTTCCTCTTTCTTTCTCTCTCTCTCTCTCTCTTTCTTTCCTTTCTCCTTCTCTCTCTCTCTCTCTCTCTCTCTCTCTCTCTTTTTTTCTCTTTGGAGTTTTTGCTCTTGTTGCCCAGGCTAAAGTGCAATGGCGTGATCTTGGCTCACTGCAACCTCAGCCTCCCAGGTTCAAGTCATTCTCCTGCCTCAGACTCCCAAGTAGCTGGGATTACAGGTGCCCACCACCATGCCCAGCTAATTTTTTTGTATTTTTAGTAGAGACGGGGTTTCACTATGTTGGCCAGGCTGGTCTTGAACTCCTGACTTCCGGCAATCCACCTGCCTCAGCCTTCCAAAGGGCTGGGATTACAGGCGTGAGCCACTGCACCCTGTCAGAGGAGCTCTTTCTACAGATAGTTGGTTAAGAGATGTTCATAACCTGTTTTCTTACTTGGGTTTATCACTGGGTTTTTTGTCTTTATGATCACTCTTGACTGATGTGCCTCGTCACTGGTGCTTGACATCCATGGTGAGTTAGAACCTGAGCTATGCTGAGCTCTCCTTCTACCTTATCCTGCAAGACCTTCTACAGTTCCCTCACTACTCCTTGTTGGTGAAACTGGCAGTGTTAACAACTGCACCTTTCCCTTTCCCTAAAGGTAAGCTGCATTCAGAGCTTTCCCCCAGTTTGGGACTTCCTGTGTTGGACTCTCCTGGGGGATTGTGGGTCAATATGCATGATTTGAAGAGAGAATAGGCGCTTCTGTGGGTGGATGTTTATTGGAGTTAATTGATTCACAGTGAGTGACCTTTGTTTCTTAACAAAGGTCTTTTAAAAAGCTCTTCTTGAGCCAGAAGGCAGGGAAAGTGTGGCCTCTGGGTACAGAATCTGCTCAGTCTTTTAGTTTTTGCATGCCTTAATTTTACCATCTGCAAAAGCAAATAATATTTTCCACTTATGTTAACGGGGTACTGTGTCTCTTGACATTTCTGAGGTGTCATGAGAACAAACTGTTTAACATATTGTTGTTAAAGAAAAAGCGGGAAACGCTTATAAGCCAGTCCTCTGATCTGAATGTTCCACCTGCCATTTTGGAAGAACTGGCTTCTGAAGGAAGAGCTTAGTGACATTCTTTAGAAAATCTTACTCATGGGACAGTACTCATATGCCAGAAAGAGTGCACTTATTTTTAATTTAAAGACTTTGTTTTTTTTGAGATAGGGTCTCACTCTGTCACCCAGGCTACAGCTCAGTGACATGATCATGACTCACTGCAGCCTCGACCTCCTGGGCCCAAGCCGTCCTTCTGCCTCAGCCTCCTTACTCACTTGTCACCACACCAGGTTATTTTTTTTTTTTCCTCATTTTTAGTAGAGACAAGGTCTCATTATGCTGCCTAAATTGGTGTCGAACTCCTGGGCTAAAGCAGTCTTCCTGCCTTGGCCTCTCAAAGTTCTGGGCTTTCAGGCATGAGCCACCACACCTGCCCCATAATGGCATTTTTGACATAAAGACGTGTATCTTCCTGCTTTTGATTTTCACAGATTCTCGAAGCTGGTAACCTTTCTATACTATTAAGATTCCCTTTAAAAATAATTTAATAATAACAAATCAGCAATCATTAAGCTACCCGGGACTTAGCTGTACTTTTTAAAAAATGTTGCACTCAATTTATTCTTTTTTATTTTTTGAGATAGAATCTTGCTCTGTCACCCAGGCTAAAGTGCAGTGGCACCATCATAGCTGACTACAGCCTCAACCTCCTTGGGCTCAAGCAAGCCTCCCATGTCAGCCTCTTGTGTAGCTGAGACTACAGGCACATGCCATCATGCCCAGCTAATTTTTGTATTTTTGTAGGAATTGGGTATTGCCATGTTGCCCAGGCTGGTCTTGAACTCCTGGGCTTAAGTTTTCCACCTGCCTGGGCCTCCCAAAGTGCTGGGATTAGAGGCGTGAGCCACCGTGCCTGGCCAATTTATTCTTTAATTTTTTTTAATTAAAAAAAATTGTGGTAGGCCGGGCACGGTGGCTCATGCCTGTAATCCCAGCACTTTGGGAGGCCAAGGCGGGTGGATCACCTGAGGTTGGGAGTTTAAGACCAGCCTGACCAACTTGGAGAAACCCTGTCTCTACTAAAAATACAAAATTAGCCGGGCGTGGTGGCAGTTGCCTGTAATCCCAGCTACTTGGGAGGCTGAGGCAGGAGAATCACTTGAGCCCGGGAGGCGAAGGTTGCGGTGAGCAGAGATAGTGTCATTGTACTCCAGCCTGGGCAACAAGAGCAAAACTCTGTCTCAAAAAAAAAAAAAAAAAAAAATTTGTGGTAAAATATACATAAACTAAAACTTACCTTTTAAACCATTTTAAAGCGCACAGTTCAGTGCCATTAAGTATGTCACATTGTTGTGCAACCATCACCACCATCTATGTCCATGATTGGCTGAACTTCTTTTTTGTTTTTTGAGACGGAGTTTTGCTCTATCACCCAGGCTGAAGTGCAATGGTGCAATCTTGGCTCACTGCAACCTCCGCCTCCCAGGTTCAAGCGATTCTCCTGCCTCAGCCTCCCATGTAGCTGGGATGACAGAAATGCACCACCACACCCAGCTAATTTTGAATTTTTAGTAGAGATGGAGTTTCTCCATGTTGGTCAGGCTGGTCTCAAACTCCTGACCTCAGGTGATCTGCCTGCTTCAGCTTCCCAAAGTGCTGGGATTACAGGTGTGAGCCACCATGCCTGGCCAGCTGAGCTTCTTTAGAAATAAAAGTAAATGATCTGTTTGTTGTCTTCAGTGACTTCATCTGCTGGGGATCTGTAAAAAGGTGATAGGCTGAGTAACTCCTCATTCCTTTTTTTTTTTTGAGACAGTGTCTCACTCTGCCACCCAGGCTGGAGTGCAGTGGTGCTATCTTGGCTCACTGCAACCTCCACCTCCTGGGTTCAAGTGATTCTCCTGCCTCAGTCTCCCAAGTAGCTGGGATTACAGGAGTATGCCACCATGCCCAGCTAATTTTTGTATTTTTAGTAGAGATGGGGTTTCAGCATGTTGGCCAGGGTGGTCTTGAATTCCTGACCTCAGGTGATCCGCCTGCCTTGGCTTCCCAAAATACTGGGATTATAGGGGTGAGCCACCGTGCCTGGCCTAGAAGCCTCTTACTTCTGAGGAATGGTTCCAAAATGAAATTCAAAGATGTGAAGCACAAGATGTGCCCAATAACAACTGACGTTGTCAGGGTCCACAGTAGTTTAAGATTCGTATTCCAGCTCAACCTGCAGGTGTGGACAGCTGTCCTTTGCTGACAAGATTAAGTGAGTTTGATCTGGAGGGCAGAGGAGAGTTTCCAGCTTTCTGTAGCCTCTGGAGGAGTTCCAGCCTCTGTAACTTCTAAGCCTACAGAAGAGGGCTCAGAGGAGCTTAGCAACAGTGGTGGCAGCAATACTTTAAGGCCCAAATTCGTTGGCCTCGGCCTTGGGGAAGCAGGAGGAGGGGGCAAGAAGCTGTCTGTGAGGGAATGGCACAGGGTCTGTGGCACAGGCTCTGTCCTCAGGGAAGAAGAAGGGCGCTGGCCCAGCTTGCTGGGAGGAGGAGAGAGATCACACTCACGGAGCTGAAATCAGCTGAACATCCTGTTGGTAGCCTCCCCCTTTCCCCCATGCAGTGTAAGAAATGCAGTTAGCTGGGGTTGGGGGGTAAAAGCTTGAGCATTAGAACTCTGGTGCTCCTCAACTCTTTCCCTGTGATTCAGTCTTTCTCTGGCATCATACAAAAGAAAAATATCTTCACTACAATGATCTGCTCACCCCCTGCTCCCTGAAGACCTGCTTGTTTTAAGCGTGACCTCATCCATAATCACCTGATTTTATCAAAGTATGTTGATGACGCGTGTTAGAAAGCTCACAATTTACAGCTGCAAGAGCAGAAAATACTGTACCAAAGGCCAACACAAATGCAGAGAGGATCCAGGAGTTCCCCTGGCTGGATTAAAGGTCTTTTTTGGAGGACAGAGTTGTTCTTCCCTTTGATGTGGGTATGAAAGCTTGCTCTCTGTGTTTGCGGAGGTAAGTTGCTGTGGTGTTGTTCGGTGACTTTCCCAGGGATAGAAAAGGGTTTCCTTCTCTTTACATTAAGGAAGCCGCTGTAAATGAGGTCTGCAGATTCTGGGCTTGACTAAACCCAGCATTGCCCTGTTGTCCTTGAGGGATGCCTCAGAGAGCGCCAGCACAGCATGCCCCTGGGGCACCTCTCTCCTTAGCTAGCCATTCACTGCTTCTGTGATATTCTGTTGGATGTGGCCATCCTGTTCCCCATTTGTAAACTCCTCTCTGTAGCTTGGGAAGCCTGGCAATGGAATGGAGAATGTGACCTTATTCATCATTCACATTGATTCATGAGAAACAAATATTATATTAGACCCATACTAGTGATACATTTAGAGAGGTATAAAGTGATATATTTAGAGAGAAAGAGCAAAAAATCAGTTAGTGGGTTGACTAACATGTCTGTTAGTCTGTTTCTGGCTCTTCCTTCTTCCTTTGGTCTCTGTCTCTTTCTGTGTATGTGTTTGTGTGTCTGACTCTTCCGTCTCTCTCCCTTGCTGTATTTCTTTCTCTCTCTGCCTCATGTCTTTCTATGTGTGCCTTGGTATGTTTGTCTCTTTGTATCTCATTTCTTTGAGCTCCTACTGTGTGCCATGTCTTACCTAGACACTGTGTGTCTAAAGGCAATGTACACACTGTCAAGAATCATGGTAACAATAGTAACTAGCAGTGTTGCTACTGCTTAGCATTTAAGAACTTTATACACATTATTGCCTTTAATCCTCACAACAGCTCCATGTGATCGTTACAATGTTACCCATTTCACAGACAAGGAGACTACAGTTCATACAAGTTTATAATTTGCCCTAATTCATGTAGCTTACAAGGACTTAGGTCTGTATGACCTTGTAATCCACATTCTTTACTGTTGCCCTTTAGTACTCTTTAGCTGATAACTTGAGTTCCTAGGGACTTGAGGCTTCCTGTAGGAATGTTTTATGATATCTATTTGATTCTAGAGTCATAATTTGTTCCAGGTCTAGGAAGAAATATACAGCTGTAGAATTTGTTTATTTTTATTTTTATTTATTTATTTATTTATTTATTTTGAGACAGAGTCTTGCTCTGTCACCTAGGCTGGAGTGCAGTGGCATGATCTTGGCTCACTGTAACCTCTGCCTCCCAGGTTCAAACAATTCTCTTGCCTCAGCCTCCTGAGTAGCTAGGACCATAGGCGTACAACCCCACACCTGGCTAATTTTTGTATTTTTAATAGAGACGGGGTTTCACCATGTTGCCCAGGCTGGTCTCAAACTCCTGACCTCAGGTGATCCGCCCGCCTCAGCCTCCCAAACTGCTGGGATTACAGGTATGAGCCACTGGCCTGGTCATAGCTGTGAAATTTGAGAGAGAGAGAGAGAAACAGAGATAGAGGCAAAAAGAAAATAAGATAGAGAGACACACAGACTTGAGGTAGAAGTGGAGACACACTAAGAGAACCCGAGGGAAAGACAGAGACAGACAGATGCACAGACTGACCGACATACCAGCCAATCCACCAATCAGGTCATTTGCTCTTTCTCTCTCAATTTTCTTTCACTAGCAAGGGTCTAGTATGTTTCCTTACATATTTCTTATGAATCAACATGAATGTGAACAATGGTGTCCAGTACTATTTTGTGCCATGGAGAATATAAAATATTAGCAAGAATCTGGCAACTCTGAAGTACAGAAAAACCTAAACAAAGGCTTTTATTTGTGCCTAACAGTGGACCCTAATGGAACCATTATTTAAATGTCTTTCATACTTAACATAGGTAATCAAGCATATGAAATTCATATTCCAACTTCTTCACTTACCAGTGTGATTTTAAGTAAGTTATTGAAGTCTGAGTCTCAGTTTTCTGATCTGTAAAATGGCAATAATAATGGTCCCTTTTTATGGAGTCCTTGGGTGTTTTTAAAGGGATGATGCCAGCTGGGTGCGGTGGCTCACACCTGTAATCCCAGCACTTTGAGAGGCTGAGGCAGGTGGATCAACTGAGGTCAGGAGTCCGAGACCAGCCTGGCCAACGTGGTGAAACTGTTTCTACTAAGAATACAAAAATTAGCTGGGCCTGGTGGCACATGCTTGTAATCCCAGCTACTTGGGAGGCTAAGGCAGGAGAATCACTTGAACCTGGGAGGCAGAAGTTGCTGTGAGCAGAGATTGAGCCATTACACTCCAGCCTGGGTGACAAGAACAAGACTGTCTCCAAAAAAAAAAAAAAGAGATGATGTCCAGTGTTTGACACAACTAATTTAGCCATTTTTATTTTACGACTAGTGCTGACAAGGATAATGTAATTTAAAAATTAACTGAATAAATGTATCTATTCTTAATCAGTAGTAGCTGCATTGTCCTACTTTTAGAACATAGATGCTTAGTTTTAGGGAGCGCTGACTTCAGTGCCAGCACTGTGGTGACCTGGAATCTCCTGCCCTGACACCTACAGTCTGTTTATCAAGGAGCTATTACCCTGGCACCTACCATTTCTGAGCCTTAGGAAAGCCCTGTTTAGAATTCCATTTATGGAATGTGCTCCCTCCCCTGAATTCTTGTGCAAGATCTGTTTTGAATGCTTAAAGAGTTATTCTCTCTTTCAATAAAAGAATAATAAGAAAAAGGAGCAAAAGGAAGAAGGAAGGAAGGAGGAGGAGAAGAAGGAGGAGAGGAGAGCAAATCAGCAAATCACTTAGGTAAAATTTGCCCTGCAAAGAAGTCAGGCCATCTTGGTCCTATCTTGTTCTCCCTCTCCCCAAATCGGTGCCACTGCTCGAACACACTGGGCGCTTTCACGTGCTGGTGCATTTGCTGGCATGGTTCTGCCTGGCCTGGATGCCCTTCCCTTCATTTCCTCAACATTTCCCTTGTCAAAGGCTGAGGAACTGCTTTGTGTAGCTTTCTCCAATAGCCGCAGATGGAATTAATGCTTTCCTCTTCCGTAGGCCCACACCACTTTGGAAACACCCCATTATACAATTTATTGTAGTCTGCCTAATTAGAAGCATGGTGTTTGTTCACTCTGGTTGACCATGAGCTCCTTGCAGATTAGCAGTATTTTATCTCTTTTGTACTCTTATCGGGTGGGGCAGAGCCTCTGATGATTCTGGGGGAAAGAGTGAAAGAACCTTTTGCCATTTGTGATGTTCCAAAGCTTCCTTTCCTTTGCTAAATGCTTCCCCATCATCATGGCTTAAGCATTTTCATCCCATGGCAAGGGACTAGACAGGATATGGAGGCAGATAGTTTTGTATTTCACGTATGGCTTGTATTGTGTCATGAGAATATTTGCAGGCTTGTTGCTTTGAAGTGCCTCTGTCAGAGACTAGAGGAAGCCTGATTCTGAAGTCCAAATGAAATAGAAAAGTTGTCATGGATACTGTAACTGCATCTTCTTGGATATCATAGGTGAGGCAGGTCAGCTCAAGAGAGAAGTGCTTCCTGGTGGAGTTTGCCATGCTTGATTGTGGATAAACCCAGTATAACCCAGCATTTTCTACACATGTTTGAATGAGAGATTCTTTTCAGGTAACTCCTATCAAAATCTAGTGGGCAAAGGTTGAGAAATGCAGCCTTTAATTGCTGGGTGTGGTGTAAGGTTGATTGAATGTGGCTGAGTTGTGAGTAGACTTGCCTGCACAGAAGTAAAACAGATGGAAATTCCATGGCTTTGTGAGTGGGTTTTTATCTCTGTTTAAAATCTTTCTCATTTCTTCAACTTTTTGTTATGAAATATTTCAAACATATAGAAAAGTTGAAATTACTATGGTGTAATCCCATATGACCTCCACATAATTTCACAGTTGTTAATATTTTGCCATATTTGCTTTATTTCTCCCTCTATGCTTTGGTTTTCTTTTTGTTGTGCTTTCTGAAAGTAAGTTATGTGCACATGATGACACATCACTTCTCGATATTCAGCATGCATCTCTTAAGAATACAGATAATTATCTACAGAAACAAAATGTCATTATCCCTGCTAAGAAAATTATCTAAAATCAATATTTAAATTTCTGGTTGGACACGGTGGCACACGCCTGTTGTAATCTCAGCACTTTGGGATGATCTCTTGAGCCTAGGTGTTCAAGACCAGCCTGGGCAATATAGTGAAACCCCATCTCTTAAAAAAATAAAATTAAAGAAAAAGCCAAGAGTGGTGGTGCATGTCTGTAGTCCTAGCTACTCAGGAGGCTAACGTGGGAGGATCACTTAAGTCCAGGAGTGTGAGGCTGCAGTCAGCTATCATCACACCCCTCACGGCACTCCAGCTTGGATGACCGCACAAGACCCTGTCTCAAAAAAAAAACCTTTCATTCCTCCAAAATGTCTTTATAGCTATTGCTCTCAAACTAATGCACATATTACATTTTAAAACTTCATTTTAACATAGAATGTTTTATCCCTCTTTTTTTTTCCCCCACAACATTAACCTTTTTTTTTTTTGAGACGGAGTTTCGCTCTTGTTACCCAGGCTGGAGTGCAATGGCGCGATCTCGGCTCACCGCAACCTCCGCCTCCTGGGTTCAGGCAATTCTCCTGCCTCAGCCTCCTGAGTAGCTGGGACTACAGGCACGCGCCACCATGCCCAGCTGATTTTTTTTTATTTTTAGTAGAGACGGGGTTTCCCCATGTTGACCAGGATGGTCTCGATCTCTTGACCTCGTGATCCACCCGCCTCGGCCTCCCAAAGTGCTGGGATTACAGGCATGAGCCACCGCGCCCGGCCAACATTAACCTTTTGAAGAATCCAGCTTGGTGGCCTTATAGAAAGTCCCACATTCTAGATTGTGTTTTCTCATGATGTTAACTTATTCCTCTTTAAAGGAATGTTTTAAACCTGTAAGTTTTAAACCTGGCTGTATATCAGAGTTACCTGTTTTGATTAATTGGCCTTACAAAGAAGGAGTAATAAATTGGTCTTCTCTGTTCTCACTGGGGGTTTTAAATATAAAACTTAAAACCTAGAAAAGAAAATACAAATGCCGGAGTGCTGCTCTATTCCAATTAAATCAGAATCCCTGAGGATAAAGCCCAGGTGGGTCTAGTTTGAAAAATCTCCAGGTGGTTCTAATATGAGGTCAGAATTAAGAACTGGTGCTCTATCTCCTGTATATTCTTTAAACTAGAAGTTAGATTCAAGTATATGTTTTTGTTCAGGATATCTTAACTGTAAATTACAGTCATGTGGGAAGCTTTAAAAATAACTGGTTCATGGCAACTCTACCTCCACCCCCAACCAAGTAGATTCTGATATAGTTGGCATCGGGTTTTTGAAAATCTCCTCAGGTAATTCGAATGCAATTAAGAAGCCCCACTACCTTAGGTTAGATTGTTTAATTTGCCTGATCAGGAGGCACGTGATGCCACGTGTTCCATTGTTTGTGATGTGAAATTCAATCACTGGGTTAAGATGGTCACCACCGCATGTCTCCATTTCAAAGGTACCGTTGTTCTTCTTTATTTTATATTTTTTTGAGATGGAGTTTTGCTCTGTTGCCCAGGCTGGAGTGCAGTGGCACAATCTTAGCTCACTGCAACCTCTGCTTCGGGTTCAAGTGATTCTCCTGCCTCAGCCTCCCAAGTAGCTGGGACTACAGGTATGCACCACCATGGCTGGCTAATTTTTGTATTTTTAGTAGAGACGGGGGTTTCACCATGTTGGCAAGGGTAGTCTCGAACTCCAGACCTCATGATCTGCCCACCTTGGCCTCCCATAGTGCTGGGTTTACAGGCATGAGCCACTGTGCCTGGACCAGTTGCTCTTCACTGTAAAAATAAGTGGTCCCTGGGATGGTATTTTGGTACTCTAGGGTTAGCCTATATGCTCACAAGTTTTCATCCAGAGGTTTCAGCTTCCATTGGTGATTGTTACATGAATCAATGATTATATGAGGGGTTACAAAATGGTAATCTTCAAATTTTGTCACTTCTTTTACATTTATGAGTGTCTTTTGTAAAGAAGAGCTGTCCTGTTTATTCTCCCCACTCCCTGCCCTGGGGTTTTTGTATTTTCATTAACAAACAGCTACCATGATTATCCTTTCTGATGCTAAATTGTATTAGATTTGGCCAATGGGAAACCCTTCAAGTTGGCTATTTATTTATTTACTTACTGAGATGGAGTCTCACTCTGTTGCCCAGGCTGGAATGCTGTGGTGTGATCTTGGTTCACTGCAACCTCTGCCTCCCGAGTTCAAGTGATTATCCTGTCTCAGCCTCCCAAGTAGCTGGGAATACATGTACTTGATGCTGTGCCTGGCTAACTTTTGTATTTTTAGTAGAGATAGGGTTTCACCATGTTGGCCAGGCTAGTGTCGACCTCTTGATATGCCCACCTTGGCCTCCCAAAGTGCTGGGATTACAGGCATGAGCCACTGTGCCTGGCCTACAAGTTGGCTTTTTAAAAAGTAAATTATTTTTACATTGAAATATAACACAAAGATAATTGCACAAAAAATCAAGTCTATAGTTAAAAAAAGACCTCAAAGCAAACACATTAATAGCTGGGTCCCAGATCAAGAAACAAAACGCTGCCAGGAGCCTGAAGCCCCAGTCAGATCCTCTTCCTATCACTTTTGCTTCCACACCAGTAACCACCAGCTTTACTTCTAAACCTATGGATCAGTTTGCCTGTTTTGGAACTTCGTGTAAATGGAACCATATACCACATGCACGCTTTTCTGTCTGGCTTCTTTGCTCATCTGTGTGCTTATAAGCTTCACTCTTGTGCGTGCACTTGCAGTTCTTTGTTTTTCATTGCTCCTGCCATTTATTTCTTCATTCTAGTGTCCATGTACATTAAGGACGATTCCAGGTTTTCACTATTATGTGCCCCTATGAATATTCTGATACTTGAGGCCAACACAATTTTTGGGTGGGGAGAATAGGGGTAAAAGTGGAATTCCTTGCTCATAGGGTATGTTTGCTTTGGTAGATGTTGGCACACAGTTTTCCTCCTGTTTTCTTTTGATATACCCACCCCGACCCAGTCCTTACATATTTCTTTTGCTTTCTGGCAGAAGATGTCCTTGTCTTATCTTCCGTGTTCTCTGTCCGAGTTCTGGAACCAGCCATTTCTCTGAGAACTTCCTGTCCTTTTGAATAGGGAGCTGTGTTTAAAAGCCGAGGTGCAGGTACTGTTTGTGCTCATCACCCCTGGGATCTCATTGCTCTTAGTTCCTTTTAGTGGACAAAGCTAGAAAACACACAATCGTGTGTTTGAACTGAGAATTCCAATTTCAACTTTACAGAGCTTTTTTTTTTCTCCTTAACTGTTTTATGTTACATATCATCTAATTTCTATTACGTTGAAAGTCTTTGTTCCTAATAACATCAATATATATTATTTGCTTTATTCTACATTTGCATAAAACAATTTTGAAGTCATAATACTAATACTACTGACAATATTATAATTTATTATATTTATAATTTATTATAAGTAAAGTAATATATGAATATATGTAAAGCTTCAGATCTTTTTGTCTCTTGTGAACAACTTTGATACTAAGTTAAATGGCTTAAACTAATAAGGTGAATGAGGAATTTATCTAGCAGTTCAGTAAGTGAGGGTGTTCTGCTCAGAATGTAGACTGTGTGCCTGCATGCCTTCTAGACAATTGCAGCTGTTGAGCTTCCACTGTATGCTTTTTACCTCCTTTTTTTTTTTTTTTTTTTTTTTTTTTAATTTGAGACAAAGTCTTGCTCTGCCCCCCATGCTGGAGTGCAATGGCACAATCTCGGCTCGGCTCACTGGAACCTCTGCCTCCTGGGTTCAAGTGATTCTCCTGCCTCAGCCTCCCGAGTAGCTGGGATTACAGGTACCCGCCACCATGCCCAGATAATTTTTTTGTATTTTTAGTAGAAATGGGGTTTTACCATGTTGACCAGGCTGGACTTGAACTCCTGACCTCAAGTGATCCACTCACCTCGGCCTCCTAAAGTGTTAGGATTACAGGTATGAGCCACCATGTCCGGCCTTTTTTTCCTTTCTCTAACTCTCAGGGTTTTCAGGGTTTCCAGTGAGATGAACTGCACAGCTGGGGGCAGTATTTCCTTCTCTCACTTAGAGGTTCTCTGGTCGACATCCTCCCTTCACTTTAAATGGTTAATTTTATGTGTCAAGTTGGCTAAATTATTGTGTCCAGCTATTTGGCCAAAAACCAATCCAGATGTTGCTGTGCAGGTATTTTAAAAACATGTAATTAACATTTAAATCAGCAGACTTTGGGGAAAGCAGATTGCCTTCCACAGTATGGGTGGGTCTCACTGAGTCAGTTGAAGACATTAAAAGACTGAGCCCTTTGAAGAGGAAGGAATTCTGCCTCCAGACTGCCGTCAGACTCAAGACATCAACTTATATGGGAATCGCCCAGCCTAACTTGTGGATTTCAGATTTATCAGCTCTCATGATTGTGTGAGCCAGTTTCTTAAATTAATCTGTCTCCCTACTTCCCCCACCCTATTGGTTCCTGATGATTACACTGGTTATCTGAAACCTCAGAAAAAATGTTTGGGGGTCTCTATTATGTGGCATCATGGAGAGAAGCAGGTGGTAGTCATCCAGGAAGGAGAGGAACAGAACAGGATGATAAAGGGCCCTTCTAAGGGAGTGGATGCGGTGAATGTTGTGTAAGAACCTTTCTCCTCTCCCACTCTGAACTTGGCTCACATGATTACCAGCAAACGGTAGGTGTGATCCTTGTTTGATTTGGAACCAATGTGCCCTCCTGGGCCAGGAGCAGCCTAGTGTGCCCTGCTTTGATGAGAGGAAAAGGCTCTCTGTGACTCTCACACGTCTCCTGTGGCCCTTGACTTATGGTTCCTGTCAACCGCACTCAGGTGGGACAGGCTGTGAACACAATGCCTGGTGTGGCTCACATTTTGGAAGTGCTTCCTCCCATCAGTGGGAGAAGGCAGAGCAGAACCTAATTGCTTTCATTGCTTAATGAGTAAAGACCAAGTTATTTGTTACAAGAGGCAGTATAGAATTTTCTCCAGCTCCTCCTCCCTAATGTCTCTTTCACTTTACTTCTCCCCGGGAGCACACTTTGGTAAAATCATGGAAAACATAGACTTAATGAACATAATAATGTACTGAACTTATGCTATGAGCCAGTGAGCATAAGTAATGGAAAACTTTATTTCTAAGGACCCTCGATTCTGGGATCAAAAGGCTCCTCCAATGATTCCCAGGAAGGTTCTGCCACTGCCATTTCAGGGAGGATTTGGGACCCTGGCAGGTAGATAGAAGAGGCAGGAAAGGACCAGGGTGGAGGAAGAAAAGAGAGATCAGAATGCAAGGAGACCCCAGGTATCTAAGGGGCTGGATGGAGAAAAAAGCTGCAATATTTTACGCAACCTTCTAGCTACACCTGTAAAGATCTTTTAGCAAGATTCCCCTCAGTAATTGACTGAACCCACATACTCTCCTACAGACATAACCAAGGGGTGACACAGATCACCAGTCTAGAGGAAAGCTGCCGCAGTCTTGCATGGGGTTGAAATCAGGTTTGTTTACTTAGTTTGGGGTTGGCAGAGTTGCACAGAGGAGGAGTATGGCATCTACTCATGAAGTTGACAGTCAGGTTTCCAGACCATTACACGTTAGAAACTAAGTCTGTGAAATTAAATTGGCATCTCTGGGGTGAGGCCCAAGGAAGTGTATTTTTTAGGTCCTCCTATGATTGTAATGTGCCCTCTGGATCCCTGCCATCACTAACGCATAGAGGACACACTCAGCAGCTACAGTCCAGAGGCCAGAGAGAGAGACAAATGTGTCATCATCATGAATGTCATTTTGTCCTTGCAGAATTAATGGGATGATGTGGTTTATGTTATTAGGCACTAGTAATAAAGAAATTTGTGGTGATCATAGTGATTGGCTAGATAAGGCATTCTGGAATAAGGGAATGAGGATCATGATGGATGATGAGAGAATTAGGGTAAAAATTCATGAATCTGAGAGCATAACAAAGATCTCAGAGGGAAGTGAGAAGGGGAGTTAAAGATTTAGCTAAACAGTTAAAACAACACAAACAGCTGGAACTATGTAGGGCAATTAAGTGTGCCAGGACTGTGGCAAGAAGACAGGGATGCCCTCCTGCCCCCAAATAAAGATGTTTGGGAACTTGGAGTGCTGGTGGTTGACACCATGCTCACTGTGATGGAAAGGCTGAGAAGGGCAGTTTGGGCAGAACAGTGAGCAGGGAGCAATGCACAGATGGGCACAATATGATTCAAGAAGACAGGAAATGTGCAGCAATGGAAGGCTTATAGAGGACTGGCCTCCTTGACCAAGAGAGAATGCTATATTCTGCAAGCTTTTGCAGTTTCTTCATTTGCGAATCCAGCTATTATTTATTAGGAGGCAACTCCACATTGAGTACTAGGCAGTGAGCTCCTTCCGGGCTGGACCCTGGTCTTGCCCATCTTGTGGACACAGAGCATCTGAGAAGTGCTGTGACTCTGCTCCTGCCGCACTAGTTGCTGCCGGGATGCTTCACTGCCTCTGAGGTCAAGGGTGAGTTGTTTGCAGTCTCTTCCCCCTCTGAATGGCTCTTCCACAGCTGGTGGGGGTAGTTGTAGTGATGTCCTCTTAGCTGGGGTCATAGAAGTGATGAATGAAACAAGAAGGCCAGTTTATTCATTTCCTCTGAGGCAACACAAACTGTAAATGCCAAAAGGACTGGCTGTCTGAATCCTCCAGCTGATCCTTCTTTGCTGCATCTATGCCATGCTTGAAAAGCTAAACTATAATTGGGAGGTCGCTTGGTGAGCAAGAAGCTAGAACGGGAGTAGCTAGTTATAGGGGAGTCCACTCTTTAATGGTATCAGGTAGAGATGTATCTATCTTCAGCACAGGGACAAAACTGCATTGGGCCACAGTACTTTTCGCCAAGGTGGGTGGTCACTGCCTACGTTGACTCTGACTTTCTTTTTCTGCTTTTCAGGCTATGTAACCTGTTTCCAACTGGCCTGTTCTTTCCTCACGCAAATTAATGTATTAACCAGATTATAGCTTTGTTTTGAAGGCCTGGGTCATTCTGACATTTTTGTAGGACTACGTTTCTCTGTTCTGATTCATTATGTTTTGATTTCTCTTTTAATTCTCAGAGGACAGCTTGGTCTTATTTCCAGATTTCTGGATGATGCTTCCTTGCAGCACTCAAATCACTAACAATGCTGTAAACATAAAAACTTTAACATTGATATTCATATCTGGTGTTGTAATATATCATTTTATTGAAAGTGTACACGTTCAGAAAGACTACATATTAATGATTTATGCCCTGCTTGCCTCCTAAACGGATTTGAGACAACTTATAGCCCAGGGAAATATTATAAATATGAGCAACTTGTATGGCATGAACTCTGGCCACCCAGAATAGATGTGTATCAGAAACAACTGTCGCCCATACCAGTGCCTACCAGCTGAATAGCAGCCCTCCGTTGAGATGTGAGAGTATCTATAAAGCAGCACCATTGTGGCTAACCCAGAGAGAAACACTGAGGCCAACACAAGTTTTGGGGAAGCTCTTATGAGGGTATGAGGCACCTACTTTTCTTTTTTCCTTTTCTTTCCTGGTATCATGACAGTTCCAGCTGATGATAAACATATTCCTTTGGTTTACAAAATCTAATGTTTCATCAAATCAAAGAAGCTACTGATTGTAGATACACCATTATTTTTAATTTTTAAATTTTTATACACATGGGGGTCTCTCTATGTTGGCCAAGTTGGTCTTGAACTCCTGGCTTCAAGCAGTTCTCCCACCTAGGACTTTCAAGGTACACCATTATTTTATGTTCCACTAAGAAAGAAAAAGGCATTTCCAATTAAATTATAACACACTAGCAATTACAAGACAATCCCAACTTCTAATATGTTAAAATGAAATATAGATATATCTATAAATAGATTAGATGAAAGAAGGTATACCATCTGTCAGAACAATGGTGTCTATCCCTTGCATACTGGAGCTTTGAAGTTACTTTTCTTGTACCCTCCCCCCCCAAAAAAAAAAATCAAAAACAAAAACACACTTACCCTTGACGGGCAGAAAGAAGTGTTCTTGCACAAGGACAGAGAACAATGCCTAAGAATGCCTGACTTTTCTGGAAAATTACCATATATACCAATCTATTCCTCTTACGGAAATTTCCAGTATACACAGACTTACCTCCTTATATAATTTTTTTGTCCCAGAACTTCATTTCTGGCACAGGAAAGTAAATCGTTGTTGGGAAGAGTCAGAAAGAGGGACCTGCGAGTTGGGAATAGCAAAGGAAGGTAAAGCGCACGGCAGAGTAGAATAGTTACTAGCAATGGAACACTGGGAGCTGGGTCTGTTGTACTTTTCCTTGTGATAACTCATCATTCTTTACGCGTGCTCTGTGAGAACTGTGCTGCTCTTGCCCTCTGAGACATCGGGAAGTTGAGAGGTTATGTAACTCGCGTGAGGTCATATAAGTGGTAAGTGGCTCAGCCAGGATTCAAGCGCAGTTGACTTCGCGCTTTAGACAGGCCTAACTCACATTTTAATCCATTCAAATGAGTTTAAAATTTTCTTTTAATTGTGCTAAAGTAAACATAACATAAAATGTACTATCCTGACTATTTTTAAGTGTACAGTTCAGTAGTGCCAAACCCATTCACATCGCTGTACAGCGAGTCTCCAGAATGCTTTTCATCTTGCAGACCTGAAACTCTGTGCCCATTAAACAACTCCCATTGCTCCCAGCCCCACCCTGGTAGCCACCATTCCACTTTCTGTCTTTATGAATTTGACTGCTCTAGGTTGCTCATGTAAGTAGAATCATATAGTCTTTTGTGACGGACTCATTCTATTGAGCATGATGTCCTCAAGGTTCATTCCTGACGTAGCCTGTGTCAGAAGAGTTTTTAATTTCATTGACTATTTTTCCTTGTCAGTCTATTTGATTATTTTACAAATGTTTCTATTATTTTTTCCTCATGGTGTTTTCTTTTTTATCCTTGGTGTTTATTCTTAATTTTGTTAATATTTAAGAATATTCATCATATAGCATGGTGACTGTAGTTAATGTAGGTATTGAATACTTAAATTGCTAAGATAGTCGATTGTAAGTGTTCTTACTGCAAAAAACGATATTTGTGAGACAATGTGTATGTTAATTAGCTCAATTTAGCCATACCACAATGTATATATATTTTAAAATAACGTGGTACACAACAAGTATATACAATTTTATTTGTCAATTAAAAAATTAAAAAGGGCTGGGCATGGTGGCTCCCATCTGTAATCCCAACACTTTGGGAGGCTGAGACAGGAGGATAGTTTAGAGACCAGCCTGGGCTACATAGCAACACCTCTGTGTTTATCCTTTTTGTCCTATTGGAATACCTGAGTCTGGGTAATTTATGAAGGAAAGGCCAGGCTGGGTGGCTCACGCTTGTAATCCCAGCACTTTGTGAGGCCGAGGTGTACAAATCACATTAGGTCAGGAGTTCCAGACCAGCCTGGCCAACATGGTGAAACCCTGTCTTTACTAAAAATACAAAAATTAGCTGGATCTGTGGCGTGTGCCTGTAATCCCAGCTACTCAGGAGGCTAAGGCAGTAGAATCACTGGAACCCAGGAGGCAGAGGTTGCAGTGAGCTGAGATTGCACCACTGCACTTCAGCCTGGCTGACAGAGTGAAACTCCGTCTCCAAAAAAGAAAAAAAAATTATGAAGAAAATAAGTTTTATTTGGCTCACAATTCTGCAGACTGAATAAGAAGCATGGTGGCAGCATCTGCTTCTGGTGCGGCCTCAGGGAGCTTTTGGTCATGGCAGAAAGGAAGGGGAGCTGCCATGTCACATGGTGAGAGAGACAGCAGGGAGATTCCACACTCTTGAACAACGAGCTCTCAAGTGAACTCATTACTGCAGGAAGGCACCGAGCCATTCATGAGATATCTGCTCCCAGGACTAAACACCTCCTAGGTCCCACATCCAACGGTGGGATTACATTTCAACATGAGATTTGGAGGGGACACACATCCAAACGATATCAATCCTGTCTCTGACAAAAAATTTTTGAAAAACTAGCTGGGTGTGGTGGCACATGCCTATAGTCTCAGCTACTTGGGAGGCTGAGGGGGAGGATTGCTTGAGCCCAGAAGTTTGAGGTTGCAATAAAGTAGGACCACACCCTTGAAACCACCTTTGCAAAATGTAGTTGAGGAAATTAAGACAGTGAAAGACATCAGACCTAACCGACTCTATTTTGCTTCTAACCCTTAAGCCGTCCTTGTTCATTCCTGGGGATGGGCCAAACTAACTTGGGGAAGGAATTCCGTTCATGGTGTGACTCTGAAACAAAGTTGGTAACAGCCCTTTCCTGAAAAGACCCCTTTTTGCCTGGGGTTCAGTCTGCCTTTGCAGGACCAACACATTAGCTATAAGATTAGAATTGCAGGCCGGGCGCGGTGGCTCAAGCCTGTAATCCCAGCACTTTGGGAGGCCGAGGCGGGTGGATCACGAGGTCAAGAGATCGAGACCATCCTGGTCAACATGGTGAAACCCCGTCTCTATTAAAAATACAAAAATTCAGCTGGGCATGGTGGCGCGTGCCTGTAATCCCAGCTACTCAGGAGGCTGAGGCAGGAGAATTGCCTGAACCCAGGAGGTGGAGGTTGCGGTGAGCCGAGATCGTGCCATTGCACTCCAGCCTGGGTAACAAGAGCGAAACTCCGTCTCAAA
>NW_022436990.1:8600007-8627584 GCF_009761245.1 Sapajus apella
GTGGGGCGGAAAATTGGCCTGACCCGGGGGGGGGGGGGTGGGGGTGAGCCGAGAGTGGCCCATTGCCTGCACTCCATGGAACAGTGGACAATGCCCAGATCAAAAAAAAAAAAAAAAAAAAAAAAAAGGTTAGAATTGCAGTCTAGGGGTAATGCAGCCTCTAGCTCCAAGAGTCTGAACCTCCCCAATTGCTCTTGGGTATAATATCACTATTGTAAAACCTAAGATCAGTGCTTGAGATATTTTGAGGACCCTGCACTCCATGGAACAGTGGACACTGCCCAGATCAATAATCTGGCCCAACCAGTGCTGCCTTCACACCCAGGAACGGAAGACATTAAGAAAACCTCACTTCAACCCCCTATGATTCCATCTGCAACCTGACCAATCAGCACTCCCCACTTCCCAAGCTCCTAGCTGCCATTTTATCTTTAAAAACTCTGATCCCTGAATGCTCTGGGAGACTGACTGAGTAATAATAAAATTCCAGTCTCCCACACAGCCGGCTCTGCCTGAATTACTCTTTCTCCATTGCAGTTCCCTTGTCTTGGTAAATTGGTTCTGTCCAGGCAGCCGTCAAGGGGAACCTGAGGGACTGTGTTAGAGGGATTTCCTGTGGTCAGCTAGGGGTTTTTGTTTCTGCTTTCCCACCTCTGGCAGACTAGGGGCTTTTGTTTCCACTTTCTCACCTCTGGTCTGTTTTGGGTTGCTATAAAGCCTAAGTACAAGGATTTTCGGCCTCTGGCTCTTGGAGGTGGGGGCTCTGCGACTCAGGGTTGTAAAAGAGTAGCCAATCTGGTAAAGGATTCAAACATGAATTAATCCAGAAGTTTGAAAGAACCTCTCTTATTGGACCAGAACATGAATGGGGAGGGGATAACTCAGGGATAAAAGCTTTAGCCACCCCAGCCTGGAGCTGCACCCCCTGCAGGTCCCCTTCCGTGACGTGAAGCTGTCCGTTTACTCTGCCTAATAAACTGCACTACTGCACACTCTTCGTGTCCATGAGTTCTATCTGCGCCGTAACACTCACCGCAACACCAAGGCCCCCTTTTCCATTCTCTGGGGCTGGGAGGCCAAGAACCTGAAAATCCTGTTGCACCAAGTCCGCTTACAAACCAATCAGGCGGTTACACTGTACTCTATCCTGGGTTACAGAGACAGACCCTTTCTATATATAAATAAATAAACAAATGTATAAAATAAATACAATTACCTATCTAAAACATTACTTTTTTAGAGTATACTTACCATAGTGTTTCAGATTCTATTACCTTGTTGGTGTCTGGGCTGACTCTTATTCATGGTGCATTAGTTCTATGTATGTTTTATTATTACTATTATAATTAACTGTAAGTTGTTCTTTGTAGGGATTTTTTTGTGTCTGTGGATTTCAGGCAGTCTGGATTGGGAAAGATTCTGCCAATTGTGGATTTGTGTTTGTTACCTTTAGGTACTCTGAGGAAATCATTAGCCCAGGAACAATATTTATGTTTATTTCTTGGCTTGAGGATTCCTGTGTCCCACATGTATATACATTTAGGTTAATCTACACATGGCTTAGCTTCAACTCCTCCCCACAGTGGCCCAACACTTGGTCTCCTGGTGTGGTGCTTAGTTCTTCTCTTTATCTTTCCTCCCTGCCCCTACCATAAGTCACATAATATAGGTCCTCAGCTTTCTTTTGCTCTTGCAAACTCAGTTAAGTATCTGTGTTATTCTGTTTTGGGTTGCTATAAAGGATTACCCGAGGCTGGGCAATTTATAAGGAAAAAGGTTTATTTTGTGTACAATTCTGAGGCCAGAAGGTTCAAGATTGGGTATCTGTGTCTGGTGAGGCCTCCGGCTGCTTCCACTTATTTGAGAAGGCGTAAGTAGAGATCACAAGGCAGGAGACAAGCTAGAGAAACACGGGGGAGGTGCCAGACTCTTTCTAACAACCGCTCTGTGGGAAGGAATAGACTGTGAACTCACTTATCCCTGAGGGAGGCCGCTAATCTATTCATGAAGGATCTGCCCCCATAACTCAAACACCTCCCATGGGGCCCCACCTTCCAATACTGCCACACTGGGGAATCAATTTCAACACAAGATTTCAACGTTGTTTCAACGTAGGAACAAACGTCTAAACCACAGCCATATCTAACAAAAGAATTTTGTTGTTGTTATATTTTATCCAACATTTCCAGAATTTTATTTGTCCTGTTACCAGATCTAGAAGTTTCATCTGGTTCAAACTTTGAGAAAGAAAAAAGTTTGAAATACTTTTTAGCAAAGCTTAGATGGCAAATGAAAAAAATAATTGCACAATAACCATCACTATTAATATAAGATAGTGAACTGCATTTAGTAATTCCATTATCCAGTGTCTTATATATTGTTTTATTTTAGTGAAGAGAAATAATATAAAAAACAGCTTTTATAACTTCTTCCATGACCTTGCCCCTTATATTTTCCCCATGAGATCTCGGCTGCGGCTAGTTCTTTTGCCTTGAGGATAGTTTCCAGACTTGTTTGGTTTCTTCCTGCAGCCAGGCTATGGCTGAGAAACAGATACGGCTTTTGTGCTTCGGATCCCTGCAAGACGGATGAATCACACAACCAGATGGTATCACTGGAAAAGGCTCCAGTGTGAGCAGGCCCATTGTTCAGTTGGCTCCCGCTTACAGCAACAGGCAGCTATGACAACCAGGCAACCTGGGAGGTGAAATGAGAGGACTTTAGCCCTCAATTCCATGAAACTGACCTCTCCTTCCTCAACTAAGTGCAGACGAGAAGGATGACAGGAAGGAGATGTTGATTTTGAGCTAAAAATCTCTTTTGGTTTTCCTTTTTTTCCTGTGGTCTGTAATGGCTTCTTAACCTAAACCCTGAACCTAATTAATTTTTTTATTTTTTAGGATTATTTTCCCTGTTCTCTGAGTCTCCTTTTCCTCTTTTCTGTACAAAAGCCAAGGCTAGTATATGAAATCTTAAAAGACCCAGTATGGGGATTTAATAAAGCAAAAATTTTTAAATGCAGCAACAGTAATTTGGGTCAGGTTTGTTGTTTCTGATAGTCTGAATTAATGTTGAGGTGGAGCGAGGTGAACCTGGAGAGAGGGATGATTAATATATCCTTTAGATGAGTGTTTTCCAACCACCTTTACTCCGTGGTTGTAAAACTTTTGCTATAGCACACACAGAGCAGAGACAGGTTGCCCTTCACCCAGTTGAAAATTGCTGCTTTTCACATTTAGATATTGTTCATTCAAGTTTAGCCTAAAGCTATTTTAAGTTTGGCCTGAAGATTTCTCCTATATAGTGAACTCTAGCCTAAATGGATGTGCAAATAGACTATAACCTGCTCTTGAGCCAGCCACCAAGTTTTGGCCAATCAAAAGGGTCCAACTGTTCAAATTGTGTTCAGATAAGGCAGACCTTGAACTGTGACCAATATGGCTATTTCTGTACTTCACTTCCACTTTCTGTACATCACTTTCCTTTTTCTGTCCATAAATCTTCTGCCACTATGTAGCTATGCTGGAGTCTTTCTGAATCTACTCTGGCTCAGGAGGCTGCTTGATTTGTGAATCATTCTTTACTTAACTAAACTCTGTTACATTTAATTTGGCCAAGAATTTTCTCTTAACAGATGACATCAGAAGTGGGATCTGAGGTAGAGCTTCCAGTGACTCCCGTGAAGGCCGAGTGACCAGTCGAGGTACCCACTGGGCCCATTGTGTCCATTGCTCTATTGCAGCAACTGGGGATCATGGTAAGTTCTGCGTGGATTTCAAAGCTTCATGGATTTGTGTTTGAGCTCTCTGAGCAATTTTCTAATCCAAACTGGATTTGGATTAAAAACTGGATTGGGTCCAGGATTAGATTGGCTCTAATAATTAACTCGCCTGGATCTTGTTAGAGGCTTCCTTTTTTTTTGAGGCAGAGTCTTGCTTTGTCACCCAGGCTGTAGCGCACTAGTGCAATCTTGGCTTACTGCAACCTCCGCCTCCCAGGTTCAAGTGATTCTCCTGCCTCAGCCTCCTGAGTAGCTGGGATTACAGGCATGCACCACCATGTCTGGCTAATTTTTGTATTTTTAGTAGAGATAGGGTTTTACCATGTTGGTCAGGCTGGTCTCGAACTCCTGATCTCGTGATCCATCTGCCTTGGCCTCCCAAAGTACTGGGATTACAGGTGTGAGCCACTGTGCCTGCCTTTTTTTGGTTTTGTTTTGTTTTTGTGGCCTAGGCTGGAGTGTAGTGGTGCAATCTTGGCTCACTGCAGCCTCCACCTCCGGGAGAGACTGGATTTCACCATGTTGGCCAGGCTTGTCTTGAACACCTGACCTCAGATGATCCACCTGCCTTGGCCTCCCAAAGTGCTGGGATTACAGGTATGAGCCACCGTCCCCACTGAGGCTTCTTATATCTGACTGAGTCAGAAAGAAACCCGTAGTAAATGGCAATACTGCAGGGGGTATAGACTTAACTTGTGGAAATTTGCAGGGATTTTTGTGTTCTACCCCCTATAGTCTTGTCTCTTTTTCTTGGGGGCTTAGGTAGGGAATAAAAATAATTGACTAAGTTGATCAAGGGGATCTGAGAGCCAAAGCCAATATTTGAGGTAAAATGGGATCCTTAATTTCTGAAGAATCAAATACCTTCCAGCTTATACATACATAAGTATTAGGCCCTGGAAGCAGTGAAGGCTTACAGAAATGGTGAAATCTTACTATGGATCATGTAAAGGTACAGTAGAACATTCTAAATAAGACTGCACTTGAGGGCGTGCACCTGACAGTAAGGGCTCCCAAACTAGTCTCATCAAGGGATGCCTGTTGATGTGCAGAAAGTTGTATAAAGGTTTCAGTATTTTTATTGGATCTAATTTGCCCTTAAGCTTTTTCTTTGCCTTTGGCTTAGTAAAGGCAAAGGCAAAGAAAAAGCTTAAGTGACTTATTGATAAGAAAAATTAAATCGGCTAGTTTTGGTTTAATTGCTATCCTGCCCTGAAGGTGAGAAAGCTATAGGAGATAAAGTGTTTATAAAAGGTAGGCCCTCCGGGAAAATAGGCTTGCCTCTCTTTCAGATCTATCCATGCTGGGTCCCGGCAAAGAGAACACTTTCCTATTCCTTAATAGACTCCACTTTAAACTCAGTAATTTGAGCTAAGACACAATAGCTAAGTTAAAAAGAATGCCTGTCAAACTGAAATACACCTTTCTGGGCTGGGTGCCGTGGCTCACACCTGTAATCCTCACACTTTGGGAAGCTGAGGCAGGTGGATCACCCGAGGTCAGAAGTTTGAGACCAGCCTAGCCAACATGGCGAAACCCTGTCTCTACTAAAAATACAAAAATTAGCTGGGCGAGGTGGCCCACACCTGTAGTCCCAGCTACTCAGGAAGCTGTGACAGGAGACTCACTTGGACATGGGAAGCGAAGGTTGCAGTGAGCCGAGACTGCACCACTGCGCTCCAGCCTGGGCAACAGAGCGAGACTCTGTCTCAAAAAAACAAAACAGAACAAAAAACAGCTTTCTGGAATTTAACTGGCAATCGTGAAATCCTTTCGTAAAAGAAATTTACCTCTATAAAGGAAATCTCCATTTTAAAGGATGTCTGCCTATGTACTATGTACATTACAAACTCTTGTTTTAAATTTATTGGCAAGTCATACGTTTAAGATGTTTTTTCTAGCTTGCTTGCTTTCTCCTTCCTTCCTTCCTCCCTCCCTCCCTCCCTCCCTCCCTCCCTCCCTTCCTTCCTTCCTTCCTTCCTTCCTTCCTTCCTTCCTTCCTCTCTCTCTCTCTGTATCTCTCTTTTCTTGATGGAGTCTGGCTCTGTCACTGAGGCTGGAGTACAGTGGCGTGATCTTGACTCACTGCAACCTCCATTTCCTAGTTGAAGCAATTCTCTTGCCACAGCCTCCTGAGTAGCTGGGATTACAGGTGCTACTCAGGAGGCTATCTTTGTATTTTTAGTAGAGATGGCTGCCGCTATGTTGGCAAAGCTGGTCTCAAACATTTGACCTCAAGTGATCCACCTGCCTCAGTCTCCCAGAGTGTTGGGATTACAGGTGTGAGCTGCTGTACCCGGCCTAACCATCTTGATCCACCTGCCTCAGTCTCCCAGAGTGTTGGGATTACAGGTGTGAGCTGCTGTACCTGGCCTAACCATCTTTCTTGAGTGAATGTTTACTTGAGCACCTTATTTCCCTTCATTTGAACAAATAATGATACAATATTTAGGCCTAAAATCTTACCTCTGTGCTTATGGAATATAATTTTTTTTGAATTGTCCCTTTAGAAATGTAAATTTGGGCCAGATGCAGTGACTCATGTCTGTAATCCCAGCACTTTGGGAGGCTGAGGCGGGTGGATCATGAGGTCAGGAGTTCGAGGCCAGCCTAACCAACATGGTGAAACCCCATCTCTACTAAAAATACAAACATTAGCCAGGTGTAGTGGTGTACACCTGTAATTCCAGCTACTCAGGAAGCTGAGGCAGGAGAATCACTTGAACTCAGGAGGCAGAGTTTGCAGTGAGCTGTCTGATGGGCCATGTAAGCATTTATAGAGGAATTTCATTCAATTGTCATTTTCAATACATATTTTCTGATTATATAAAAGCTTCCCCATGCTGTTCTTATAAGTAGCTCATTATGCCAAAGTGTATTTTTACGAAGCAAATAAAAAAAGCTCTCTATGGTCCACTAACCAAGGACAATCAACTCCTTCACAGTCTAGAACCTAAAGTTTGGATCTTCTGAGAACATCAGAGAATGAATCTCCTTGCCCTCCACACTGTAGTAAAACTTTGGGACCTTGAACCTTGAGTTCATAATACAACTCAAAAGGGCCCCTCCACATTCTTGGATCTGGACACCCATTGGAAACCTTAAGGTAAAGATAGCCAGGGAAGTTTTTCCCCAGAAGAAGGTAGTATCCTTGACATGGACAGCTTTTTCCCAAGATCACAGACCAAGACTTCTCTGCTATCATGAGACTCTTATCTTTCAATTTTTTCCCTTGCTTATGCCTTGAAATTAAAAAGGATTTTTGTGTGTGTAAGTGTGTACTCATGGAGCATACTTTTATTTGTGATAGATTTTGCAACCAGCCTTATATATGGACTGGTTGATAGATGGAAGTTGAAGGGCCAATGTAGGTGACAAATTTTAAAGATACATTTGTTATCTCATAATTAAAAACAGAACATTGGTCCACTCCTCTTAACCTGCACCATGGATTAAAGATAACACGGCTGGGCGCGGTGGCTCACGCCTGTAATCCCAGCACTTTTGGAGGCTGAGGCGGGCGGATCACGAGGTCAAAAGATCGAGACCATCCTGGCAAACATAGTGAAACCCCATCTCTACTAAAATATAAAAATTAGCTGGGTGTGGTGGTGTGCATCTGTAGTCCCAGCTAGTCAGGAGGCTGAGGCAAGAGAATTTCATGAATCCGGGAGGCGGAGGTTGCAGTGAGCTGAGATTGTGTCCCTGCACACCAGCCTGGTGACAGAGTAAGACTTTGTCTCAAAATAAAGATAACATTGCCAGGAGGTCTTCACTCTTCTTGATGGGCATCATTTGTTAGGTCTCTTTGTCCATGGTTTGGAGTAAATAGGCAATGGTTAGAAATTTATCCTCATGATAGGCTTTATAGCAGATTCTACTGTAATGGCTATGGTTACACAATAGACTTTAAATTCTCTTGTGAAAGTTACGTTAAATAACAGTATTGCTCTAGAATACTTACTGATTGCCTGAACAGAGAAGTATATGTGTGGTTGCGGGCGCGTGTTGCCCATGGAGAAACTCATTGAGTACTATAGAGATTCAGTTGTAGGGAGGCTAATGAATAGACTGCTTGGTTAAAGCAAGTAAACTCTTTGTCTAGCTCTTTCTTAGATCTCTTTGATTTTAGTTGGTTTGGTTCATGGAGATCCTGGCTAAGGAGCATACCCCAAACTCTTGCTATCATCCTCCTGATGGCCATAATAGTAGTCTCATTGGCACGCTGTATTCTCTCAAAAGTTAAATGTTTGCATACAGCCATCTCTAGAATGTCAAATGGTCTGTCTTCAATTGGAATGACAGAAACTTGAAGAAATGTGGGATCACAAGGACATCATAATCTATGAATGGTGTGCTGAGAGCAGATGCCCAAAATGATGGTAAAAGAGTGGCACTAAGGCCCTAAGTTTTGGTCATACTTTCACTTAAATGAGAACCTGACCAAAAGGGGGAAATTTTTAACCAAAATTATGGGAGGCCATTGTTTTAGACTGAGCTCACGCACTAGGCTCCAACAGACTAGACTAAACAAAAATGGAGTCACTTATGGTAAATGTGACATAAACTAAGAATTTAAGGAAACAGATAGATCCTAGAACAGTCCAGGTTTTGTTTTCCTCCTGTAAACAGGACATTACAGCATAAGGAGGTACCCTCTACTCTAACTTTTCTGAAAAATAACTTGAGGTGGGGTACAGTGCCTCATGCCTGTAATCTCAGCATTTTAAGAGGCTGAGGTTGGCAGATTGCTTGAGCTCAGGACTTTGAGACCAGCCTGGGCAAGATGGCAAAACCCTGTCTCTACAGAAAATTTAAAAATTAGCCAGGTGTGTTGGCACATGCCCATAGTCCAGCTGCTTGGGAGACTGAGGTGGGAGGATTGCTTAAGCCCAAAAGGCGGAGGTTGCAGTGAGCTGAGATTGTGCCACTGCACTCCAGCCTGGGCAGCAGAATGAGAACCTGTCTCAAAACAAAGCAAAAAATAACTTGAAGTCCTTGTTCCCACCTTACAAAACTCAGTATTCTGTTATTTCCCAGTGGATTTTGAGACAAAATAAGTACATTTATGATGATGATAGTAACATCAATGACTAAAGTTTTGGTCAAATTTGAGAGGATCGCCACAAGCGGAAAATTGTTCATTCAATTTTAGCCTACGGCTGCCTCACGTGTTTTAAGTTTGGCCTAAAGGTTTCGCTGTACATAGTGAACTATAACCTAAATGGATGTGTAAACAAGCAGGTTGTAACCAACTCTTGTGCCAATCACTGAGTTTTGGCCAATTAAAGGGGGGCCAACTGTTCAAATCATGTTCAAATAACACAAATGGTGAGCTGTAACCAATACAGCTGTTTCTATATCTCACTTCTGTTTTCTGCACATCACTTTCCCTTTTCTGTCAGTCTTCCACCACACGGCTGTGCTGGATTCTCTCTGAGCCTACTCTGGCTCAGAAGGCTGCCCGATTTGGGAATCTTTCTTTGTTCAATTAAACTCTGTTAAATTTAATTTGGCTAATAATTTTTCTTTCTTTCTTTTTTTTTTTTTTTGAGATAGTGTCTCACTCTGTCACCCAGGCTGGAGTGCAATGGCGTGATCTCAGCTCACTGCAACCTCGGCCTCCCAGATTCAAGTGATTCTCCTGCCTCAGTCTTCCAAGTAGCTGGGGTTACAGGCACATGTCACTACATCCAGCTAGTTTTTGTATTTTTAGTAGAGATGAGGTTTCACCATGTTGGCCAGGCTGGTGCCGAATTCCTGACGTCATGAGCCACCCACCTTGGCTTCCCAAAGTGCTGGGATTACAGGTGTGGGCCACTGCGCCCAGCCAGGCTAAGAATTTTTCTTTTGGTAATATCTAGATATGATATAGATAACCATAAGAGAACGTGTGTTAGTTAGTCTGTTTTCATGCTGCTAATAAAGATATACCCAAGACTGGGTAATTCATAAAGGAAAGAGGTTTAATGGACTCAGAGTTCCACATGGCTGGGGAGGCCTCACAATTATGGCAGAAGGTGAAGGAAGAGCAAAACCATGTCTTACAATTAAATAACAATCTGTGAGATTGTCCCATGTGGAATCCAGCAGGATTCTCCCTAGCTGGGATTTAGTAACCCCATCCACTTAAAAATACAAAATCAGTCATTTAGACTTGGAAAAGAGCTTCAGGAAAAGATTTCTTGCCACCAGAATTGTCCCTGTTTGGCTCTTTTGTCTTCCATCCTTGCCAAGCATTCTAATTAATTCCACCTGTGTACTTGCCGCAGGTTAGATCGAAAGTAGGGTTAATTTTCCAGAGGGCAGCTTCTTAGCTTCTGTGCCAGGGCACCCTCTATGTGTATAAGGTCATTACCAGAGCATTTGAGCTATCTTACCAAACCCTTAACCCTTTCACAGCACAATGCTTCAGGTAGCCACCATGCAGCAATCAGAGTTTTCATCTTGGCATGCAAGATGAAAATGATTTTTACCATTTCTGGTCTTCCTAGCTATGGAAGGAAACCTAAATATGCTACCCCAAATATACTTCTCCAGCATATTTTGATATGGCTATTCAGAGGGGCTACAAACACAGGAATAGCTCTGAAAAGCTGTCCTTTTGTGGGGGAGATTTGCATCTGTAGAGGAAATTTACATTAGTGAGGTAAACAGTAAACAGGCTTTCTCTGAGCGCCCCCCTCCCATCTGCTTTATTGAGATCTAGGAAAAATTAACTCACAGGAAAAGGAGACTAAAAGTCTATTAATGGAAAAACCAAACTCTGCAAAAATATTTAAGAGGTTTATTCTGAGCCAATATGAGTGACTGTGGCCCAGGGAACAGTCTCAAGACGTCCTAAGAAAGTGTGCTGTAGGTGGTTGGGTTACAGTTTGGTTTTATACATTTTAGGGAGACAAGAGTTGCAGGTAAAATCGTAAATCAATATATGGAAGGTTTACATTTGTTCAGTCTAGAGAGGAAAACTATCTTGAAGTGGGGGCTTAAGGTCATAGGTTGATTCAAAGATTTTCTGATTGGCAATGGTTTGAAAGGGTTAAGCTTTGTTTAAAGACTTGAAGTTAGCAGAAAGAAATGCTTGAGTTAAGATGAGGGGCTCTGTGGAGGACAAAGTTCTTGTTTTGTAGATGAAGCCTCATAGATAGCCACCTTCAGAGGGAATAGATGACAGAGCAGGAGTATCGCCATCTTGGACAAGCAAAGCCATTCTAAAGTTCCCCTTGATCAAAACCCACCTAAATCCAAAGGGCAGGTGAGTATAATGGTTAAGGTCAGCATGACAATAAACCACAAATGACATCTCCCACCAGAAACATTCCAACCATAAAATAAATCTCTTCCTGACCAGCGACATTCCAGCCCCAAGATAACCTCCCCTCTGGCTGGAGAGATGTCAGCCCCAAGATAATCTCCCCTCTGACTAGAGACATTCCAACCCCACCATAAACTTCTTCCCCACACAGAAACATTCTAAGCCCATGAGAAGCCCTCTCACCATAAAACCAATAAATACTCTTAGTCTGTAAGAGAGAGTGCTCCTGACCAAAACTGGCCGGAAGCCCCTCTCAGGTTTATTCTCCAAAATAAGCCTGTCTTTGACTATTGAGCTACTTTTCGTCTGTCTGTCCTTCATTCCCTTTCCCTCTTTCGTTCGTTCGTTCGTTCGTCCGTTCGTTCCTTCCTTCCTTCCCTCCCTCCCTCCCTCCTTTTCTTTCATTTTCTTTCGACAGAGTCTTGTTCTGTCACTCAGGCTAAAGTGCAGTGGCTTGATCTCAGCTCACTGTAACCTCTGACTCTCGGGTTCAAGCAATTCTCCTGCCTCAGCCTCCCAAGGAGCTGGGACTACAGATGTGTGCCACCACTCCCCAGCTAATTTTTGTATTTTTAGTAGAGATGGGGTTTCACTATGTTGGCCAGGCTGGTCTTGAACTCCTGACCTCAGGTGATCCACCTGCCTTGGCCTCCCAAAGTGCTGGGATTACAGGCGTGAGCCACTGCACCTGGCCACATGTTTCTTTTCTCTTTCTTTAACTCTTACAATAGATGCCAGATGTCTCTTTTCAGACCTTAAAGGTGTCAGATTCTCATCTAATGTCTCCTAGATTCAGGAGTGGCCTAGAAAGAAAAGGCCCGGTTGCATTCATGGAGATTCTCTAGGGATGAAAATTTTTCCCAGAAAAGATGGTTTTGCAGGGCCATTTCAAAATATGTCAAAGAAACATATTTGGGGATAAAATGTTTTTATTTCCTCCAGGGTCTGCTATCTGTCATGTGATGCCTACCACAGTCAGGTTGGAATTTGGTATCTTATTGCCATGAAGAGTCTGTTTTGTCTGTCTTATGATCTCTGTTTTAATGTTAATGCTGGTCAGTTGCCGCTAAACTCTAAAAAGTCGGGGGTATAATGAAGTGTGTCCAACTTCCCTTCCCATCATGGCTGGGAATTCAGTTTTTCAGGTTTCTTTGGGGACCCCTTGGCCAAGAGAGAGTCTGTTCAGTTGGTTGTGTAAACCAAAAATAAAATTGTAAGCCCCTGACCATCTAAATGGACCTCTCCTTTCAGCAAGGATATTCTAAAGCCAACCTGAAAAATGAGCTCAAGCCATGATGGGAAGTGGGAAGGGGGCATCAGACATGCCTCATTATACCCTCTTCCTTTTTGGAATTACTGATGATAGAATAGACTCTTTAAGTCTGATAGGAAACCCTTAAAATCTATTCTCTCTGAAGCCTGCTACCTGGAGGCTTCACCTGCATGATCAAATCTTGGTCTCCATGATGGCTTATCTTAACCCAGGCATTCCCAAGTTTTTAGACAATAACTTAAGTCTTCCAACCAATTGCCAATCAGACATCTTTGAATCTACCTATGATCTGGAAGCCCCCATTTCCAGTGGTTCCACCTTTCCAGACTGAACCAACCAATGTACATCTTACTTGATTGATGTTTCATGTTTCCCTAAAATGTAGAAAACTAAGCTATACCCCAACCTCCTTGGGCACATGTTCTTAGGATCTCCTGAGGGCTTCTCAGCTCACTGCAACCTCTGAGGGCTCTTACAATAGATGCCAGATATCTCTTTTCAGACCTTAAAGGTGTCAGATTCTCACCTAATCTCTCCTAGATTCAGGAGTGGCCTAGAAAGAAAAGGGCTGTGTCATGAGCCATTCGTCACTCACATTTTGCCCAGAATACATCTCTTTAAACATTTTATAGAGTTTGACTCTTTTCTTTGACAAATGAGGGGATTAGGGTTTTATTTTTAGTTTACAAGTCTGACACTTTTGAAGTCTGACAGAGAGCTCTTACCATAAGCTACCACCTATTCTTTCTAAGGGCAGCTCCAAGATTCCCTGAAAGGTGTTTATCTACGAAACAAGAAGCCATTGCTTGTCATACTTTTCTCTCTTCATTCTCCCTGTGCCAATCACCTCCCCCCACAAGAAACCCAACCCCCTATTCTTTCAATAGCCTCGGAATGGTAAAAAAACTTCAGTCATCTGGGTCTTCTTTGAGTCTTTTTCAGGACTCTCATGTCCATATGCATGTTAATAAATTTATATGGTTTGTTTCCTGTTAATCTGCCTAAAGTTAATTCATTCCAATAGACTTAGACTTGAACCTTCAGAGGGAAAGTTTGAATTTCCCTACACTGTCAACAAAAGAAAAAATTTAATTGCTTTCAAATCTCAGAGATGAATAAAGTGGCTAGAAGGCCTAATGCTGTCCCTTCCTTACAACTGCTGTCAGAAGTGAGGGAGCCAGAGTAACTCCATCTTGAATAGGGGCTGGGTAAATGAGGCTGAGACCTGCTGGGCTGCATTCCCAGGAGGTTAGGCATTTGTAGTCACAGGATAAGACGGGGGGTTAGCAGACTGGTTTCACAAGGTAGGTCACAAAGACCCCACTGATAAAACAGGATGTGGTAAAGAAGCTAGCCAAAACCCACCAAAACGAAGATGATAATGAAAGGGACCTCTGGTCATCCTCACTTCTCATTATACGCTAGTTGTAATTCATGCTAAAAGACACTCCCACCAGTGCCATGACAGTTTACAAATGCCATGGCCATGTCCAGAAGTTACCCTATATGGTCTAAAAAGGGGAGAAACCCTCAGTCCTGGGGACTCCCCACCCTTTTGCCAGAAAACTCATGAATAATTCATCCCTTGTTTAGCATATCATCAAGAAATAATAACCATAAGTATACTCAGTCAAGCAGCCCATGCTGCTGCTCTATGGAGTAGCCATTCTTTGATTTCTTTGCTTCTCTAATAAGCTTGCTTTCACTTTATTCTGTGGACTCACCCCAAATTCTTGTATGAGATACAAGAACCCTCTCTAGGGGTCTGGATCCGGGACACCCTTCTAGTAACACTGTGATCTCACTATCTTTATAGAGTTTTCTTTTTCTTGGCAGCAGTTATCAAAGCAGGAGGCAGATGATCATCAGTGTGAAATTGTCTGGATGTAGAAAAGTCAATGCCAACCTCAGCGTCTCCATAATCTGTTGACAGGCAGTTAAGAGGGAAAAGTTGGCCAGGCATGGTGGCTCATGCCTGCAATCCCAGCACTTTGGGAGGCAGGTAGGTGGATCACAAGGTCAGGAGATTGAGACCATCCTCGCCAACAGGGTGAAACCCCATCTCTACTAAAATACAAAAAATAAAAAATTAGCCAGGCGTGGTGGCATGTACCTGTAGTCCCAGCTACTTGGGAGGCTGAGGCAGGGGAATTGCTTGAACTTGGGAGGCAGAGGTTGCAGTGAGCCAAGATCAAGCTGCTACACTCCAGCCTGGTAACAGAGCGAGACTCCATCTCAAAAAAATAAAAAAAATGGTTTCCAGAAAAATTTAAATTCTTTTAATTTTCAAAATATTTCTTGTAGGAATGATAAGAACTTTGTTTAACCCCAATCTTATTGTCAGACTTACAGATAAATGTAGGGGATAGTGGGTGTGGTGGCACATCCCTGTAATCCCAGTGAGGCTGAGGCAGGAGGAATGCTTGAGCTAGGAGGTTAAGACCAGCCAGGCAACATAGTGAGACCACCATCTCTACAAAAAAAATTGGCTGAGTGTGGTGGCATGCACCTGTGGTCCTAGTCAGGAGGCTGAGGTGGGATGATTGCTTGAGCCCAGGAATTCAAGGCCATAGTGAGCTGTGTTCTCACCACTGTGGTCAAGCCTGGGTGACAGAGTCAGACCCTGTCTTAAAAAAAAACGTATAGGATAAAGGATAGCTTTCAACTCAGTCCAAAAGATCAGTTTCGGTAATGTAAGTAACAAAGCTGATTTTTGAACTATAAAAGTAGCAACCTCTTTGTTAAAGATATACATGAAATTCACTCACAGCACACTTTCCATAAATGCTGCTATTTAAGATTTGATTTTGATAAAAAATGTATCTGGATCATGTTTTTCCTGCTTCTATCCATTGCTTACACCTGGAGAAATGACCCTTTAGTAAATAATTTTTTCAACCCAGATTTTTCTCTTTGAACTAAGCAAAAGACTTCTGCCTGGTTTTCTTTCAGTCAGTTTTTCTCACAGCAGCCAGATACGAGTTGTGTTAGTGTCTTGTCTTGTGACAGCCATGCACACACCCACTCACTTCTTTTCACTTTACCTTGCTTTCTTTTCTCGTTTTTTCTTTTTGAGACAGAGTTTTGCTCTATCACCAGGCGGGGGTGCTGTGGTGCCATCTTGGCTCACTGCAACCTCTGCCTCCTGGATTCAAGCGATTCTTCTGCCTCAGCCTCCTAAGTAGCTGGGAATACACTCAGCTTGAGAGCACCATGCCCAGCTAATTTTTGTATTTTTAGTAGAGACAAGGTTTCACCATGTTGGCCAGGCTGGTCTCAAACTCCTGACCTTGTGATCTGCCTGCCTCAGCCTCCGAAAGTGCTGGGAGTACATGTGTGAGCTATCGCACCCGGCTGCCTTGCTTTCTTTAAAAAAAAATTTTTTTTAAATTTATGAGTCTCACTTTGTTGCCCAGGCTGGACTCAAAAACTCCTAGGCTCAAACAATCCTCCCACCTCAGCCTCTGGAGTAGCTGGAACTACAGGCTGCCTTGCTTGCTTTCTTGATGGTGCTCATCACTCTCTGAAATAATTGTTTTTTGTCTGTTAGATCTCTATAGGGAATAATGAGTGTCTGTTTAAAGCCCTGATTAAGGATCAAGGATTAATCTTTAATCCTGAAGCTGTTGAAGGGCTTTTAGGATTGAGTCCTATCTCAATCTGACCCTTGTCTGTCTGTCTGTCTGGCATCTCCTCCAGTGCTTGTCCCAGCTCCTTGGAACCCTGTCTGATCCCCATCTAACCATACCCGCTTCTCTGGTTCTCTTTCACATGCTGTTCTCCATTTCTGGAATTTTTTTCTCCTCAGTTGACCCCTGTTCACCCTTAACCCTTTGAGTCCCTGACCCACTGACCTGAGGAAGGACTCCTTACTGTGTGTTCCATGAGCTTTCTGGGCTTCCCTCATCAGCGTTTTTTTTTTTTTTTTGGTTTATTATTGTCCATTTGTCTGTATTCCTCCGTTAGATGCAGAGTTGGAGGCGGAGGTCTGCCCCACTCTCTGGTGTCTTTTCAGAGCCTGAGAGTCTGGCATACATATTTGTTAAAACAATAAATAAATGAATGAACGACCAAAATTGTAGCTTAGAAGCAATTCTACTTTTGTTACATGATAACGTGATATATCATGCTTTATCACAATTACTCTGCCAGAAAGCAGGATAAGAAAAAGTCCAGAAATCTTGGACCTGGAGAAATGATTTTCCCGGAAGTTGTATCTGCAGTAAACAGGTGATGTGGGAACCTGGGCTGCTGATTGGGACGCTTGCATTGACTTCCTCATTCTGCCACTTTCCAGGATTTCTAAAGCACAGGAGAGAGATTCCAAAACACTCTCAGGGGCTGGAAAAATGCATTAAGTTCCTTTTGGGATTAAAGGTTTGTGATTCTATACTCTCTGATTTATTAATCCTATCAACTAGGCAGACTTAATTAATCAGGCAAGATTTGGTGTAGCAGGCCAAGCCTTCCGGGAAACATTTATGGGCTTCCTATGCTAGTCCACTAGAGCAAGGGAAGGACATGTTCACTGAGGAGTTGCCTGGATACTGAGGATGATCTCCCTCTCTCACGGGTTGGCTGCTGGAGGACAGCTCAGGCTTTGCCTGAAGGAATGGGACATAATTATTAGGTTGGTGCAAAAGTAACCGCGGTTTTTGCCATTACTTTTTATTTTTATTTTTTGAGACGGAGTCTCACTCTGTCACCCAGGCTGGAGTGCAATGGCACGATCTCAGCTCACTGTGACCAGGTTTAAGCAATTCTTTCGCCTCAGCCTCCTGAGTAGCTGGGATCACAGGCACATGCCACCATGCCCGGCTAATTTTTAGTAGAGATGGGGTTTTGCCATGTTGGGTAGGGTGGTCTTGAAATCCTGACATCAGGTGATCCACCCGCCTCGACCTCCCAAAGTGCTGGGATTACAAATGTGAGCCACTGCACCAGGCCTGTCATTAATTTTAATGTCGAAAATTGCAATTACCTTTGCAACAGCCTAATAGAAAAGTATCAGAAAGGAGTCTCAGTGAGGAGACTTTATGGGCCTTAAATGGTTTGAGGAGTCTCAAGCCTGCCCACAATAGCTTTTTTTTTTGAGATGGAGTCTTGCTCTGTCACCCAGGCTGGAGTGCAATGGCGTGATCTTGGCTCACTGCAACCTCTACCTCCTGGGTTCAAGTGATTCTCCTGCCTTAGTCTCCTGAGTAGCTGGGATTACAGGTGCGCACCACCACACCCAGTTAATTTTCTTTTGTATTTTTAGTAGAGACGGGGTTTTACCATGTTGGTCAGGTTGGTCTCGAACTCCTGACCGCATGATCTGCCTGCCTTGGCCTCCAAAAGTGCTGGGATTACAGGCATGGTCCACAACAGTTCTTATATGCCCTTAGGCTGCAAAGAACTTAAGAGACTGACCCCAAATGCTCTCTGTGGATCTTTGAGCTGCGAGGAGCCATGAATCCTGCATGCAGCCCTGCAGGTCCTCACACGGTGAAGGCAGCTCTGAGATCCCATCCATGATTGCCCATGTATTTGTCTAGATTCTTCCACTGGATATGAAGTGGGCACAGGTCTGCCCACTCCCTGGCATCTCTTCAGAGCCTGGCATATGCATATTTGTTGAACCAATGAATGACTGATGCCCTAAAGTAGCTTAGAAACAATTCCTCTTTGATTCTATGACGGTGACATAGTGTCTATTGATGGGAGCTCAGACGACTAGGGCCACTTTTATTTTAAATACCTGATTTGGAGAAATCGGGGACAAATTCCCTTTGGTGTTCATGATAGGAAAGATTGTTGGGGAAAACTGCCAGAAGAATCCTTCTGGGCTCTTGGTCAGGTTGGCCTAGAAGTGAGGCAGCAGAATAGGGTGTGGAGGCAGGGAACCTCAGGACTTTCTGGAACTAAATCAAGCGCTTCAGCTATGACAAGAAATATCCTCTTCATTTATATAGGACATACACCAAGCTAATGACTTTGTAACTTTAATTCATCCTCTCATTTACATAGAGTGTATACCAAGTACGTAACTTTGTAACTTCACTTTTAGCCTCTTCACTTACATAGGGCTTACACCAGGTAACCAATGGAAACCTCTAGAGGGTATTTAAAACCCAGAAAATTCTGTAACAGGGCCCTTGAGCCCTTACGCTCCCACCCTGAGAAGTGTATTTTCATTTTCAATAAACCTCTGCTTTTGTTGCTTCATTTTTTCCTTGCTTTGTTTGTGCATTTTGTCTAACTCTTAGTTCAAAATACCAAGAACCTGGACACCCTTAATCGGTAACAGAAAGGCTTCTTACTAGCCTAGTCTTCTACAATAAATTGAACTGGAAGGATTCAAGAACAGAACTTACTTCTGAACTAAAGTGAAATCTTGGAAAGCTTAAGGCAGAAAGTCTTCATATTTTGGTCTTCATCCTTATTTTCCTTCCAGCCAGGATTTGGACTGATGGAGAGTATTGATTAATATTGAAAATTTGGGGCCTGGTGTGGTGGCCCACAACTGTAATCCCAGCACTTTGGGAGGCCCAGGCAGGCAGATCGCTTCAGCCCAGAAGTTCAAGATCAGCTTGGGTAACATGGTGAAACCCCATCTCTACAAAAAAAGAAAAAAACAACCCCAAATTAGTCAGGCATGGTGACATACACCTGTAGTCCCAGCTATTCCAGAGGCTGCAGTGGGAGGATCGGTGGAACCTGGGAAGTCGAGGCTGTGGCAGGCCAGGTCACACTAACGCAGGCCTCCATAACAACTATTTCAGCACTGACTGACTAGTTAAGTTAAATATTAAAAGCTGAAAGAGCAAATGTCTTTATACAAAGGCTGGCATGTAACAAAAGCCCACCAAGAGTTTTGCCTTGGTCTTTCCTGGGTCTTAAAGCAAAATAACAAAGTAATTCTTAACAGGACCCATTTAGTATTAAAAAAGTTTTATTGTAGGTGAAGAAACTCCCCAGGCCTCCACAAACAAGTTTATTGGGGGCCTAAAGGAACTCCTCAAACCTTCGTGATTTAGAAGGAGACAAGATAAGGGTAATCACCCCAGCACGTGGACCCATTTAGATTAAGTAAATTTACTGAGGGTCCAAAGGAAGGTCTTCAGGACTCAGACCTTAGTTATAGATTAAGTTAATCACTTAAGTCTTTTGATGAATGCACACTTATATGTAGATATAGAGCTTAAAAGGTTTATCAGCTCTGGAAAACTTTGTAATTTTCAGCTGGTCTGGTGATAATTTCAGGCCTTCTCCCCGTAACCAGTTGCGGAAATAAAACCTCTCTTCCTCCCCAGTTCATCTGCTTCTTGCTGTTGGGCCACAAGAAATAGCAGCCTAACCCTCAGTTTGGTCTGAGAACAAGACTGCAGTGAGCCATGATTGTGCCACTGCACTCCAGCCTGGGTGACAGCAAGACCCTGTCTCAAAACCAACCAAACAAAAAAAATTGAGAATGTTGAAGATTGTGGATTTCATGATCTTTTTTTTTTTCTACCTAAGGACTGAATTATCTCAAAAAATTAAAAACAGCCAAATTCTTGTGGGTCTTCTGAACTGGGTTAATTGCTCTTGGGAGTTTAATTTTAGTTTCTGGGGCCTCTGACTTGCCAGATGCAGTGTTAGACATGGGGTCATCAGCTTTCCCCAGAGGAGTTCCTTTTAGTTAAAGGGTTTGGGGCTGGAAGAAGCGAATTCTTTTTGGGGGTGAGGGGAGGAATGTGAAAGGATGGTAGTGCTTTTTCTCGGGAGTTGTGCTCACAAGGTCTCATGTAAGTTTTGTGTGTTATTTACCAAAAAGGGGAAGAAAATGCAGCTATATAAGGTTATATGCATGACACTCCCCAGCCATTTTCAAACCCTGGGACAAGCGAGGTTTCCCAGATACCCGTTTCTTCATTTTTTTTTTTTTTTTTTTTGAGACAGAATGTCACTGTGTCATCCAGACTGGAGTGCAGTGGCACGATCTTGGCTCACTGAAACCTCTGCCTCCTGGGTCCTGGTTCAAGCAATTCTCCTACCTGAGCCTCCCAACTAGCTGGGATTACAGGCACAAGCCACCATACCCAGCTAATTTTTGTATTTTTTAGTAGAGATGGGGTTTCACCATATTGGCCAGTCTGGTCTTGAACTCCTGACCTCATGATCTGCCTACCTTGGCCTCCCAAAGTGCTGGGATTACAGGCATGAGCCACTGTGCCCAGCTCGAAGTTATATTTCTATGCAAAGGAAGACTTGGCCTGCAATCAGTCTGATTGGTTGTGGACAGCAACCATTCAGAGGCTCGAGTGAAGTCCACCTGCAATCATTCTGATTTGTTGTTGACAGCCAGTTTCTCATTTGTTGCCCAGAAAAGGTCACAGGGAGTAGCTTCTGGTCCTTTTGTTGCTTAGGTGTGGAAAGTTAGGGTTCCCCTTTCAATTTAGTTCTAGGAAGTCCCTGTGAAACAGCCTTAGGTTTCCTGCCTCCAGCTCCTCTTCTCCTGCCTCAGTAGGAGCCTTTTTAAACAAACTCCTTGTTAAAAAACAAAACAAAACAAAAAACCTCTAGACAATTTAAATTTAGCAGCTTCTCTGAGCAAAGAATGATTATGAATCCGGCAGCACTCAGAATCAGAAAAGGTTCAGAGAACTCTGCGAAGAAGGACTGACATAGAAAACAAGTTAAAGCACAGAAATAGCCTGGTTAAGGTTGCAGCTCAGCCATTGCTTTATTTGGCCTCGGGTCTGATCAGCTGGCAGCCTGCGATTGGCTGAACCTGGGCTGCAGGCTGGCTGAGACCCAGCTGTTTGTCATTTTCCTAAGTTAGGTTGCAGTTCCTTACCTAGGAACAGAGAGCAGAGACAGCCTCAAGTCAGGGGCCTTGCTTATTTAATTTAACGCTCTCATGATACATTTTTCTGCGTGAATATGCATTTAGTAGCCTTTTGGTCATGGACATGAAGCAAAGCTGCGAAGGGTGCAGTTTTCTGGACCTGAAAAACAAGTTGGATTAAAGCAGGTGAGGCTTCCCCCTCCCCATCGGTGTGTACACAATTTCTTATCCCTGCGTCCCCTTCCTCCTGACATTTGCCTTGGCAGTGTGATTTGCAGCTGTGGTGCTGGTTGGGGCAGGTGAGGCTTAGAAGGGGCAGATTATGAAGGATTGTGTTGGCACACTCTGAGATTTGGGGCCCAGCCTGGGTACCCTTGAGGACAGGTCTGAGCTGGTCCCAGGGAACGGCTTCCAATGCTGGAGCGACCTGCTGCTCTCTGCTGCCTCCTGGGGGAATATTCTCACACTGCCGTTCCAGATCAGCCGTAAAAAGATAGTAATTTCCAGGTGGAACAAACTGGACCCTCTCCTCCCGAGCTTCTAAGGTCATTTCCCCTTTAGCCTTCTACATTGCATCTCAGAAGGAGAAGTTAAAAGCCAGAGGAAGGACCTGGTGGAGCTGCTGGTCAGGTCTAAAGAATTAACCCCCCTACTGCTAACCACAACCCTATCTATAGATCACAGACGTGGTATGGAGGAATTTTCCCCGGAAGGCATTGTTCTTGCTCATCTGCTCAGACCCCCACCTAGTCACGTCCCCCACAGTCTCGACCCTCTCACATGTGCACCTCTCAGACTGTAAGCCTTTAAAAGGGCCAAGGTTTTCTTTGTTGGGGAGCTTGGTTGTTGAGGCATCTAGGCCACTGCAGCTCCCGCAATAAATTAACCACTTCTTTCCCTGTTCCGTGTTGGAGAGGTTTATTTGCCACCCTTCTGCTTCAGGTGTGAGAAGAATTTCACTGGTTAGAGTCACATATCGAGAAAAACGCACAACATACCTAGAGACTATGGTAAAATCCATGCACCCCAAACTCTTCATCTGCAGCTTTAATTCTCACAAAAGCATCACCACATGTGATTCTTTCTGTTCCTTGTGTCCTGACTTTAAGATCTCATTTCAAACTTGTCATTCTCCTTAATAATAAAAATCTTGTCAATCCCTTGCTGAAATCGGGTCTGTCATATTTCTCAGATCTGTTAGTTTGGAAGTCCCATTTAAAGAGATGATAAGATTAGGCATGGTTTGTCCTCAGTAAACCTTAGTGCTTACTTTTCTAAAAGAGGGCATAGTGTACTGGTTGAGTGTGAGTTCTGGAGTCAGGGGAGTGTCAGGTCCACCCCTGGGCATGAGGCTAATGCCCACTGTCTGTGCTGGGGATGAGATGAGCTGGCATATATAAAGCACTTTGTGCAGAGTCTATCTCATAAGCCAATGAATGTTGGCTGTTTAGTTATTTCCTGTTCTTACGATTCATTCATTAGTTTGTTCCAGACTCTTACCTGGAATGGTTTCCAAGTCCTCCAGTTTGTTGACTGCATTCTTTATGATTTCTCCAGCGTGATACTCTATGAGAAACAGCAGACACACAGACACAGCCCTGACCCAGTGGGGTCACAGTGGGTGGTGGGGAAAATCAGTCTCAGATCCAGTCATGACAGGAGTTAAAGTGAAAGTGCTTTTGTCGGATCACACAGGTTCTACATAAAAGCAAAACCCGCTCTGCTTCCAGTTTGTCTAAGCACTTCACCTATAACAGTAAAAAACAAACATAAAACAGTTTTCACCCTGAAATAAATCGGAAGTATCAGAATCACCCTGAGAGGCCTCGTCCCCAAATAGTAAAACATGAATGTTTATTGTAAACTTGGGCTCCTTCCAAAACCAGCCCCCCCACCCCCTATTTGCTATGCGGATGTCTAGAGTCATGGCAAGAGCTTTGTGAATATAACAGTCAAGTGAGTAAGTTGTTTTCTCTCCGGGAACACATGAATGGATATTTTGTAGCTTTGATAGTACTGCACATTTTTCCTTTGAGTCCTTGTTATGTTTTTTTATTTAACCAACCGGTCCTTTGTAAGTCTGATTGTCTTGCTCCCTTTGAAGGTGAACTTCTTTCCTTTTGTAAATGCCTCTTTCTCTGAGTGTTTTGACACCAGTTGTGCCTGAATTGCGATGAAGGACAAAGTCTCAAAAGACGTTCCATCTGGCCCACTTTGTTATTAGGTTAAGATAAAAAAAATTTGAAATACTTTTAAAATATAAATACTCATGAGAAGTATAAATACTTTTAGAGTATAAATACTTGAGAATTACCCATGAGAAGTGGTGAAATTGTGTAGTTATTTCTCATATACCCTTAGTTTAAGATAGCATCTTAACCCTAGCACATTAGCAAACCAGGAAACTAACAATGGTATTAACCAAAGTACAGATTTTATTCAGATTTCACCAGTTTTTATATGCACTTTTGTTTTGTTGCCCAGGCTGGAGTGTGGTGGTGTGATCTTGGCTCACTGCAACATCTGCCCCCCAGGTTCAAGTGATTCTCCTGCCTCTGCCTCCTGAGTAGCTGGGACTATAGGTGCATGCCACCACGCCCGGCAAATTTTTGTATTTTTTGTTTTTAGTAGAGATGGGGGTTTCACTATATTGGTCAGGCTGGTCTTGAAATCCTGACCTCAGGTGATTGCTTGCCTCAGCCTCCCAAAGTGCTGGGATTACAGGCATGAGCCACTGCACCCGGCCTAGATGCACTTTTTTTGTATGTGTATGTGTGTGTGCATAGCTCTGAAATTTTCTCACACGTGTAGATTTATGTAAACACAGCCACATCCAGGATACAGACAATTCCATCACTGCAAGAAATTCTGTGTTGTAACCACGTTATAGTCACACTTTCTCCCTAACCTGACCTGTGACAACTATTGGCCTGTTCTTCATCACTAGTTTTGTCATTTCAAGAATGTTATATAAATGGTCCATACAGCATATAAACATTTAACATGGGCTATTTTCACTTAGCATAATGCACTTGAGATCCACCCAAGTCGTATGTTATCAGTATGTTTCTTTCTGTTGCTGAGTAATATACTGTTATATAATGAACTGCAGTATATTTCACCACTCAGTTGTTGAAAGATGTTTGGGTTCTTTCCAGTTTTGGGGCATTACAAATAAGGCTGCCATGAGCATTTATTTAAAGTTTCTTTGTATGCATGTAAGTTTTACTCTTCTAGGTTTCTGGGTGATCGTCTTATGTCATAAATTGTGTTTGCGGTTGTATTTGTAACACAGTTGGTGTTGTGTTGGGCTTCTGGGATTGTCCTGTGTGCATGAGAAAAGAACAGAGGTAACAGTATGTAAGCGATGCATTTAGGCCAAGTGAAGTCAAATGCTATCATGACATTTGATGCTAATGGTGATTTGACAGGACTTCAAATGGAGTTGATTGGTAAGAGAATTGAGCCATCACACACGGTCGTATAAATCTGCCAACCTCAAAGACATTTGTGTGGAAACAGCAGTGCTGTAGTCACGTTGTGAAGAGAAGCGTGACTTCGTTCCAGCAGAAAAACATCATCTACCTCATTATATTAAAACAATTGTTCATTTGGATTTTTATTGGTTTTATAGTTTTCTTTTTATTTCATTTATAAATTTGTTTTAATTTTATGGCTGTGGACCGGCACATAATCAGTTTAACGGCTCAATAAAACCACTATAATATATGCGATTTAATAGTGGTTGTGGTATTGAATAAAGGCAAGGTGCAAAACAAATATACTATATTAAAAAGGCTGTGAAGGTGGGGATTTATATCATGTTTTATGTTTGTGCATATTAATATAGTTGGCATACTGGATCAAACAGAGGTAAAAATAAAGGTGCTTAAACAAATACAGAAGGCCTACTTCTGTTATAAAAGTCTGAGCTGGTCTAGGATTGCAGGGTCATCTTGATACCCAGGTTCCTTCCAGCTTGTTGCTCTACCTTCTCCTAGATCAGTGCTTCTCAAATTTGTGTGACTATTAATTACTTGGAGATCTTATTGAAATGCACAGTTTGGCATCAGTCAGCCTAGGGTGAGGCCCGAGAGCCCGCATTTCCACGAGCTCCCAGCTGCGGTTCCTACCGCTGGGTCGCAGATTACATTTGGAAAAGGAAGGTCCTGAGGACTGCCTTCATCCACATGGTTGAAGCAGTTTCATCTCCACCTCACTGGATTTCCAGCTATGGGAGGGGGTCCAGAGGAAGCGGAGGACTGGCAGCATCTTCATGAGAACATGAGGTTGTTTCTATTCTCTTTGCTTCTCACTGCCAGAACTTGGCATATGACTCTACCCAGCTGCAAGGGAGGCTGCAGAATGTAAGCTCTAGGTAAAACTTGAGGAATTCTATTAACTAAAAGGAAGGTAGAAAGAATTCGTACTAAGGAAGTATTAGCAGTCTCTGTCACAATAGTTCATGAGAGTTTAAGGCGACACGGGGTTTGTGAGAATTTTTTCCTTTTCAAGAGGTTCATGTGTTTCTAAGTTTGAGAAATACTAATCTGAAGTGTAATGTGAGGCTCCATTTTAAGACTTAGTAAGATAAGCATAGCTTGTCCTTAGTTAATCCATAGTGCTTCTTTTCTGAAATTGGGTGTGGAGCACTGGTTCAGCATGTGATCTCTGGCAGGGCACAATGGCTCATACCTGTAATCCCAGCGCTTTGGGAGGCAAAGGTAGGAGGATCGCTTGAGCCCAAGAGGTCAAGGTTGCAGTGAGCCACGATTGTGCCACTGTACTCCAGCCTGGGCAACAGGGCGAGACCCTGTCCTAAAAGTTGAAAAAAAATGAAAAAGAAAAAAGAAAAAAAGTGGGCTGGGTGCGGTGGCTCATGCCTGTAATCTCAGCACTTTGGGAGGCCTGAGTCGGGAGGTCAGGAGTTTGAGACCAGCCTGGCCAACGTGGTGAAACCCCATTTCTACTAAAAATACAAAAAAATTAGCTGGGCATGGTGGTGTAGACCTGTAATCCTGGCTACTCAGGAGGCTGAGGCATGAGAATTGTTTGAATCCTGGGCAGCCAAGGTTGCAGTGAGCTGAGGTCATGCTACTGTACTCCAGCCTGGGCAACAGAGCGAGACTCTATCTCAGTTAAAAAAAAAATGTATCTTCTCTGGAGTCAGAAAAGTCTCAAGTCCACCACTGAGAGTGAGAGTAATGCCAACCTTATGTTGCGGGGATAAAATGGGATGATATATGGAGAGCACTTTGTGTAGTGCATGCACCTGCAGTAGCACTCATATAAGACTTCTCATAACCTCTGCTTTGCCTGCCTTCTCAACATCATCTCTCCCTATGAGCATGCCTTCTGTGCCAACTCTTGAATGATTTATTTCTACCTGAACAAACACGTTTTCACATCCCTGCGTCTTTACATATGGTATTCCTTTGTCCTTCTCCATCAGTCATTTGTACCCTAATTAGGGCTGGTTGGCAAAGTAGTATTTCATGGTGTAGAGTGTACCCCTCAGCACAGGCAGAAGTTTTGCAAATTTGTGGTTTCTATGGAGACCCCTCAAGAGACAATGATGGATAAACACAAATGGAAGCCGTGTTGGAACCTCTCAAGCCTTCTGTTTTGCTGATGGGGGCCACACTGAAAAAGGCCCACGTAGCTAGAATGAGTTTTGCTATAGAGAGATTCTAAGACAATCCTAGAAGTGAATAGAATCCAGGCTATTTGGATTCTATTTGAAGATGTTACTGACTCCTTGAGAAGCCTTAAGATACTCAATTTAATTAACTCCATTGCAGAATATTAGTTTATTTCTTTAAGTTGGAATATGTAACAGGCGAAGGTTTTCCTTTCTTTGAGAATATCCTACAGTTTCTTACAAATCATCAAAACTCAGGGTGTGTATATGTGTGTGTGAAAAGAAGTATAAAATTCCCATTTCTTTTCCCAGTTCGCATGGAATTCTCAACGCATTTTTTCCTGGATGCACTCATAGTTCAAGTGATGTTCCTTTAGGAAAACAGAACAAATCCACGACAAAAATTACCTGTAGGATTTAATAAACCCACTGTATTTTCTGTTCTTTTTCAGTTCTATTCTGTGTCTTTTCATCCTCTTTATAGCAGGAGCTCATCATTACTTTTTTCTTTTTGGTAATATCATTGCTGTTTTGTTTATTTTTTTTTCTGTCTAATTGCCTCATTGATTCATTTACCTAATAAACTTAATGGCTGAATTAAAAATAATTACATGAGCCGGGCGCGGTGGCTCAAGCCTGTAATCCCAGCACTTTGGGAGGCTGAGGCGGGTGGATCACGAGGTCAAGAGATCGAGACCATCCTGGTCAACATGGTGAAACCCCGTCTCTACTAAAAATACAAAAAATTAGCTGGG
>NW_022436990.1:8632584-8680572 GCF_009761245.1 Sapajus apella
ATTAATGAATATGTAATCTCCTGCAAATCCTCTACTTATTTGCACAAGGTTTAACTTTTAGAAAAATAGGTGCTTTGGGCTGGGCACAGTGGCTCATGCCTGTAATCCCAGCGTTTTGGGAGGCCAGGGCAGGCAGATCACTTGAGGTCAGGAGTTTGAGACCACCTGGCCAACATGAAGAAATTATCTCTACTAAAAAAAAATACAAAAATTAGCTGGGCGTGGTGGCCCATGCCTGTAGTCCTAGCTACTTGGGAGGCTGAGGCAGGAGAATCCCTTGAGCCGTGGAGGCAGAGGTTACAATGAGCTGAGATCCCGCCACTTCACTCTAGTGAAACGTTCCCAAAAAAAAAAAAAAAAAAATAGGTGCTTTTGACCCTTTCTCTCTATTTCATGCCTTTCTTAAGACATGTGCTGGTTAGTTAACCTAGAGAGTGACTCTATTAGCCAAGTGACAGTAGTCAGCCTGTGTCCAAAAGGACTTAATCCCTGGCACTTTTTTTCTTGTTCAAGTTGAGTACCTGTGTTCTTTCTTGAGAATGCAGGCTTCCCTCTTAGGATTAATCTGTGTCAATGCCAGGAGCTCTGTCATGGCAAAAAGAAATACAGGTGTGAACAAGGAAATTTACTGTGCTTTTAATTCAGTCAGTTGGTCAATATTTATTTATCACTATGATATATCAAGAGGGACCTCTGGTCCCTAGGAGCTCTTGACTTAAGGTAGACAAAAATAGTGGCAAGACAAAAAATAATGTTGAAACAGAACTGCAGGAAATTCTTTTGCTGCCCAGTCCTTGTTCCAGCACTCTTAGCCTCTTGGTGTTCCAGGACTTCCACACTTCCTTTCTGGCATCTTTGAGCAGAGTTATACATTGCAGCATGGACTCTCTGGTGGTGCTAAGTGCCTGGGATGTGGTGTTAGGAGTATCTTCCTGGTCTTCCCTGTGGAGAGTGATAAGAAAGGGAATTGAAGGCCATGCACGGCGGCCCACGCCTCTAATCCTAGTACTCTCTGAGACGGGTGGATCACTTGAGGCCAGGAGTTTGAGACCAGCCTGGCCAAATCCTGTCTCTGCTAAAAATACAAAAATTAGCCCAGTGTGGTGGCAGGCGATTGTAGTCCCAGCTACTTGGGAGACTGAGGCAGGAGAATCTCTTGAATCTGGGAGGTGGAGGTTGCAGTGAGCTGAGACTGTGTCACTGTACTCCAGCCTGGGAGACAGAGCGAGACTCTGTCTCAAAAAAAAAAAAAAGAAAGGGAGTTGAGAATTCCCTAGGTATCCTCTCTGGAGGTAGTGCAAAGCATGTGGGTTTTGGAATCAGGCCCGACTGTTTTGTAACCTAAGAGTAAGATTTTGACACTTTTGAAAGCTCAGTTTCTCATCTGTAAAATCGGGATAATGATACATACCTGCCTCATAAGGCAGATGTGATGATTAAGTGAAAAATGAATGTGAAATGCTCAGAGCAGTGCCTGGCATCAAGTAGGTGCTTACTTTGCTCCTCGTCCTCTCAAGCCTCCGGTGGGGCCTGGTGCTTTCAGAATCATGCCACATTCTCTCTGGAGAAAAAGCTATGTTATTTGTTAAGCTGCTCCAGTGGCTCAGTCAATAGACTAAGAGTTATAGTCCCCGGAGTCAATCGACCTATTGTTGTTAAATTGTCTTGGCCCTGCTAGTTTTGGGAGTTGTCATTTTGCACTGTTACTGATTTACAGTTTTCTTCCAACCCTTCTCTTGCAGATGTTGTAATTAGTCCAGGGCACTAGATGGCGCCATTTCACTAGGTATCGGTAACTTTCACAAACGGAGCCCTCTGTCCTGCACTAAAAAAAAAGGAATTTGTATTTCATGCCTCAGTATAGCCATATATTCCAGCACATCAAAGAAATACCTTTACATTTTGGTGTTTCTTTCATTTATAATGGGGAGCATGTAACGCTGAGAAATCATCCAGAGGTGCACAGATTTGATTTAGTTCCATGGATTAGCAGAGCAAGAAAACTATGGAGTAGACTCACAGGAAAGCCACAAATGTAATTGAAACTGGAAAATGAAGTGTATGAAGCAAGGTCAAGTAAAAGTGGATTACTTGTTGTTTAAAGAACAGACATGTAGGCTGGGCGCAGGGGCTTATGCCTGTAATTCCAGCACTTTGGGAGGCCGAAGTGGGTGGATCACCTAAAGTTAGGAGTTTGAGACCAGCCTGGCCAACACGGTGAGGCGGAGGTTGCAGTAAGCCGAGATCACACCACTGCACTCCAGCTGGGCTGGTGACAGAGTGAGACTCCATCTAAAAAAAAAAAAAAAAAAAAAGAATAGGTAATGTCATGGTAAGCTCTAACAATGGAAGGGCTTCTAGGGAAGATGGTGAGCAGCTATTAATCTCCAGCACAAGGAAGAATAGCACAAGAAGAAATGGACTTATCTGACTATATGAGAGATGTAAATTATCTACAAGGAAGAATTTCTGGAGCCAAGGCAGTGTAATATCATAACTAGGACCTGGGCAACAGAGTGAGACCCTGTCTCAAAAAATGAACAAACAAACCAAACCAAAACAAAAACAAAAACAAAAACCCAAAATTAAAAAAGTCGACAAGTTCTTAACACGTACAGATTGGTTGATTTGCCATTCCACTAGAAGACGGAATAAGGTTCTCTCCCTTATCATGATGCTTATTTGAAGCCTGGCATGACACTGTGTAGGACAAATGGTCTTGTGTTTCATTGGTCCAGGCTGGGACTTGATATGAGCTAACAGGATCAGCAGTGTTTTGAAAAGTATCCCATTATTGTGTATCCATATATTTGTATTATATTAGAGATCTATAGGAGTGGCTGGCATTTTTTTTTCTTAGTTTCTAAAATACTTATGTACGGGTTGGGCTAGAGGGAGGAAAGCAATCACAGGTGAAGAGAAAATCAGAGGTCTTTTCATTGACACTGTTTTTTGAACCTCTGTCTTGTTACTTATTATTTAATCCCTCTGATTGTGGTTTTGTTTTGTTTATTTGTTGTTCCTGATTGATACCTGTAATATCTTGTAGATGAGTACAGTATGGAGATTACGTATTTGTGATTATACACCAAGTCCACAGGGGGGCGCCAAACATGACCTTCTCCCCAGAGTCACCCAATAGTACACATGGTGCCTATCCTGGGTGGACTCCTTCCTCTGCTGCCCCGTGGTACCATCAGTCCTCCTCCCAAAGTCCCAGCTTCATCCTGGGAGAATGCTCCCTGTATGCCTTTTTCAGATTCTTCAGATTCCTCATAGCCAATAAGATAATAAAACTGTCCATTGCTCGCAGTGACTCCCCTCACTGCTTAACTTAGCTGCACTACAGTGTTCTAATAATACTATACCTTTCCAGGTTGGACCTCACGGGGCTCATGCCTATGATCCCAGAACTTTTGGAGGCTGAAGTGAAAGGATCCCTTAAGGCCAGGAGTTTAAGTCCAGCCTGGGCAACACAGCAAAAACTCGTCTCTACAGAAAATAAAAAAACTAGCCAGGCACAGTAGCATGTGCCTGTAATCCCGGCTACTTGGGAGGCTAAGACTGAGTCAGGAGGATCGCATGAGTCCAAGAGTTCAAGGCTGCAGTGAGCTATGATTACACCACTGCATTCCAGCCTGGATGACAGAGTGAGACCCCATCTCTTAAAAAAGAAATACAATATCTTTCCTAAGGTCATCTGCCAGGAAGGGGTGAGGTGAAGAAATAAAGATGTTGGTGATGGAAGATTGGGAAGAGGTGGAGAAAATTGAGTCCAGCCAGATTCTTCCCTTGCTGATTATAAATGTAATGTATGTTCATTGTAGAAAATTTGGAAAAAGATATAGAATAGGACAAAAGCAAAATTATATATAATTCAACCAGTTATAGATAACTACAGTTAATATCTTAAAACATTTCCTTCTACGTGGGAATTTGGAGAAACTGAGGCAACTGCTTGTAGAGAGCTGATCTGAAAGGTTATCCACGGGTTAAAAGAGCAAGCATGGTAAATCACATGTCTGTGGATCAGGGGTAGAGGAAATCTGTTCTCAGAGAGAAAAGTGAGACAGGGCTTTAGAAAGAAAAATAAATGAGTCTCTTGATCTCAGAGAGCAACAGAAAGAGCAAGAGTGGCTTTCTGGATATGTACAACTATTATGTATAAATTTTAAAAAAGAATGACTTCCTGGGTCTCCAGTGCTTCTCCTTTTCCCAACTCCCAGGATTAGGAATTTTGAGCCACAGCAGTACCTGTCTTAGGTTCTGTGAGCAGTGTCTCAGTAGGCTTCCAACAGCTCAAACAAGTAGGTTTTCATTTCTTGAAATCAAAGACCTCTAACTAGAATAGCCACATGAAGTAATAGGAGCTTAAGCTATTATTGCTGTTGACAACCTTACAGAAAGTGCTTTTTCATTCCACCATTCACTGGAATGTACAATAATGATGCTCTGCTCAGGACCTTTTTGTGCTATTCCTTTTAACCAGAGTCAATGTGCTTTCACTTCTAGCAGCCCATGCCTATAACCCTTCTTTTTTCTTTCTTTCTTTTTTTTTTTTTTTGAGGACTGCCCACCTACTGGAACCCACCTTAGATTCATGCATAAAGAGCACTTGCCTGGAAGCTTGTGCTCCACTGAGGGCACCACTAACCGATGACTGGTTATGGGAATATAACCTCTAGCCCCCTTTCCCTGGGATGGAACAACTCTGGAGCCAGAGTTCTGCAGGATCATGCTGAAGCTACCCTTTGTGGACTTTGAGACTGAACTTGCTGTAGGCAGTGTCTAACATGCTCCCCAATGATCCCCGCCTCCTGGTATTCAGACTCTTGTGTAATCCCTCTCCTTGAGTGTGGGGTAGATGAGGTGACTTGCTTTTGACCACTAGAATATGGCAAAGGTGTGGGGATGCCAATTCCATGATTAGATTACAAAAGATTGCGATTCCTATCTTGCGAGCAGACTATTCCTTTCTCAGCTTGTATGCTTTGGTGAGGCAAGCTTTCTGGTGGGGAACTGAGGGGAGCCTCTGACCAACAGTCAGCCAGACACCGAGACTCTCAGTTCACCAACCTGAATGGAGCTAAATGTTGATCGCAATCACTGAGTGAGTGTAGAAGTAGATCCTTCCCAGGTTGGGCTCTTAAATGAGCCTGGATCAACACTTCGATTACAACCTTGTGACAGACCATGAAGCAGAGGACTCAGTTACGTTGTGCCTGGATTCCCGACACACAGAAACTGTGAGATAATGAAGGTGTATTGGTTTTAGATGCCAAGTTTTGGGGCAGTTGGTAATGTAGGTTAATACAATATCTTGCTTGGTTCCCTCCCATTACCTGCCTTGTTTCCCTCATTCTCTTACCAGTTTTTCCTGAGGCCCCTTTCTTAATAAAGCAGTTGCACAGAAACTTCCCTAAGATAGCTGATCCTGATCCTAGGCAACGGATTCTAAGGAGGTTTTTTTTTTGTTTGTTTGTTTTTTGGATGGAATCTTGCTCCTGTCATGCAGGCTGGAGTGCCGTGGCTCAATCTCAGCTCACTGCAAACTCCACCTCCCAGGTCCAAGTGATTCTCCTTCCTCAGCCTCCCGAGTAGATGGGATTACAGGCATGTGCCACCATGCCCAGCTAATTTTTATATTTTTAGTAGAGATAGGGTTTTGCCATGTTGGCCAGACTGGTCTTGAACTCCTGACCTCAGGTGATCCACCCACCTTGGCCTCCCCAAGTGCTAGGATTACAGGCATGAGCCACTGTGCCTGGCCAAGGAGGGGGTTCTAAAGTAGGATAAATTATCAGTCAGCTGGGAACAGGACTATCACTGCAGTAAGTGGAGTGTTGTAGGCATATTGTAGCCTTGCAAATACTAAGACTTTTATCTGTGATGTATGGGGACGGGGATGTAGGTAGAAGGGATATTCAAAGACAGTTGAATTAATTGGTTGATTTTGGGTGCTTACTGCTATACTGAAGAGAGAAAATAACAAGCTCATTACCAAAATAGAGCACGGTGTGGAAGTCCGAAGACCTCTAACGCAGCAGCCAGAAGGCAGAACATGCTGAAGATAACGCTCAGGATCTAAATATAAGAGTAGCAGAACTTCAGAGAGACTGAATTAGCAGGTTCTCACAAGTCAGTGTCATGATAGGGAAGGTCTAATACCCTGAGACTTGGGATGGGGACAGTTGGGTGCACTAGAGAACACTGGTCTCGGATGCCCCCTGAGCCCTCTGAGCCTGTGGAAATGGATCATTTCCTTTTGCCAGAGGATAACGGCACTTATCCCCTGTCTGAAGACTGTGTAAAGGCTGTAACCGAAGCAGATGCTTTATTTGCTGTTCTTCTGATCTAGTCTCATCTTTCTTACTGGCCATCAGACTAATAATTTGGATCAAATATTATCATGTCACAACTCTGGAAGTGCTGGCTCTGCTTAGGGAGAAAGGAGCTGAACTGCAGGAGCTGGCTGATGTAAACTGGTGCATTGGCCTGGGATTGCCTCTTGAGAGTGATGGGCTGCTAGTGTAGACTACTGTATGGAGTTAGATGAGGAGAGAGACTGTTAATATGAATATATTCTTCTATGATTCAGGATTTAGTGTTCTGGCAAGGGCTTCTGGAGACAGTCTCAACTATGCTGTTAGATGCCTCCTGGAACATTAAAAATATCGTGGTCCACATTAAAGGAGGTAAACTGCCTTGGCATATTGTCAAGCAAGGAATCAGAAGTCTCATACAAGTAAGCGTATGTGTCAGTTATCAACATATTGTTTCTCAGCGCCAAATCTCCCCTCCCATTTTTCTTGTCTGCTCTGTGATTTTGAAGCTAGACTATGTAATCATTTTCCCTTTGCCTTCTGGTGCAATATTAGGATTTATTGATAGAGGGTACTGGAGAAATACCACAAAGTATCAGGAAGGAAGGCATGTCTCTCCCTGGTTTTGGTGTGATTTTTTTTCTTTTTCCTCTGATGGTGTGGCTGCTAATAGTGGGCAGAGGCCCACTGACTCTCATTCCCCTGCAAGCTTCTGTTGTGCTCCAGCAGGCTGCTTCCTGTGGACCAGCTCCAGTTCACCGGAACCTCAGCAAACTGCACTGCTAAGGGTGGGAGGGTGCCTGCAGGGTTCTCCACCACAGGCCCATTTATCATGGTGTCATTAGGACTGAAAATGATATGGGCATTCTACTGGAAGATTGCTTCATATACCTGGCAAGGCAAAAACCCCAATGACCCCCTGAAACCAAATTTAAGATCGGGTGGCCAAAAACTTGTTTTCAATTATCACAATGGAGAGTTATGGCTTTTTATCCATTTCCCAGACCCAAGCCAGTTCAAAGACTGAAAATCCCGCTTGTTCTCTTTGAGAAGAACTTTGCAATGTTGCCACAGATGTATATTATATATTCCCCCAAGCCTTCCTCAGTGGGACCTGTGGTCATTTACTAGTCACTGTGCACTGAAGAAAAGGCAATACCTATACTTTTCAGGTATTACTAGACCCTGGCTCTGAATTGATGCAAATTCCAGAGGAAGCAAAATACTACTGTGGTCTACCAGGCAAAGTGGGGGCTTATTGTGGTCAAGTGATAAAAGGAAACCTTAATCAATTCCAACTCACTATGGCGCAGTTGATCCATGGACCCTTCCTGCGGTAATTTTCCCTCTTCCTGAATGCCATATTGGAATAAACATACTTGTTACTGTTAGAATCCTCATCTGGCTCTCTGACCCTGGTGTAGGGGCCATTATGATAGGCAGGACTAAGTAGGAACATTTGGAGTTTCCCTTCCCTATGAAGATAGTAAACCAGAAGGAATATTGCATCTATTGTAAATAATAGATATTATTGCCTCCATTAAAGAATTGGAAGATGCAGGGTTTGTGATACCTATCACATTCCCATTGAACTCACCAGTTTTACTTGTGCAGAGTTTGGATGGATCTTGACGAATGACTGAGAATATTATAATCTTAATCAGATTGTGACTTTGTAGCTTCTGTCTCGGCTATAGAGTTTTTACTGAAACAAATCAATGAAGTCCTCGGCACTTGGTATGTAGCTATAGGCCCAGCTAATGCTTTCCTCTCCATACCAATTTGGGAGAACCTCCAGAAGCAGTTTGCTTTTACGTGGGAGGCCAAGAGTATACCTTCACTTTTCTAGGCCTCTGACTGATAGCCAAACCGTTCTCCACAATCCAGGAATGCAGGTATATCTTGGGCTTGGACAAGTTTTCTTTTCATAGGATGACCAGGTATACTCACCAGTATCTTCCCCCTGGTGTTAAGAGTAGATACGTGCATATGCTTATGGGAGTGGGCAAAAAGTGTCGGTATCTTTTTATTGTACCTTCATGCTCACTAGAGAGCATCCATTGCAGAAGAGACGTGGTCAACCAGATTGTCAGGACTTATGCGGCATATGTCAGGCAGCCTTTATCCTTGGTCACCCAGCGTCTCCCTGGAGGCCTATAAATGGATAGCCATGGTGGCAGAGAGAGAGGTTATCTTTGTGTGGAGTTCTCTTTCACCAAGGCTGATCTAGTGACTGCCACTGCTGACTATTTGAGCTGTCGGCAGCAGAGATTGAGTCCGAGCCTTCAGTGTGATAATTACGTTGAGGAGACCAAGCAGACTACTGGTCACAAGCTGATTGTGTCAGATCTCGTTTGCACTGGAGAGAGCAACAATTCTTCTTAACTGGAATGAATCAAAATGTATTCTCGGTATGGATTTGCCTTTTCTGCCTTCAGTTCCTCAGCCAGTACCATTATTCAGGGGTTTATAGAGTTTCTGATTTACCAGTATTTGACGGCTCACAGAGTATCTTTTTGTGTGTGTGTGACAGGGTCTTGCTCTGTCACTCAGGCTGGAGTTCTGTGGTGTGATCATGGCTTACTGCACCTCTGTCTTCTGGAATCAAGTGATCTTCCCACCTCAGCCTCCTGAGTAGCTGGGACCATAAGCACACGCCACTACACCCACCTAATTTTCTTTTCTTTGAGATGGAGTTTCACTCTTGTTACCCAGGCTGGAGTGCAGTGGCGCAATCTCAGCTCACTGCAACCTCTGCCTCCTGGGTTCAAGCTATTTTTCTACCTTAGCCTCCCGAGTAGCTGGGATTACAGGCGCCTGCCATCATGCCCAGCTAATTTTTTTTTGTATTTTTAGTAGAGATGGGGTTTCACCATTTTTGGCCAGGCTGATATCAAACTCCTGACCTCAGGTGATCCGCCTGCCTTGGCCTCCTAAAGTGCTGGGATTATAGGTATAAGCCACTGTGACCAGCCCCAGCTAATTTTTAAAATAATTTTTTTGTAGAGATGGGACTTCACTATGTTGCTCAGGCTGGTCCTGAACTCCCTGCCACAAGCAATCCACCCACCTTGGCCTCCCAGAGTGCTGGGATTACAGGCATGAGCCACTGCACCTGACCAGAGTGTCTGATTCACTAACATAGGATCCAACATATAACACAGACTGATGTAGGCCATATGTTAGAATGACAATTGGACATATGACTGTGAAGTCACTGGTCTTGTGTACTGCATAGTATGCTAGTTGGCTAAACAACCTTGGAATAGCTTCTGGAAGGTATGATCAAAGTGTCACCTTGAAGAGGATAATCTGCAAGATTGAAACATTGTCCTTTAAGGTGTCGTATTTCTTTTGAGTCAATGACCACGATGTGGTTTTGTGTAGAATGTGAGTCTGGGTTCTAAGAGGTGGAGGAAGTGGTGGGAGAAGCTCACCATCAATGTCAGTGACCTGCATGGGGAATTTGTGCTTCTTGTCCTGCAACGTTGGGTTCTAGGGTTCTGGAGGTTCAGCTTCCCTGAAGTGGAATACATTAGGATTCTCAGAATCCTACTAAACCTAAAACTCCTTCTACCTTGTCATTTTATGCCTCTCATGACATGAGATCAGGAGGCTAAGAAAGGAGTTACGCGGGCAGGAGTAACTGGCCTTGATCATGAGGGCGTGGGCCTTTTTCCCTGTAATGGGGATAGGAATTAGTATGTTTAGAAGGAGATCCACTGGGATCTCTTGATGCTGTCATGTGACAAAGGAATTATAGCTACTGTAGCCTGCCAAGGGCGCGGTAACCAGGAGCTCAGGACCCTCAGAGTTGGAGATCTAGATTATTCAGCAGGCAAGCAGCTTAGACCAGCAGTTGTGCTAGCCAAAGGGAGTTCCTAATACATATCAGGAACCACTGCAACAGTGAGAACTGTGGCTTTGTGTGTGTGTGTGTGTGTGTGTGTGTGTGTGTGTGTGTGTGTCAGGATCTTGCCCTGTGACCCAGGTTAGAGTGCTGTGGCATGATTTTAGCTCACTGTAGCCTCGACCTCCCTGGCTGAAGCCATCCTCCTGCCTCAGCCTCCCAAGTAGCTGGAACTACAGGCACGTACCACCGTGCCCAGGTAATTTAAAAAATTTTTTGTAGAGATATGTTGCCCATGCTGGTCTTGAACTCCTGGCCTTATGCAGTCCTGCCTTGGTGTCTCAAAGTGCTGGGATTGCAGGCATGAACCATCGCACCTGGCCTGTAGCTTGTTTTACTAACTCCCTCTTGTAAAGAGGTTCATAACTTAATAATAAGATCTAACAGGATGAAACTTAAGAATAATCATAATTTATAGAGTATATATTCCTGGGACTATTCTAGGTACTTCACATTTGTAAACTCAATTCTCATAAACCCTATGAAGTCATTAGTAGTATTATGATAATTTTATAGATGAAGAAATGGAGATGTAAGCTGAAGTAACTAAGTGATCAAGAATTCAGAGGAGGATATGGATGATGAATTGGCTTTTGATCCTTTGCTTTAAGAGGGAAAGGATGAATAGCAGATTCGGTGGATGCAAAGAGGAGGGGTGTTCCAGGTGGAGGGCATGGAATAAACAGAAGCACATGAGGACCAAATAGAGATGCAGGCTTGGTGAGTGACAGCTACATGAGTTTTACCAGAGAGCAGGACTGATGACGGCAAGAAATGGGAGTTAAATTTTAAAAAGTATATCTGGCCCCAGTGTGGTGGCTCACACCTATAATCCCAGCACTTTGGGGGGCCAAGGCGGGCAGATCACTTGAGTTTAGGAGTTTGAGACCAGCCTGGCCAACACAGTGAAACCCCATCTCTACTAAAAAATACAAAAATTAGCTGGACATGGTGTTGCATGCGTGTAATCCCAGTTACTCGGGAGGCTGAATGAGGCACGGGAATCACTTGAACTCGGGAGGTGGAGGTTGCAGTGAGTCAAGATCATGCTGCTGCACTCCAGCCTGGGCTACAAAGTGAGCCTCTGCCTGAAAAAAAAAAGTATGTCTGGGCCATGCTAGGTAGAGTTCTGAAGGCAAGTTAAAAACTTTGAATTGTATTTTTGGCAATAATGGGGAATGATTGAAGGGTTTATTTTCATTTTTATTTTTTTGAGATGGAGTCTCACTCTGTTGCCCAAGCTGGAGTGCAATAGCATGACCTCAGCTCACCGCAACCTGTTTCCTGGGTTTAGGCCTGTCTCAGCCTCCCGTCTCCTGTCTCAGCCTCCTGAGTAGCTGGGACTACAGGCACATGCCAACACGCCCAGCAAATTTTTGTGTTTTTAGTAGAGATAGGGTTTCACCATGTTGGCCAGGATGGTCTTGATCTCTTGACCTTGGGATCCACCTGCCTTGGCCTCCCAAAGTACTGGGATTACAGGCGTGAGCTTTAAGAGCAGATGTGGCGTGATCGAAGGAGCTCTCCAGAAGAGTAGTTTCTAAATGTTGGACGGTAAGTGGATGCCAGTTTGGCTGCCTAAAAATTGCGTGGGGACATTTTTTTTTTTTTTTTTTTTGAGACAGAGTCTCGCTCTGTCACCAGGCTGGAGTGCAGTGGCTCAATCTCGGCTCACTGCAACCTCCGCCTCCTGGATTCAAGAGATTCTTCTGCCTCAGCCTCCCAAGTAGCTGGGACCACAAGCGCGTGCCACCACGCCTGGCTAAGTTTTTTGTATTTTTAGTAGACACGGGGTTTCACTGTGTTGGCCAGGATGGTCTCCATCTCTTGACTTTGTGATCCACCCACCTCGGCCTCCCAAAGTGCTGGGATTACAGGCATGAGCCACCGCGCCTGGCCGCGTGGGGACATTTTAATAACACAGATTCCTGCGATGCACTTGGGGAATCACCAAACATACATCTCTATTGATTGTCTTTTCTCTTTTTCCTTGTCCGTGACTGTCAGGTTCTTTTCCACTTTAAAACAGAGACCCCCTTTCTTGCTCCCTCATATGTATTTGTGACAACAGTTAATTGTGACTTCCGGTTCATGTACCTGTTATGTCTGAGGTTACTCAGTTCAGTTCTCAAATGTTTGGGGACTTCTAAGTTTTTTCATTTTGGAGGTCTTGCTAATAAGACTGATGAAGAATACACTCTTCTCTTTGTAGTCCCTAAGTAAATTAAATCCTTTGGGTGTTGTTATTATTACTTTTTTTGAGACAGGGTCTTACTCTGTCACCCAGGCTGGAATGCAGCAGCATGATCATAGCTCACTGCAGCCTCAACTTTCCAGGCTCAAGCAATCCTGCCTCAAGTCTCCTGAATAGATGGGACCACAGGCATGCACCGCCATGCCCTGCGAATTTTCAAATTTCTTGTACAGACAGGGTTTTGCCATATTGTCTAGGCTGGTCTTCAACTCCTGGGCTCAAGCAATCTGCCATCTTGGCCCTCAAAAATACAGGGATTACAGGTGTGAGCCATTGTGCTCAGCCTCTTATGATAATTTTTAAGACACAATTTTTCTGTTTCTCTTTTGTCTTCACTTTTCCAAGCTAAATAGTATCTGTCCTTTTAATGGTTCCAATTGGGTCATGGTGTCAGACCTTCAGTTGTGTCAGGTTCTAGAATACCTGTGATCTTCTTAGATGCTGGTACCCAGGATGGCGTAGAGTGCACTAGATATGATTCTGATCCACATCAGAGTGAGACTGTTCCCCCCAGCACTGTCACCCACTGGACACTAGATATCAGCTCAGAGTCATTAAGGGCTCAGTGGCCCCAGCACTCTGCTGTTCCTTGTAAAGCTTGTGGACACTAAAGTCTCTAAGCCTTTTCCATTCTTGCTCCTCGTCATACCTCTTTCATCAGTTGCACTTGTGGTTGATTCCTAGAGAGTTACTGAGGAACTGGACTCACGACTTTAGCTGATTTATTATCCCATCCAGCGTTCTTATAATGGGTAATTTAGTGTAATATTGGTACAGTTGTAATTCAATCCATTTTTCTTGTTCTTTTCTTTTTTTAAATGCCATAAACCAATATTTGCTTTTATTTTTATTGTCTTATATTCTAGGTTTGGTTAGAGCCCTTTATTTTTTCCACAAAACTAAAAAGCTAAAACTTCTTTGTATGTTTTCTTTTTCCATTTATTTTATTGCATTTTAGGTTTTGGGGTACATGTGAAGAACATGCAAGATTGTTGCATAGGCACACAAGTGGCAGTGCGATTTGCTGCCTTCCTCCCCATCACCTACATCTGGCTTCTCTCCCCTTGCTATCTCTCCCCAACTCCCCACCCCCACTGTCCCTCCCCTATTTCCCCCCAACTGACCCCAGTGTATGTTTTACTGTCGGACTCAAAGAATAAGAACTTTCAAAACAGAGTTTTTTTTGTCCTTTAACTGGTGCATATAGTCACTGATTGTTAGATGAGTGGACATGGAAAAGAAAAATTGATACCTAGGAGATAGATAACATGTGATGATATATATTTTTAATAATTAAGATGTAATTCATATATCATAAAATCTATATGTTTTAAAGTACACAGTTCAGTGGTACCATTTCCTCCATTATTTCCTCTACCTCTGAGAGATCATATTGTCAGCTTTTTAGAATACTAAATTGTGAAAGCATCACCACTATCTAATTCCAGAACATTTTCATTACTGCCAAAGAAACCCCATACCAATTAACACAGTCAATGGTCACTCTTCATTTCCTACCTGCCAGCCCTGTTTAGACTCTGTCTTCCTGCCATTCTCTAGTGTGGACACCCGAGCCTTCCATTTGGGGAGCTGACTGGCACATTTTTTTTTCCCTTCACATCATAAACTGTACAGGGGAGAATCTTGCATTTACAGTGTTCTGATATCCTATTTATTAAATTATACTGGCTTCTGAGGAAACACTGAACCCATTTGCAATAGCTAGGGGCTTTTGTAACCATCATCTCCTCCACCTGGGCTTCAATTTCTTCAATATTCATATTATTGTTTCCAGTCAAATACCTGTTTCCTTTAAAGAAAAGAAGCAAAATGGAAGTTGACCAGCCTGGGCAATGTGACGAAACCCAGTCTTACCAACAACAACGAAAATAATAACAACAATTAGCTGGGTCTGGTGACACCCGCCTGTAGTCCCAGCTACTCAGGATGCTGAGGTGGGAGGATCTCTTGAGCCCAGGAGATGGAAGTTGCAGTGAGCTAAGATCGCACCACTGCACTCCAACCTGGGTGCCAGAGCGAGACTTTGTCTAAGGAGGGGAAAAAAACCCAAACAACCAAAACAAAAAACCAAAAAAAAAAAAAAAAATTCAAAATAAAGGTTGAGGAGGTCCGCTTTCTCTATGATCTGTAAACAGCGTACCATAATCTCTACTCAAGAGACTTCTGTCTTTCTTGTTCTTGCTCCAAACAGAGTCACAGAAACCTTTTGATTTCTGCTTGCTCTCCTTAGCAGCACTTGTGCATTTTGGGTGTTAGCCTTCCTGACAGTTTCCATAGGGTTGGGCCCATGTCTGCATTTCCTCTTGGCTGTGGATCTCTTGACTCCATCTGCGATAAGTGTGTCCTTTCAAGCCCTGAGCTTGCTAAGGTACTTTTGGTATACCTGCATCAGTCCTTACTCTCCATTCTTCTTTCTAGGAACAATTCCAGTAATTAGTTCAGAATTTTCTTTCTGAAAGCCCTACCCTCCCTGCATAATCTTCCCTCGCAGAACTCCGGATGGAGTCCCCAGAGCTATGCTCCCTTCCTGCCACCCCAGAACAGGAAACTGTCAGTTTTCCCGATGCCAGTGGTCATTGTTCCAAGATGACAGAGTCTCTTTGTTCCTGAAGGTTCTTGTCACTTCATCTTCATCAAACAATTCTTCCATGTTGGTCCAGAAAAGCAGTTTCCTCCATTATTTCCCCTGCCTCTGAGAGATCATATTGTCAGGCTAAATTTGTCAGATGCACTTTCATAAATGGAACAGGACATTGCCTTTGTAAGACCTTTGTAGCATGCAGTCACATGTTCTTCTATGAACATCCGTGAAGCATACCTTGCAGAAATCCACCTGAGAGTAGGGATGAAACGAGAGGAGGAAAGTTGTATCCAGAGCTGACCAAAGACAGGGCCACAGAGGCACAAACCTGGTTTCTCTAGAAAATGATGGTCATGTTAATCACTACTTTTTGGGAGCAGTCAGGGAATTTTACTTACTTTCCCTTGCAGATGGATGAAGAAGTTAGAATTCTGGCCCCGCCCTCACTAACTGTATGACTTTAGGCAAATTAATTATACTCTCTAATTTTTGTTTTCCTAATTTAAAAATTACATTTCACAACCCAGGAGCATAGATTCAAGTTGCTCTGAATATACACTTTCAGGTTTCCTCATATGTAAAATAAGAATAAGACTACCCAGCTTAAAGAATTTGTGATAGATTAAAAATGGCTGCAAAGTTTTTGACACTCCTCTCATTGACAGGTAAAATTGTCTCTGCTCCTACAATCTTGTCACTATAATTGTTTGACTGACAGAGTATGGTAGAAGTGACAATGTGCCAGTTTCTGAGCCTAGGCTATAAAAGACTGGTAGCTTGTACTTCTTTTTTCTTGGAAGGCTTTCTCTGGGGTCTTGAGCTATCATGTAAGAAGTCCACATATCCTGAGACTGCCATGTTGGAGTCTTAGTATGCAATAGTGCCAGCTGAGCCCAGCCTTCCAGGTCATCCCACAAAGGTGACAGACATGCTAGTGAAGCCATCTTGGACTCTCCAACCAGCCCATTCATGAGCTGAATACCAGCAAGTGACCTCACTGATTGCAGCTGATGTAAATAAAAGGAACTGCCCAACAAAGTCTTGATCAGATTCCTGACCCACAGAATCATGAGACATGATGCAGGTTGTTTTAAGCTCTTAATTAAGCAGCAGTAGATAGCTGGAACAGAATTTGGTACCTGGGAGTGGGGTGCTAATAAAACCCTAACACATGTGACACTGGCTTTAGGACTGGGCAGTTGGTAGAAGCTGGAAGTCTTTTTGAGGAACTGGCTAGTAAAAGCTGGAAGGCCATTGAAAAGACTGCTGGTAGAACCTGGAAGGACGTGGGGAAAATTGGATTTGGAGGTGGGAAAAAATGTGATCCTTGTGGAGGAAAATTTGACAGCACTGTTATTTGTAATAATGTGGAAAATAGGAAATGAGCCTAGCAAACTGGTGGATTTGGTCAGAAAGATTTTGTGGCAGAATGTTGCAGATGCCAGTTGATTCCTTTGAGCCACTTAAGACAAGCAATGGATATAGAGAGAGAAACTTAAAAAAAATAGAAAATTTCTAGTTTTCAAACAATTTTTAAAGGAAATATAAAGGAGTTAGGACTTAATGGATTTGAAGATAAAAGTGATTCCATACCCACTGTCAGCCCTAACCCCCATCTAAAATGTATTTTTGTGTACAGTAGGTTTGATAATGGAGGGTCTAAATGCTGAAATTCAGAGGAGCTAGATTTAACATGAAATCTGATGTTTTATATGTTACTAATCCCTTTCAGGGGACTTTCGGGTAAGCCAAGCCAGGAAGAGAAGTAGGACAAATTAGAAGGCTAAAGGAAAATGATACTTAGTTGAATCACTCAGTTAGAAAACTATAAGAAAATGCTTGTTGAACTTTCCCTATCATTAGAAAGAAAAATAAATAATAAAAACTGACAATAAAGACACGAAGGGCTAATTTTCAATTTCAACTTGTCTTTTTGAATGATGCCTCTTTGGAATTTTATGAAGGGTAAATTATATTTGAAATGAAATATTTTAAATGAATTATCTATTGGGTAGTTATTTTGCACACCTTTAAAATGCATTTTACTTATTTGTGGTGGGTGGAGTAGAATGATGAATTCTGGAGAAGTTGAGAGGAAAATAATTTCAGGAGGTAATGGATGAACTTGGTCTGGAAGATTAATCAGGGCAGTTGTAAGAGACTACCAAATGCATAACCAGAGTAGAACTAAATATCTGATTGTAATTAAAACTTTAGGTTTCTAATGGCTGCATGAAAGATATTTTAATAAACGTGAAATGCACTTTCTAAATGGCACGCTAACTTTTAATGACTTGGGTGTTTTGTTTGATTAGTAACCTGGACTGTTAAATTAAAGCCAACTGCAAGTGCATGATAAAATATTGATGGTTTCAGGCAAATGAATTGGGGGAGTTATGCTTGACAGATTTTTTGTATCATTAAGGATTTTAACTGGTGGAAAATATATATTGCTGGTGCTTAAAGATAGTTAAAGAGGATCTTCCTGTTTATATGACCTCGTTTTAATTTTACAGTAATAATAAGGGAGAAATCTGAATTATTCACAGATGATTGGTCAAGAGAGGTCACTTAATTAAAAAAGTGTTATTTTAATTACACCTGTTTCACATTCCTGGAATAGGAAATTAAATATTTTGTGGCATTTGATTATTTCTGTTTCACAGAATACCTGGACTTTTGCTGATTCTTGTGAAGACCTTACATTGTCGTGTGTGAGGTTTTTACTGCTTGTTAGTAGGGAGTTTTGCTTTAAGAATCAGAATTTAAGAAATAGTTTTTTCATTGTCAATTTTAGAAATAATGCAAGAAGAAAAAAATAATTTATGGGCCTATGTATACATGCATATGTAATATATTATACATAATATTTTATGTGAGAGAGAATTTCTAGAAGGAAATAAGAGGCACGGTCACTTCTAGGGAGCAAAGCTGTGGAGTCAAGACAAAGGGAAGTGATATTTCTTTGTTTTTGTGAAATGAAAATATGTTTTACAGTGCAAATGCCTTAGTTTTATGAAAAAATTTCCCTTTGAAACCCAAATTTATCTTTTAACAACTGAACTGTTTTCTTTTCACGTGTCTCTCCCCATAACAGAACATTTCTTGATTTGGCCAGATGATATGGTTATTTTTAGGGAGGTTTTATCATTGTATCCTTCCTTCCTTCTGTCCCCACAGTCATTCATCAAGCCCCAAATATTTAGCATTTCTTGTCTCTTAATGCTTCTTATAGCCTAAATAAAAGTAACTTTTTGACAAAGAGAACTGAACAGTGTTTTAAAGGAAGTGCTCTCTCTGATAAGATTTTAACTCTATGAAGGAAAAGAAAAAGGTAAAACTTTGAAAAAATGAAAGAACTTAGGGAGGGATGATAGGACAGTAATTTACAGTGGCCTCGCATTGTGTGCTTAGATATTCCTCACAGAGAAGGAAAACACTAGCGTCTTCTCAATTACTGAGAGACCTGCGAAGTGCTGGAGAGACACCCTGAGTGGTGACGGAAGAGTCTCTTCATAAAGGAAGGCTCCAGTCCTTTCCTTTGGTGATGATTTTTGGGTACTTTAGGAACATAGGAGGTTGGGTGTTGAAAAGACTCAGGGAAATTCCTGGAGAGTATTTAGCACATGTGGACATGTATACACACACACACACACACACACACACACACACACACACACACACACACCACCTCCTGTCCTGTTGCCTGTTCCTGAAATGATTGACCCTCAAGGGGATGAAGGATATAAAATTAATTCAAACTTTGCTGCTTACTTGTTGAATTGCTCCAAGCTAGTTCCTATCCCTTTCTGGGCTTCTTGACTATGAAATGAAGACATTTATTATATGTCAGAGTTGTTCAGATTAATAAATTTATCCTCAACTACTATATTAAAGTTCAGTACAAGTTTTTTGCACTTATACCTTCTTCACAGAACTGGAAAAAACCACCCTAAACTTCGTATAGAACCAAAAGAGAGCCTGCATAGCCAAGTCAATTCTAAGCAAAAAGAACAAAGCAGGAGGCATCACACTTCCCGACTTCAAACTATACTACAAGGCTACAGTAATCAAAACTGCATGGTACTGGTACCAAAACAGAGAAATAGACCAATGGAACCGAACACAGGCCTCAGAGGCAACACCACACATCTACAACCATCTGATCTTTAACAAACCTGACAAAAACAAGCAATGGGGAAAGGAGTCCCTGTTTAATAAATGGTGTTGGGAAAACTGGCTAGCCATGTGCAGAAAGCGGAAACTGGACCCCTTCCTGACACCTTACACTAAAATTAACTCCAGATAGATTAAAGACTTAAACATAAGACCTAACACCATAAAAACCCTGGAAGAAAACCTAGGCAAAACCGTTCAGGACACAGGCGTGGGCAAGGACTTCATGACCAAAACACCAGAAGCATTGGCAACAAAAGCCAAAATAGACAAATGGGACCTAATCAAACTCCACAGCTTCTGCACTGCAAAAGAAACGGTCATTAGAGTGAATCAGCAACCATCAGAATGGGAAAACATTTTTGCAATCTACCCATCTGACAAAGGGCTAATATCCAGAATCTACAAAGAACTGAAAAAGATTTACAAGAAAAAAACAAGCCCATTCAAAAGTGGGTGAAGGATATGAACAGACACTTTACAAAAGAAGACATACATGAGGCCAACAAACATATGAAAAAATGCTCATCATCACTGGTCATTAGAGAAATGCAAATCAAAACTACATTAAGATACCATCTCATGCCAGTTAGAATGGCGATCATTAAAAAATCTGGAAACAACAGATGCTGGAGAGGATATGGAGAAATAGGAACACTTTTACACTGTTGGTGGGAGTGTAAATTAGTTCAATCATTGTGGAAGACAGTGTGGCGATTCCTCAAGGACCTAGAAATAGAAATTCCCTTTGACCCAGCAATCCCATTACTGGGTATATATCCAAAGGATTATAAATCATTCTATTATAAGGACACATGCACATGAATGTTCATTGCAGCACTGTTTACAATAGCAAAGACCTGGAACCAACCCAAATGCCCATCGATGATAGACTGGACAGGGAAAATGTGGCACATATACACCATGGAACACTATGCAGCCATAAAAAACAATGAGATCGTGTCCTTTGTAGGGACATGGATGAACCTGGAAAGCATCATTCTCAGCAAACTGGCACGAGAACAGAAAATCAAACACCACATGTTCTCACTCATAGGCGGGTGTTGAACAATGAGAACACATGGACACAGGGAGGGGAGCATCACATACTGGGGTCTGCTGGGGGGAAATAGGGGAGGGACAGCGGGGGATGGGGAGTTGGGGGGAGAGAGCATGGGGAGAAATGCCAAATGTAGGTGATGGGGAGGAAGGCAGCACATCACACTGCCATGTGTGTACCTATGCAACAATCTTCCATGTTCTTCACATGTACCCCAAAACCTAAAATGTAATAAAAAAAGTTTTTGTATTTAGAAGGAATTCCAGTTGATTAGATTTATTTTGAGATAGCTATTGTTTATGTTAATAAATGGTAGTTGTACGCTGGGTATTGAGGCTCTCAGCTGTAATCCCAATTGCTTTGGGAGTCCATGGTGAGAGGATTACTTGGGGGCAGGAGTTTGAGATCAGCCTGGGCAACATAGCAAGGCTCATGCTCTAAAAAATATCTGGTCATGGAAGCATGCATCTGTAGTCCTAGCTACTGAGGTGAGAGGATCATTTGAGCTCAGGAGTTTGAGGTTCTCGTGAGCCATGATTGCACTACTGCACTCCAGCCTGGGTGATAGCATGAGAAACTGTCTCTAAAAAAATAAATAATAATACTAGTAGTAACAATAACAGCTATAATTTGTTAACTTTTCACTGTGCTAGTGCACTTCAGTTCACTAATTTCTTCTTCAACCCTATGGAGTAGGCTAAACTTTACGGATGAAGACAGTGAGGCTCAGAGAAGTTAAGTAACTTGTTGGTAAATGACAGATCCAGAGATTAGAACTCACAGCATTAAGTAGCATATAATTTGGCTGCTATAACAGAAACCCAAATAAAATAGTTTAAACAAATAGAACGTTATTACTCTCCCATGAGGGGCTGTGGCTGAGAAGGTGAGAATCTCAGATTCCTTCTAGCTGTTGTTCTGCCATCCTCAATGTGCAGCTTTCATTTTATTCAAGAGAGCTGTTCTAGCTGTCAGCATCCCACTAATATTTTAGCCAGCAAGGAGGAAAAAGAGGTAAATGCAAGGCAAGCTCCTTCCCTTTTTGGGGCACGGACCCTGAAATTCTCCACACCACTTCTGCTTCCATGCTTTTGGTCAAAGCTAGGTCATATGGCAGACTAGCTGGGAGGGAATCTGGGGAAGGTAGTCATTATTCTGGATAGCCCTGGGTCCCACTAATTTTTGATTTTTATTTTCCCTAAGGAAGAAGGGGAGAGTGAATATTGGAAGAGTAGCAATGTCTTCCTCACCTATTTTTTAAGATTGTCAAATTTAGGCTCCTCACCATTAGTGTAAAGTGAGTTTCACTTTGTCAAAGATGTCAATATTGGGGAAAACTCTCTAATAAACAGAGCTGTCCAACCACGCAAAGAGGAGTGAGCTGTATTCACTGCAGGTTATCCAGACACATACTAGTTGACAAACACTGCTGTGCACTGTTTGAGTGTTCTGAACATGTCTGCTGTGTATCAGATAAGTGTTAGACAATCTTATGTTTCTTCCAGTTCTGAAATTTTGTAGTTCAATCCAAATTGCTTAGGGGACAGACTATGTATATTGACCCCACAAACATATGTTTGTATAAAATGATGAACAGACGCTTGGACTCTACCATGCAGAATGTTATCTACAGATTTAGATCCATCTTTGAGCTTTTAAAGTTGTATGTCGGGTGGGGCATGGTGGCTCATACCTGTGATCCCAGCACTCTGAGAGGCCAAGCAGGGTGGATCACTTGAGGTCAGGAGTTTGAGACCAGCCTGGCCAACATGGTGAAACCCTGTCTCTATGAAAAATATAAAAATTAGCTGGGCGTGGTGGCATGTGCCCGTAATCCTGCCACTCGGGAGGCTGAGGCACGAGAATCACTTGAACCTTGGGGGGCAGAGGTTGCAGTGAGCCGATATTGTGCCACTGCACTCTAGCCTGGGTGACAGAACGAGACTCTATCTCAAAAAAAAAAAAAGAAGTTATATATTGTGTATATACTGAACTTAATATCTCTTTTACCTCTTTTTTTTTTTTTTTTTTTTTTTTACGGGTTAGGAGCTGCGCACTTTTAAATGACCAGATCTCACAAGAACTCACTCACTATCACAGGAATAGCACTGAGGGGATGATGCTGAAACCATTCGTGAAGGTCCATCCCCATGATCCGGTCACCTCCCCCCAGACCCCACCTCCAACACTGGAGGATTACAATTGAATGTGAGATTTGGGCAGGGACACAGACCCAAACCATGTTATGTCTTCTTAAATCATATTAACTTCCCCATTTTTAAGTGTGGTACCACAATAAATTTCTCCCTATTATTTCCACCAACTCAACTGTTACCAACATTGCATAGATTTTACCCCTTCAATCAGCTCTTCAATTTTTTTTTACCCCTTCTCCTGTTCCTTCTGCCCTCCCTAGGTCATCCTCTCATCTTCCTCTGTGTCTAGACTGCCGTGCTGGCTTCCTAAGTGCTCTCCCAGCCTCTGAGCTGTGTCCTTTCCCACGGAGTCTTTACCCTGCAGATGTGCTGGTTCATTTTCCGTGGCTTCCAGCACGCTCGCAAATGCGTCCTCTTGCCTCCTCCTTCCTATTTTTTGAGATGGAGTCCCACCCTGTTGCCAGGCTGGAGTGCAGTGGCATGATCTTGGCTCACTCCTGCCTCAGCCTCCCAAGTAACTGGGATTACAGGAGTGCACCACCCCACCCAGCTAATTTTTGTATTTTTTTTTTTAGTGGAGACAGGGTTTCACCATTTGGCCAGGATGGTCTTGATCTCCTGACCTTGTGATCCGCCTGTCTCAGCCTCCCAAAGAGCTGGGATTACAGGAACAAGCCATCACACCTGGCCTTCCCTCCTCCTTTCATAGGCTCCTTGCCCTGATTCCAGTCAAGGCCCTGCCTACCTCCACTCTACCCGATCCCTTTTCTGCATAAACATTTTGATCCCCTATTTAGTCTTTCTTCACTTCTTTCTCTTACTCCCCTCTGCCCTTCCCTTTCTTCCTTTTTCTTTGTTTACCATCAAATGGTTTCAGAGTGCCTAGCCAGTGCCCGTCTCTGGAGAGACTGGTGAGCTGAGACACAGTTCCTGCCCTCGCGGAGCGTACGGCCTGGGTTACAGCTGCCTGCGTCTGTTACGTTTGTCTGTGCCGCTGAGTCTTGTCTCAGTCTGCTTCATGTGCCTGAAAACTCCCTTTTCTTTCCTCTACCCAGCAAAGCCGTGTGCCTGACTCTAAAGCCCAACTCAAGCTTGACTTCTTCAGGCATACCTCCCATTGCTTTCATGCGCTTCTCTTTGTGAATACCTTCTTCAGTGTACAGCCACTGCAGACTTAAAAAAATTATTTATTTACTTATTTATTTTAAGATAGGGTCTCACTATGTCACCCAGGGTGGAGTGCAGTGGCACCACCTTGGCTCACTGCAGCCTCGACCTCCCAGGTTCAAGCCATCTTCCTGCCTCAGCCCCCCAAGTAGCTGGGACTACGGGAGCGTGCTGCCAGCTAATTTTTGTATTTTCAGTAGAGACAGGGTTTCACCATGTTGGCCAGGCTGGTCTCAAACTCCTGACCTCAAGTGATTCACCTGCCTTGACCTCCCAAAGTGCTAAGATTACCGGTATGAGCCACTGTGCTCGTCCTACTGCAGAATTGTTCTTTTTCATGGTGAGCTAATAGTGTGAGACTCTTGAGAGCAAGAAAAATATGCCTTATCTGTAGCTACAATGATATTCACATATAGCTGTATATAGACCCCTGTTTCTTTGTGTGTGTCTAGAAACCTTGACACTCTGGATCTTTCAAAATTCTCTAATTCCTAAAAGTGGAGTTGTTTTTGTTCAGGCTCCTCACCTTTTCCGATGTGTATTCTATCCAGAGCCGAGTGTAATCTTTGTGTGTTCTCCTACCACAAACAGCCCTTTCAACATTTGCTAAAGGTATCTCTAGCACTTAGTGACATTTTCCATGTGGTAACAAAATTCTGATGGCTTCATGACCATTGCTGTGTGCCCTGAAGTGAGGAGAGAATGACAGGAGGGAGAATTGAGATGGTTAACTGCTCGAACTTTGGAGTAAGACCTGGGACCAAATTCCTGCTCAGCCCGCCCCAATCGTACTAGCTCTGTGATCGCTTAATCACTGTAACTAGCTCTGTGATCTTGTTCATATCACACCAACTAGCTATGTGATCTTAATCACACTAACTATAACAGCTATGCGATTTTCATCACACTAGCTCTGTGGTCTTGCTCAATCACGTTGACTAGGTGTATGATCTTGAGCAAATTTCTTAACCTCTGTATCTTAGTTTTCTTATCTGTAAAGTGGGAATGATGTTGCTATAATCATGGTTAAGTGAGAATAACATGGAGGCAGTAATTAGTATAGTATCTGGCATATGGCAAATTGAGAAAAATAATTATAACATTGTGATTTTAGAATAGTTAATTAGGGGCTGGGTGTGGTGGCTCACGCACTCTGGGAGGCTGAGGCAAGAGGATCACCTGAGGTCAGGAGTTCGAGACCAGACTGGCCAACATGACAAAACCCTGTATCTACTAAAAATACAAAAATCAGCTGGGTATAGTGGCACACACCTGTTATGGCATGCACCTGGGAGGCTGAGGCAAGAGAATCGCTTGAACCCTAGAGGTGGTGGTTGCAGTGTGCCGAGATTGCACCATTGCAATCCAGCCTGGGTGACAGAGTAAGACTCCATCTCAAAAAAAAAAGCTAATTAGGCCAACGAGGCTCACTTACCAAGTGATTGCCTCCTGAACACTGGTGTTATGGTGTTCAACATTCAAATTTAAGTCTTGGCAAAAGACAAATTGCTATGGGTCATAGGTCTTTGGGACCACTGTGAATGCTAAATCCATGAATACCAGAAGTTTGGTAAGCTCAGTGGTCCCTCAGCTTCTGTCATGGTGTTGGGTCTTTAGAGGGGCTCAACCTATGATTTATTGATTCACGATGGGGGATGATTATGTAGGAAGAGTTGGACTAGACAGATAGAGTAGTTAGACAGACAGACTGTTCAAGGCCCTTCTAGCCACCTGCATCTAAATCCAACTTTATTCTGGGTTGAAGCAGAACTTGATCCTCTCTGTGAGAAAGCAGCACATGGCCTTCTCTAAAGGTTTTATGAATGGGAGTGAGAAATGGAGGAGAGCCAAAGATAGCAGCTGGGCTATTCTCTTGGACCATGCAACATAAAAATCTTTTATGGAATAGGTTCTATGTCTGTCTGGCACAGTGCAGGATGGGTAAATGTCCTCTAGTGGCATTCTCCACCCCCTCCCCCATGCCTGCTCGCCTTTGTGATCCCTGGGAGAGAGCACTGCTCCAAGCACAGGCCGAGGAGTCAACGGTGCAGGCAGAGAAAAAGAATGCTCCTCTGCTCCCCCAGACCTTCTGGAGGCTGCTGACCCAGACAGGGCAGGGTACGACACAGGGCAGTTGCATAGAGAGTAAAGGTGTGTATGTGGCTCAGGGATCTGAACAATGCTCCAGTGGTGACAGGGGTCACAGGAAACCAGACTGAGAGCTAGTCATAGGCCCACAATGTACGCCAAAGTGTAGCGAATCTGTGGAAGGAGAACACATGTGGTCGCACGGAAGCAAAGCTCAGATGACTCCATTAAGTAGTCATCCATGGGAATGCCTAGTAAGCGCAGCATAAGCTGTGGACCATTGAAGTTCTGTGGGTCAGAAACAGAAAGGCAACATCAGGAGTTAGGGAAGCTGCACTGCTATGGGGCCAGGTGGTTTTGTTTAATTAATTAATTATTTTTTGAAAAATAGAGACAGGGTCTTACTATGTTGCCCAGGCTGGTTTTGAACTCCTGAGCTGAAGCAATCCTCCTGCCTTGGCCTCCCAAAAGTGTTGGGATTACAGGCGTGAGCCACTGTATCCAGCCTAAATTAATACAAAAATATTTGAGAGGCCGAGGTGGGCAGATCACAAGGTCAGGTGTTTGAGACCAGCTTGGCCAACATGGTGAAAACCCATCTCTACTAAAACAAGACAAAACTTAGCTGGGCGTGGTGGCATGCACCTGTAATTCCAGCTACATGGGAGGCTGAGGCAGGAGAATTGCTTGAACCCGGGAGGTGGAGGTTGCAGTGAGCTGAGATCACGCCACTGCACTCCAACCTGGGTGACACAGCAAGACTCTGTCTCAAAAAAACCCCAAAAACCAAAAACTAAATCCACTAGCAGAGTCCAAAGAATTGGTTCTGAGATTATTTTTTGGTTCAGAGGTCCCCCCTGAATACCTTGAGAACCAATTGGTGTTATGAAGCCCAAATGGCTCATTTCCAAGTTCCCGCCGATTTCCATACTAACGTAACCCCATACCATTTTCCTGACCCTCAGTCGCTTTTCTTCCTGGCTGAGGGCTGATCTGTCACCTCTGGAAGAGCACACAGGCAGGAATGGCAGAAGGGGCTGGGCTGGGGCTGGGATGGCTGGTATACCCACCCTGTTGAGATGGCTGGTGGCTGTGCGGGTGTGGGGTGCGCTCTGACCCTCGCCTGCAGGCCGCTTTTTCATAGCATTGCCGTCTATGCCTTTGAAGCAGAAAAGAAATCCCACTTTCCTTTGAGGCCTTTTTTGTAATATGGCTTTCCTCTGGCTGATTGGATTAGTTAAAATTTCATCAGCTTCCCTTAAAAAAAATTTCTCCGTTGTCCTATCATGAAAAGGGAGGATATCTCTTGAAGATGTTTGCCGCCTTCAAGAAATAAGAAAGAAAAGAATCTGATGTGCTCGTAGTCTAGAAAGTTAATGTCTCTTGTAAGCTTAAACCCGTCAGATTGTGTGCTTTAGAACTATATGTATATATTTGTGGTTGTTGAATAGTTGTATTAAAAGAAAAAAATGAGATTCCCACACCTTTCTCCACCACCCCAATGTTCTGTGTTCTTCAGTGTGCAAGAGTGGGCAGGTTTACACGCCCTGGCAAAAAACACACACGTTTCTGAAAACCAACTCAAAATAATAGCAGCCAGCATGAGATTATGAGACCAAAGCAGTAGGGGGCAGCCTGACACAATTGAACAGAGGCTGGTAGTCTAATAAAACATCAGAAACAAGGCTCTTTGAGACAACAAAGGCAAAAATTGTGCTAAGAGCTGTAAATCTTGCATGCTAAATTCTGGTGCAAGAGACAGTTGTGGTTGTATCATAATTAAACATGCTACTAAAGCATAAATTTCTTACTGATAACTTCCTCTTAGTGGCCTCACTTCCCAAGGAGTGAAACACAGGCTGGTCACCCATTAGCATTAATTGGAAAGATTTCTGGTGTCTTCAGCACAGATTTACCTTTTGTGTACTGGAAACGACAAAAGAAAAATAAATCACCTTTGTCATAGCCACCAGTGTTTCCTAATCATCTTTATGAATAGGAGGCTGTGTTAGTGCTAAAGGATGGGGTTTGTTGGTTGACTCCGGTATCCTCCAACCTTGGGAGGCAGCGGGTGGAGAAGGAGGACCATTTATAGGTACTGTATTGGTTTCTTTGGGCTGCTGTGACAGTACCACAAACTGAGAGGCCTTAAACCACAGAAATTTATTCTTTCACTTTAGGAGGCTAGAAGTCCAAATTCAAGGTATTGGTAGGGCTGTGCCTCCTCCAAGTCCTGTGGGGGTGATACTTCTTGCCTCTTCTTGGCTCCTGGTGGTGGCATAGATCTTTGACGTTCCTTGGCTGTGGCAACAGAACTCTAATCTCTTCCTCTGTCTTCACATAATATTCTCACTGTGTCTCTGTCTTTAGATGGCTGTCTTCTTATAAGGATACCAGTTGTGGGCCAGGAGCTCATGCCTGTAATCCCAGCACTTTGGGAGGCTGAGGCGGGTGGGTCATCTAAGGTCAGGAGTTCGAGACCAGTCTGGCCAATCTGGTGAACCCCATCTCTACTAAAAATACAAAAATTAGCTGGGCTTGGTGGCATGTGCCTGTAATCCCAGCTACTTGGGAGGTTGAGGCAGGAAAATTGCTTGAACCCGGAAGGTAGAGGTTGCAGTGAGCTGAGATCACTCCATTGCACTCCAGCCTGGGCGATGGAGTGGGACTTATCTCAAAAAAAAAAAAAAAAAAAAAAAAACAGCACCAGCTGTATTGGATTAGGGGCCCACCCTAATCCAGTATGACCTCGTCTTAGCTAATTACATTTATAAGGACCCTGTTTCCAACTAATGTCACTGATATGGTTTGGCTCTGTGTCCCCACCTAAATCTCATTTTGTAACTCCCATAATTCCCAAGCATTATGGGAGGAAACCAGTAGGAGATGAGTAAATCATGGGGGCAGGTCTTTCCCATGCTGTTCTTGTGTAGTGAGTAAGTCTCATGAAATCTGATGGTTATTATAAGAGGGAGTTTTCCTGCACAAGCTCTCTTCTCTTGTCTGCCACCATATGAGATGTGCCTTTCACCATCTGCCATGATTGTGAGGTCTCTCCTGCCATGTGGAACTGTAAGTCCAATGAACCTCTTTCTTTTGTAAATTGCACAGTCTTGGGTATGTCTTTATCAGCAGCATGAAAATATACTAATACAGTTAGCTTGTGGGGTACTGGGGATTAGGCTTCTTCTTTTTTTTTTTGAGATAGAATCTTGTTCTGTTGCCCAGGCTGGTGTGCAGTGGCACGATCTTGACTCACTGCAACCTCTGCCTCGTAGGTTCAAGTGATTCTCCTGCATCAGCCTCTGGAGTAGCTGACATTACAGGCAGTTGCCACCACAGCTGGCTAATTTTTGTATTTTTAGTAGAGACGAAATTTCACCATGTTGGGCAGGCTAGTCTCAAATTCCTAACCTCAAGTGATCCACCTACCTAGGCCTTCCAAAATGCTGGGATTATGGACATGAGCGACTACACCATGCCAAGGCTTTCGATATGTCTTTTTTTATTTTTTTTTGGTGGGGAGAGGGGGAGACATAATATAACCCAACAGGTCATAGATATTTTTAAGTTGGATTCTGTTTGGATTCTGCCACTTGATCTGACCTGTTACAGTATCAAGGCATCTCTCAAACAGAGCCAGTCAACTAATATTCCTATAGACTGTTTGTTAAACAGCTACCTGAGCGATCCTGCTAAAATGCAAATTGACTGACACATTCTCCTGCTCAAAACCCTCCAATAGCTTCCTATCCCTCTTAGAATCACCAGACACTTAAGTGATTTGGCCCCTGGTATTTCACTGATCTTTTGGTTTTTTTTTTTTTTTTTTTTTTTGGACATAGGGCCTCACTTTGTCACCCAGGTTGGAATGCAGTGGTGTGAACATGGCTCATTTCACTAGAGCTTTGACCTCCCAGGCTCAAGTGATCCTCCTGCCTCAGTCACATAAGTAGTTGGGACTGTGGGCATACACCACCATGTGTGGCTACTTTTTGTATTTTTTGTAGACACGGGATTTTGCCATGCTGCCCAGGCTGGTTTCAAACTCCTGAATTTAAGCAATCCGCCCACATCAACCTCCCAAAGTGCTAGGGTTACAGGCATGAGTCACTGTGCCCAGCCTCTTTCACTTTTTTAACTTCCCTTCCTCCAGCACTTTACTTCAGGCACTTCTCGTTTGACATGACAGGCTTATTTCACCTGGGCCTTTGCCCTGCTGTTCCTGTTGTCCAGAATGCTCTTCCCAGAAACATGTATGCCTCCCTTCGTCATTTCCTTAAGGGCTCTACTTATATATCACCATATCAAAAATAACACACTCTCTTTTCCCTTTTTTCTCTTTACTTGTCCCTGCGCGGGATTTTATCATATATCTATTTTTTTATTACCGGTTTCCTCACTGCAGTATAATCTCTATTAGGACTGAAACTTTGTTTTGTCCACTGCTATATCCTCAGTGTCTAGAACAGAGCCTGACACACAGTAGGTACTCAATGAATGAATGAATGAATGAATGTATCTCATTTAAAACTCAACCTATTACTCAAGCTACGTCACATAGCAAAAGACTTATCAGCTACTTGAAGGAAAAGCCAGAAATTAAACTCACGTTGGCCTGGGTCTTTCCAAGATGCAAGAATATAAAATATTTTGCTTATTATTGTTGTTGTAAAAATGATAATAACTACCATTGATTAGTTGTTTACTTTTTGCAAGGTTGTATTCTAAGCCCTTTGCATGTGTTACTTTGTTCTACTTTGTTATACTCAGTATACCTCTCTCAAGTAGTTTTTATTTTCCTCATTTTATACATGAGGCAATTGCCATTAAGGAAGTTGAATAATTTTCCAAATTCATACACTATGGAGAGAAAAACAATTCACATCCAGTCAGGCTGGCTTCACAATGTTACTAGTGGCAGATCTGGAGGGCTCCACACTCCTTGATACTTAGAAAGAATTCAGCCAAGAGACAGAAGTAGATTTAAGGCAGAAAGGTGAGTTTATTAAAGCAAAGAAAAATGCACTTGGAAAAAACCAAGTGGGCAACTTGAAATAGTACATTTATTGAGTCCTGAGTCAGTGATCAGGTGGCTTAGGGTTCTGTAAATATACTATTTTCTGTTTTTTGTTTTTTTAAATCTTTTTCTTTTGTTTTCAATTTAATAGCAGATACTTGTATATTAACTGACCAGCTTAGAAAAATAATCATGGTAGACACCTTAATTTGTTCTTCTAATAAGCCTATTGATTTGGTCCTCCCGGTTGCCAGCATCTCTACCTTCTATAAAATGGGTGGCCTTTTTCTTCATTCCACCTCATGGAGAAGATAATTTGAAGGGCATAGGAAGTTATTTGCTTTTTTGAAGCATTCTTCTACAGTATAGATCTCATGAATAAGATCCTCCATGCAGATGATGCCATATTTACCAAGAGATCGAACAGTCAAAGTATTATCTGTCAAAGCAATTTGCTTCTTGCTGATTTTGCCATAACCATGCTTGTAGATTAGTTTATATTCTGACTTCAGATTTGGGTACCCCCATGCGATATATAGCTCTGGAATCCTCAGCATGTTATTTGAAGCCTTGTTGAACTTCACAAAGGTTTCATTGAAGATTTGATGAAGGCAAAGAAGCTGCAACACCTTTTGGACCTTTGGGCTCACACCATTGATACCTCTGATCCTGATGACAAACGCCAATTTGGGTTCTGCAGTTATATAGAAGTTGCCAGCTTTTCTTGCCATCCTTGCCATTTGAATTTCAGTTCTGTACATTTGCCTATATTCCTTGTGATAGTGCTTCGCTTTTTCATAGATAAGCTTCCTCCTTGCCTTTTGAAGCATCTTTTGAGCAAACTTCTTTCTCAGGCACTTGATCTTCAGCTCTGCGAAATTCCTTCGCTTTTTCTTAAGGGTTTCTGGCACGGCAGGAACCTTCTTTTTCTTCTCTTCTATACCCTCCATGGTTCCAGCCAGAAAGAGTTATTTTCTGTGGGTTTTCCCTAATCTCTTTCTTTCATCCCTCCCTCTGGGCAGGCTGTTGCCTAATCGACACCTACACAGTGTTTTGCCATTATCTGGGTGGGACCACATGCCGTTTGGTGGTTGAAGTTATGCACATGCTTTCTCAGGGCAATTTGCCTTACAGGTCTAGTGTTCCTGGAGGAAGGTTATATGCAGGTCTAACTCTGTCATGTTGCCCCTTTCTGCGCATGCCTGGACATGTCCCTGGAGGAAAGTCAAACTCTACCATGTGAAGTTCTTATCAGGAAGTTCTTACCCGTAAGCTCAAGATGTCTCCTGTTTGTTAGGACATTTCCCATTCCCTGTTGCCAGCTGCCTGTCAATTGCCTGACAGTCACCTGACATTCTTTGGGGCACTATCCTGCCCTGCTCATATCTGCCTATCTACCTACTCTTAACATTAAGCATCTCATGTCCCCATACTGACACTAGCTATGTCTGTGCGTCTGTCTATCATGTATAAATTTATTCTGCCATTATTGAGTTCCTATCCCATACAGAGGGCAACTTCAGGTGGATAGGTTTTCAGAGAGTGATACTTTTTATAGGGAGAAGTTAACATGTATTGATGACATACATCTTGATTTTGGTGGTGGTCACTCAATTCTATACATTTGTTAAAGCTCATCATCCTGCACACCTAAAAAGGGTGAATTTTACCATATATAAATTACATTTTAATAAGCCTAACTTTTTAAAAAAGTTAATTGTGATCTCCTCTCCCCTAACCAAATGATGTTTACAAAAATTTTAATGCTTAGGTAGAAAGGTAAAATGAGTCAGGATAAAAAATACTATACTTAAACTAATAAAAATATGAATGATCATGGCCTCCTGGAGTGGGATCATGAATGGTTATTTTTATATTTCTAATGAACATATTGTACTTTCATTAAAAAATTAAATATTTTTACCAGAAACATTTATAAAAATTAAAAATCCGGTATCTTTTAAGGTTGTGAAAATGTACAGAAAAAAACTAGAGAGAAGAATATTAAAATGGGCTGGGCATGGTGACTCACGCCTGTAATCCCACCACTTTGGGAGGCTGAGGTAGGTGGATTGCTTAAACTCAGGAGTTCAAGACTAGCCTGGCCAACATAGTAAAACACTGTCTCTACTAAAAATGCAAAAAAATTAGCCAGGCATGGTGGTGGGCGCCTGTAATCCCAGCTGCTCGGGAGGCTGAGGCAGGAGAATCACTTGAACCTGGGAGGCGGAGGTTGCAGTGAGCGGAGATTGTGCCATTGAACTCCAGCCTGGGAAAAAAAAAAAAATTTTAAAAAAAAAAAAAAAAAAAAAAAAATTAAAATTGTAACAATAATATTAACTTTGGGTATTTTTTTTTTTTTGCTTTCTACTTTTCAGATTTTGAAAATATAAAGTAAAAAGATTCAAAAATATTTCTTTATTAAGCTTCTACTATTTTTATAACCATTAAAAAACCACAAAATTTTTAGGTGACTTTACATAGTTAACATGTAAAAAATTCACTTTAAGTCTAGCCAATCCTTTTGAAATACAAGAGACACATGATTGTGAGACGTGAGAGAGCGATGGCAGATCTGGACGTGCAGGCAGAGGCACTGGGTGGCAACATGTTATTTTGCTGATTTGGTGGAGCAGTCCTGGTTGTCATTCATACCCAGATCAGTCTTTTGCTTTCTGTGCCCTGTTAGTCATCAGAGAGGAGGTTGGTAAGCTCCCCACAAAGGCTGCCACTGGGTTTTGTCTAAATTCTGTCTCATACTATGGCAAGGCCATGATACTGCGTGTTGGCAGTTTTCTCTGTTTTGCAAAGCACGAAGTGGCAAGTCATGGGGACTGACTAAGACCATGCAATTCCTACGTGGTAGGATGGGAATTTCTTACCCCTTTTCTTTACTTTGTCCCACCTCCTTTCCTTAGGTAGGGACAAGGTCTTTGGCAAGACAGAGGAAGGGAAAATACAGAGATGTTGTTGGATAGTAATGCGTGACAAATTTTCAAGCTGTGGGTTGAGGAAGATTCCTCCTCTCACTCCTGCTAGAAGTACCCAGTTCTTTTGGTCATGAGAGACCCCTCTCCACAGGATCCCTCAATCCAAGAGGTCCTTCATTGCAAACAAAAGCAGTTCTTGCAAAAGACTCCTGATATGGCTTACTCAAGTCACCAATCTAGTTCTTCATATTTGGTCCACATGAAAATATACAAAGGAGTATCCTCAGAGGACCCATTCTGAAGGAAGCAGACTGCTTCTGCAGGACCCAGAAGACACCCCAAATACTGTGCTGGTATCCATGGCTGAGGAACCCATAGATGATTTGTATCATAGGACTCTGCCAACAACCCCCAGTATCAGCTCAGAGCTGGGTAGACTTGCTGGGAGGCTAGACCCAGAAGAGAGATAAGAATCACTGCAGTTCAGCTCACAGGAAGCCACATCCACAGGAAAAGGGAGAGGGTACTACATCAAGGGAACACTGTGTGGGACAAAAGAATCTGAACGACAGCCTTCAGCCCTAGACCCTCCCTCTGACAGAGCCTACCCAAATGAGAAGGAACCACAAAACCAACTCTGGTAATATGACAAAACAAGGCTCTTTAACACCCCCAAGAATCACACTAGCTCATGAGCAATGGATCCAAACCAGAAAGAAATCCCTGATTTACCTGAAAAAGAATTCAGGAGGTTACTTATTAAGCTAATCAGGGAGGCACCAGAGAGAAGTGTAGTGCAATGCAAGGAAATTAAACAAATGACACAAGAAGTGAAGGAAGAAATACTCAAGGAAATAGATAGCATAAAGAAAAAACAATAAAATATTCAGGAAACATTGGACACATTTATAGAAATGCAAAATGCTCTGGAAAGTCTCAGTAATAGAATTGAACAAGTAGAAGAAAGAAATTCAGAGCTTGAAGATGAGGTCTTTGAATTAACCCAATCCAGCCAAGACAAAGGAAAAAGAACAAGAAAATACGAACAAAGCTTCCAAGAAGTCTGGGATTATGTTAAATGACCAAACCTAAGAATAATTGGTGTTCCTGAGGAAGAAGAGAAATGCGAAAGTTTGGAAAACATATTTGGGGGAATAATTGAGGAAGAATTCCCCTGCCTTGCTAGAGACCCAGACTTCCAAATACAAGAAGCACAAAGAACACCTTGGAAATTCATCGCAAAAAGGTAATCACCTAGGCACATTGTCATTGGGTTATCTAAAGTTCAGATGAAGGAAGGAATCTTAAGACTTGTGAGACAGAAGCATCAGGTAACCTGTGAAGAAAAACCTATAGGATTAACAGCAGATTTCTCAGCAGAAACCCTACAAGCTAGAAGGGATTGGGCCCTCTCTTCAGCCTCCCCAAACAAAACAATTATCAGCTAAGAATTTTGTATCCAGTGAAACTAAACATTATATATGAAGGAAAGATACAGTCTTTTTCAGACAAACAAATGCTGAGAAAATTTGTCATTACCAAGCCATGACTACAAGAACTACTAAAAGGAACTCTAAATCTTGAAACAAATCCTGGAAACATATCAAAACAGAACCTCTTTAAAGCATAAATCACACAAGACCTATGAAACAAAAGTAAGAGTTAAAAACCAAAAACAAAAAAAAACAAGGTATGCAGGCAACAAATAGAATGATAAATACAAGGGTACCTCACATCTCAATACTAACATTGAATGTAAACGGCCTAAATGTTCCCCTTACAGGATACAGAACTGCAGAATGGATAAGAACTCACCAACCAACTATCTGCTGCCTTCAGGTGACTCACCTAACACATAAGGACTCACATAAACTTGAAGGGGTGGAAAAAGGCATTTTTTGCAAATGGACACCAAAAGTGAGCAGCAGGGGTAGCTATTTTTTTTTTTTTTTTTTTTTTTTTGAGATGAAGTTTTGCTCTTGTTGCCCAGGCTGGAGTGAAATGGTGTGATCTCAGCTCACTGCAACCTCCGCCTCCTGGATTCAAGTAATTCTCCTGACTCAGCCTCTCGAGTATCTGGGATTATAGGCACCCGCTACCACACCTGGCTAATTTTTTATATTTTTAGTAGAGATGGGGTTTTACCATATTGGCCAGGCTGGTCTCAAACTTCTGACTTTCGGTGATCCACCTGCCTCCACCTCCCAAAGTGTTGGGATACAAGTGTGAGCTACTGTGCTCAACCAGGAATAGCTATTTTCATATCAGACAAAACAAACTTTAAAGTAACAGCAGTTAAAAGAGACAAAGAAGGACACTATATAATGGTAAAAGGCCTTGTCCAACAGGAAAATACCACAATCCTAAACATACATGCACCAAGGGTGGAGCTCCCAAATTTATAAAACAATTACTAACAGACCTAAGAAATGAGATAGACAGCAGTGCATTAATAGTGGGGGACTTCAATACTCCACTGACAGCACTAGACAAGTCATCAAGACAGAAAGACAACAAAGAATGGATTTTGCCAGGCACAGTGGTTCATGCCTGTAATTCCAGCACTTTGGGAGGCCGAGGCAGGTGGATGACCTGAGGTCGGGAGTTCGAGACTAGCCTGACCAACATGGAGAAACTCCATCTCTACTAAAAATACAAAAATTAGCTGGGTGTGGTGGAGCATGCCTATAATCTCAGCTACTCAGGAGGCTGAGGCGGGAGAATTGCTTGAACCTGGGAGCCGGAGGTTGCAGTGAGCCAAGATTGCACCATTGCACTCCAGCCTGGGCAGCAAGAGGGAAACTCCACCTCAAAAAAACAAGACACACACACAAAAAAAGGATTTAAACTACACCTTGAAACAAATAGACTTGGCAAATATATACAGAACATTTTATCCAACAACCATAGAATACACATTCCATTCAACAGTGCATGGAACTTTCTCTAAGAAAGACCACATGATAGTCCAGAAAACAAGCCTCAATAAATATAAGAAAATTGAAATTATATCAAGCACTCTCTTAGACCACACTGGAATAAAACTGGAAATCAGCTCTAAAAGGAACCTTCAAAACCATGCAAATACATGGAAATTTAATAATCTGATCCTGAATGAGCATTGGTAAAAAACGAAATCAAGGTGGAAATTGAAAAAAATTCTTCATGGAAACCATTATTCTCAGGAAACTGACACAATAACAGAAAATCAAACACCACATGTTCTTACTCATAGGTGGGTGTTGAACAATGAGAACACATGGACACAGGGAGGGGGAGCATCATACACTGGGGTCTGTTGCGGGGACTAGGGGAGAGACAGTGAAGGGTAGGGAGGTTGGGGAGGGATAACATGGGGAAAAATGCAAGATGTAAGTGACAGGGAGATGGAGGCAGCAAACCACATTGCCATGTATGTGCCTATGCAACAATCCTGCATGATCTGCACATGTACCCCAGAATCTAAAGTTCAATAAAAAATACATATATCTGTATAAAAATTCTTCAAACTGAATGACAATAATGATACAACCTATCAAAACCTCTGGGATGCTGCAAAGGGGGTGCTAAGAGGAAAGTTTATAACCCTAAATGCCTACATAAGAAAGACGGAAAGAGCACAAACTGACATTCTAAGGTCTCACCTCAAGGGAATAGAGAAACAAGAACAAACCAAACCCAAACTCAGCAGAAGAAGGGAAATAACCAAGATTAGAGCAGAGCTAAATGAAATTGAAACAACAACAACAAAAAAACAAAAGATAAGTGAAACAAAAAGCTAGTTCTTTGAAAAAGATAAATAAAACTGATAGACCATTAGCCAGATTAACCAAGAAAAGAAGAGAGAAAATCCAAATAACCTAATTAAGAAATGAGACAGGAGATATTACAATTGACACCACTGAAATATGAAATATCATTCAGGAATACTATGAACACCTTTATGCACATAAACTAGAAAACCTAGATGAGATGGATAAATTCCTGGAAAAATACAACCCTCCTAGCTTAAGTCAGGAAGAATTAGATACCCTGAACAAACCAATAATGAGCAGTGAGATTGAAATCATAATAAAAAAATTACCAACCAAGCTGGGCACGGTAGCTCATGACTATAATCCCAGCACTTTGGGAAGCCGGGGCGGGTGGATCACTTGGGGTTGGGAGTTCAAGACCAGCCTGACCAACGTGGAGAAACCCTGTCTATATTAAAAATACAAAATTAGCCACGTGTGGCAGCACATGCCTGTAATCCCAGCTACTTGGGAGGCTGAGGCAGGAGAACCACTTGAACCTGGGAGGCAGAGGTTACGGTGAGCTGAGATTGTGCTATTGTACTCTAACCTGGGCAACAAAAGCAAAACTCTGTCTTAAAAAACAAAACAAAACAAAAAAAAACCCCAAACAAACACAAACACCAACCAAAAAAGTCTAGGACCAGATGGATTCACAGCAGAATTCTGCCAGACATTCAAAGAATTGGTACCAATCCTTTCGCCACTATTCCACAGATAAAGAGGGAAACTTCCCTAATTCATTCTATGCATTACCCTAATACCAAAGCCAGGAAAGGACATAACCAATAAAGAAAATGACAGACCAATATCCTTGATGAACATAGATGCTAAAATCCTCAACAAAATACTAGCTAACTGAATCCAACTACATATCAAAAAGATAATCCACCATGATCAAGTGGATTTCATACCAGGGATGCAGGAATGATTTAACATACACAAGTCAATAAATGTGATAGACCACATAAACAGAATTAAAAACAAAAGTCACATGATCATCTTAATAGATGCAGAAAAAGCATTGGACAAAATCCAGCATCCCTTTATGATTGAAACTCTCTGCAAAATTACCATACAAGGGACATACCTCAATGTAATAAAAGCCATCTATGACAGACCCACAGCCAACATAATTCTGAATGGGGAAAAGTTGAAAACATTCCCTCTAAGAGCTGGAAAAACACAAGGATGCCCACTCTCACCACTCTTTTTCAACACAGTGCTAAAAGTTCTAGCCAGAGCAATCAGAGAAGAGAAAGAAATGGAGGGCATCCAAATAGGTAAAGAGAAAGTCAAATTGTCACTGTTTGCTGATGATATAATCATTTACCTTGAAAAGCCTAAAGACTCCTTCAGAAGGCTCCTAGAACTGATAAAAGAATTCAGCAAAGTTTCCAGATACAAGATTAATGTACAGAAATCAGTAGCTCTTCTATACACCAACAGCAACCAAGCAGAGAATCAAATCAAGAACTCAATCCGTTTTACAATAGCTGCCAAAAAAATAAAATACTTAGGAGTATGCCTAACCAAGGAGGTGAAAGACCTCTACAAGGAAAACTACAAAACACTGCTGAAAGAAATCATAGAAGACACAAATGGAAACACATCCCATGCTCATGGATGTGTAGAATCAATATTATGAAAATGACCATACTGCCAAAAGCAGTTTACAAATCCAACACAATCCCCATCAAAATACCACCATCATTCTTCACAGAATTAGAAAAACAATTTAAAATTCATATGGAACCAAAAAAGAGCCTGCATAGCCAAAGCAAAACTAAGCAAAAAGAACAAATCTGGAGGCATCACACTACCTGATTTCAAACTATACTATAAGGCCATAGTCACCAAAACAGCATGGTACTGGTATAAAAATAGGCACATAGACCAATGGAACAGAATAGAGAACCCATAAATAAACCCAAATACTTACAGCCAACTGATCTTCAACAAAGCAAACAAAAACATCAAGTGGAGAAAGGACACTCTTTTCAACAAATGGTGCTGAGATAATTGGCTAGCCACATGCAGGAGAATGAAACTGGATCCTCATCTCTCACCTTATACAAAAATCAACTCGAGATGGATTAAGGACTTAAATCTAAGACCTGAAACTTTAAAAATTTCTAGAAGATAACATTGAAAATCCCTTCTAGACATTTGCTTAGGCAAGTATTTCATGACCAAGAACCAAAAAGCAAGTGCAATAAAAACAATAATAGTTGGGACTTAATTAAACTAAAGTGCTTTTGCATGAGAAAAAAAAACCACAGTCGGCAGAGTAAACAGACAACCCACAGAGTTGGAGAAAATCTTCACAATCTATACATCTGACAAAGGACTAATTAATATCCAGAATCTACAACGAACTCAAACAAATCAGTAAGGAAAAAACAAACACTCCCAACAAAAAGTAGGCTAAGGACATGGATAGACAATTCTCAAAAGAAGATATACAAATGGCCAACAAACACATGAAAAACTGCTCAACATTACTAATGATTCAGGGAAATGCAAATCAAAACCACAATGCAATACTGCCTTACTCCTGCAAGAATGGCCATAATAAAAAAATCAAAAAACCAATAGATGTTGGTGAGGATGTGGTAATCAGGGAACACTTCTACACTGCTGGTGGGAACGTAAACTAGTAAAACCACTAGGGAAAACAGTGTGGAGATTCCTTAAAGAAGTAAAAGTAGAACTACCTTTTGATTCAGCAGTCCCACTACTGGGTATCTACCCAGAAGAAAAGAAGTCATGATATGAAAAAGATACTTGCACACACATGTTTATAGCAGCACAGTTCGCAAGTGCAAAATTGTGGAACCAACCCAAATTCCCATAAATCAATGAGTGGATAAAGAAACTGTGGTATATTTTTATGATGGACTACTACTCAGCTATAAAAAGGAATGAATTAATGGAATTTGCAATGACCTGGATAAGATTGGAGACTATTATTCTAACTGAAGTAACTCAGAAATGGAAAACCAAATATCATATGTTCTCACCGAGATGTGAGAGCTAAGCTGTGAGGATGCAAAGTCATAAGAATGACACAATGGACTTTGTGGACTTGGGGACTGGTGTGGGAGTGGGGTGAGAGATAAAAGACTACAAATAATATACTGCTTGGATGATAGGTGCACCAAAATCTCACAAATCACCACTAGAGAACTCAACACATGTAACCAAATATCACCTGTACCCCAATAGCCTATGGAAAAAAGATATATAAAATAGTATTTGTTATTGGGACACTGCTGTGTGGGTATGCTTTCTTCCTCCTCACTGTAGACTTTAATGAACAACAGAGCCTTAATTATAATTTTGAGTCTGTTGTCTTTATTTATACAATATGGTGTTTTCCAAATTGTGGTATGTGTACCCCTGGGATGATTTCAGGTGGTACATGAATGAAAAATTTTAATTTTAATAGTGATATATTTGTTTTAGTAATCATTAGAAAAATATAACCACAGGGACCAGGTGCAGTGGTTCATCCCTATAATCCTAGCACTTTGGGAGGCTGAGGTGGATGGATCATTGAGTCCAGGAGTTTGAGACCATTCTGAACAACATGGTGAAACCCTGTCTCTACAAAAAAATACAAAAGTTAGTTGGGCATGGTGGCACATGCCTGTAGTTCCAGCTACTTGGGGGGCTGAGGTGGGAAGATTGATTTTGTTTGAAAAATTTGATAACTTTCGTCGTCGAATTCATGTCTAAGATTTGGTAGGCGGCTCACAGCTTAGAGTGAGGGTTTCCAGCTACTTCTGGTAAAGGAGATTAAATCAAAGTTTCTGTGACAGAATTATTCTATTAAGTATTTTTATTCTGGGTGTGAATAATTTTTAAAAATACAAATTTTCAGTAATGTCATTAAATAAATATAAAAATGACTTCAAATGTAGGTATTCTTTGATGATTAACTTTAAACATGTGTGTTCTAATAATTTGATACTCAATTTAATTAAGCAAATCTTTCATACAATTCTTACTACTACTAATAGTGTCACTATTTTTATAAGCTTTAAAATTATTTTGCATTAATAAAATAAACTGGCAGAAAACTCTATCATATTAGACATGAACTCTTATCTAGTCAACTCAACTTACTTGGAAAACTGAGTTATCAAATTTTAATTCATATTTCCAATTATTATTAATATTCAGATTGGTTTGCAATTATGACCAAACTGTGTGGCTTGAAAGGGGTCCAGAAAAGAAGGCCCCAGAAATAGATTCATTCAGTAATATGTATTTAGTATTGACGTGTGTGGTGGAGAGATACCATGCGGGGCTGAACCAGGACTTGTTGGTTTCCAATTCCAGCTCGGCAACTTGCTTAGTCTTTGCTTTAAGTTTTCTTATCTGAAAAATTCAATAAATATATGTATAATTCTGTGCTAGACATTCTGTAAAACCCCAAAATGCATTCAAAGGAGTGACAGTATAGAAGGAGAAATGGCAAATACACAATTATCTATAAGACGAGGCAACTCGTGGCTATTGCCTTGTGGACCAGCTCAAGGAATGTGGTTGTTAAGGGCAGCAATTGGGTATAGGAGGTGAGGGGGATAGTGAGTCAGTGAGCTGGGTTCACACCTTAGCTCTGACACTTGCCAGCAGTGAAACCGGTGTAAGTTACGTAACAACCTCACAGACCCTCAGTTTTCTAATCTGTAGGTTGGGAACTCATAGGTTGGCTGTGAAGAGTAATTGATATAGTATATTTATGAGTAAACTGAGCACAGTGGTGGGCTCCTGGTATGTGTGCAATAAATGTTAGCTATTATTATCATTAACATTTCTCTCATTTGGGATAATTTTGGTGGAAGTAAAATTTGAACTGTGTTTTGAAAGATGGGCTAATTTTTTTTTTTTTTTTTTTTGAGACGGAGTTTCAATCTGTCACCCAGGCTGGAGTGCAGTAGCATGGTCTCGGCTCACTGCAATCTCCGCCTCCCAGGTTCAAGTGATTCTCCTGCCTCAGCCTCCCAGGTAGCCAGGATTACAGGCACGCACCACCATGCACAGATAAATTTTGTAGTTTTGGTAGAGACAGGGCTTCACCATGTTGGCCAGGCTGGTCTTGAACTTCTGACCTCAAGTGATTTGCTCACCTTGGCCTCCCAAAGTGCTAGGATTACAATGTGAGCCACCATGTCCGACTTAATATTTAAAAAAAATTAAAAGTAATTTAAAAATGTATAAGTAATGTATATTCCTTACAGACAAATCAGGATAAAAAAGAGAGAAAGCCAAATAAGAAAAAAATAAACACATGTAACTAGCAGATGGGTGAGACTTTGGTAGGCAGAGATGGTGAGGAAGACTTTTGGGCAATGGACCAGGACAGGGAGGTGGAAAAGTTGTGCTCACTCTGATGGGCAGAAGCAGAGGGTCCTTCTGGGGAGTGGCTGGAGATAAAGTTGGGTCAAATGATAGAGGGCCTGAATGCTGTCCTTTATCCAGTAGGCATTAGGGAGCCCCTGACAATGTTCAGGCAAGAGTGACTACATGAAAGAAGTATTTTAGGGAGAGCAAATGCTTTTAAAGGATACTCTTGTCTACAAAGACAACCCCTCTACCATATAAAATGGGCCTACACTACAGAAAGTTCTTTTTGCTTATACAACCTTTCTCCCAGTGATTATTAAGACCTCAAAGCAAAGATAAAACCTGTGTTAGTCAGTGTTCTCTAGAGAGAAAAACCAGTGGCATACCGTTTTTCTATGTCTAGATATATAAATATATGAGAGGGGATTTTTTAGGGGAATTGGCTCTCAGCCTTGATTATGGAGACTGAGAAATGCAACCACAGGCCGTCTGCAAGCTGGAGAATGAGGGAAGCTGGTAGCACAGCTTAGTTCAAGTTGAAGGCTCTGAAACCAGGGAATCCAATGGTTTAACTCTCAGTCCTAGGCCAAAGGCCTGAGAAACTGGGGAGCCACTGGTACAAGCCTTGGAGTCCAAGTCCAAGGCTGCAGAGCCTGGAGTACTGATGTGCAAGAGCAGAAGGCTGTCCCAGCTCCAGAAGAGAGAGAGTGAATTTGCCTTTTCTGTGCCTTTTTGTTCTGTCTGGGCTCTTGGCAGATTGGATGGTGCCTGCCCACACTGGGTGATGGCAGATCTTCCTTACTCAGTCCACCCAGTCCGTCTGATTCAGATGACATTCTGGTATACATACCCAGAAATAATGCTTTACTAGCTACGTGGATATCCCTTGATCCAGTCAAGTTGACACCTAAAATTAGCCATGGCACAACCTAATCTTGCAAATGCAGTGATTCTAATTTCCTATATACCTGAATGAATTTTCTTATTGTGGGCATAACTTTGCTTGGCCACAGGCTTGATGCATTTCTGTAAAGATGGGTAGGACATTTTGTGTAAAGCCAGGGAGTATGCATAATCTTAACCCTCCATAAAGAACAACGTCTGTTTTCCTGTAAGAAGATACTTGGATTTATCAGAATTCCTTTTGTGGAATGCACAGTTTGCTTATTTGGGATAAATACGCTGATAAGACATTTGGGATAAGAACAAGGGGCTCTGTGTTTTCATTTTGCCCTGGACCCCACACATTAAGAAGCAAGTCCTGGGGATACTTTTTCCTCATCTGATTTAAGACTTCTTCCTAAAGTCCTCAGTTTTTACTATTGGGTTGAGTCACCTCAGGCCAATTAATAATGTAAATAACCAATCCCATCAAAGGGAAACCCCACCCTTACCTATAGGGCAAGGCTGGATCTTATGGTACCAACAAGGGACTCTTATAAAAACTTGATATTAAACATATCCCCAGATCTCAGAATCCAAATCTGAATATTTTAAGAGTTCAAGAAGTCCTAGAGTCCATTTTGGCCTAAGATCATTCTGTTACAATGCTATTTGTGTCAGTTTTTACTAACTTATCTCCAAAGTTAGAAGCATACCAAAGTGAAGTGTATTAGTCCATTCTCATGCTGCTGTAAAGAACTGCCCAAGACTGGGCAATTTATGAAGGAAAGAGGTTTAATTGACTCACAGTTCAGGCTGGCTGGAGAGGCCTCAGGAGACTTACAATCTTGGTGGAAGGGAAAGCAAATGTGTCCTTCTTCACATGGCTCAGAAGTGCTGAGCAAAAAGGGGAAAAGCCCTTTATAAGACCCTTAGATCTCATGAGAATGCATTCACTATCATGAGAACAGCATGAGGGTAACTGTCCCCATGATTAAATTACCACCCACTGGGTCCCTCTCATGATGTGAGGATTATGGAAACTACAATTCAAGATGAGATTTGGGTAGGGACACAGCCAAACCATATCAGCAAATATGGAAGTACTTGCTTATACAATCAGCCTTCCCGCCATATCTGAGTCCACAGATTCAACCAACTATGGATAGAAAATATTTGGAAAAAAAACCCCAAGAAAACAACAATACAACAATAAAAAATAATACAAATAAAAATACAGTGTAACATTTGTATAGCATTTACATTGTATTAGGCATAATAAGTAATCTACAGATGATTTAAAGTATACAGGAGGATGTGTGTAGGTTAGGTTCAAATATGACACCATTTTATGGAAGAAACTTAAACATCTGTGGATTTTGGTATCCAAGGTTGGTGCTGGAACCAATCCTCCATGGATTCCAAGGGACTGTATACTAGAGTGATTCAGAATTTCTATTTATTTAAATCCTAACTAGAGTAGTGCTGGGAGATACTTTATAGTTTTTCTAAGCCCAGTGGTTTTTAAGCTGAGCCCAGTTGTGTCCTAAAAATTTCACCAGGAGTACGTGATGGGGGCACTGCATGGGACCAGCTGGAGGCCATGGAGCTTGTGGGTTGATGTCTCCCACCCTCGCTTTCAAGAGAGTCATGCTGACTTTTTCCCCTTTACATTTTGTACTCACACAAGGGTTCTGCTACTAAAAAGACATCTTGGTAACTACTGATCTGGTTCATCTCTTTCTACGACCATTTGATAAAAACTACTGAAGCTGGGCCGGGTGCGGTGGCTCATGCCTGTAATCCCAGCACTTTGGGAGGCCCAGGCGGATGGATCGTGAGGTCAGGCATTCGAGACCAGCATGGCCAACATGGTGAAACCCCGTCTTTACTAAAAATACAAAAAAATTAGCTGGGTATGGTGGCATGTGCTTGTAATCCCAGCTGTGGGGAGGCTGAGGCAGGAGAATTGCTTAAACCTGGGAGGCGGAGGTTACGGTGAGCCAAGATCGTGCCACTGCACTCCAGCCTAGGTGACAGAGTGAGACTCTGGAAAAAAAAAAACACAAAAAAACTACTGAAGCTTAGAGAGATTTAGTGGGTTGTACTCAGCTAACCCAGATTATTAAATGGCAGAGCTAGATCTCAAATTTGATCTCTTGGCTTTCAGTGATATTTTGTGTTTTATTATTATAATTACATCCAGACTGGTTAAATAACTACACAAGCATAGTGTTAGAAAAGGCAAAAGAATAGGTTTGCTTGGCTTATATTTCCAGAAGAAAATTTGAATTCATTCTGAGAATGCCACCTCTAACTCTATCTGAACATCTCAGAAATTTGTACAGTTGGTTCAGAGGACTGGGTGAGAGAGGGTGGAAGGTGCAAACTAATGGACTGTCATTGCTAGGAAAACAAGTGTATGTTCCTGAGTAGCCAGCCACAGAGAAGAAATATAAGTACCCAATGCATTTATGAAAAAGTATTCAACTTCACTGGTAGTCAAAGACATGTAAATTATAACAATCTACTGGATGATACACTGATAATAGATATTAAAACATTAGGGTAGCTGACTAGGAGGGACTTAATAAAACACCCATACTCTTAGTGGGACTGTAAATTGATACCACATTTTTGGAGGGTATCTTGGAATGTGTTTCTAGATTTTAAATAAATCTATCTTTTGATCTAGCAGTCTAGGAATTTGTCCTACAGCAAAACTCAAAAAACAGCACAAATTTATTTGCACAAAGATGTTCACTGTAATTGTACTAGTTTGGGACGGTGAAGGCAGAGGCCTCCTTTCTCCTGACTTTGTGCTTCCCTGTGCAGGGAACTCCACCAGACTAACATTCCTGGGCTTTTACCCCCTCCTCTCATGTTCAGTTCCTTTATCCCTCTCCCTTTGGCTGGATCCATCTGCCTTCAGAGGTTGTGCTTTAATTTGCTCTTGTTTGTAGGGTGAGTTCTGTTTTTGTGGGAAAGTCTGCAGTTTTGGAGTCTAAGTTAAATTGTGGTGATGGTGGGCATCTTCTTAGCAATCTCATTTGGCTTTCACCCCTAAACTATACTCTCCCAAATCACCTTAACCAGTAATGAAAGTGGTACTTAATTAATATGTGTCTGAATCCCGTGTCTTCATCTTTCAGTTTGTTCTGAAATCCAATAGGAAAATGGAGGGTAGTATTGATGACCCTTTGAAACTCAGTAGTAGAGAAAAATTCTTTTTTTTTTTTTTTTTTTTTTTTTTTTGAGATGTTGGAGCTTTGGTCTTGTTGCCCAGGCTGGAGTGCAATGGCACAATCTTGGCTCACTGCTTACAGGCATGTGCCACTATGCCTGGCTAATTTTGTATTTTTGGTAGAGATGGAATTTCTCCATGTTAGTCAGGCTGGTCTTGAACTCCTCAACTCAGATGATCTGCCCTCCTTGGCCTCCCAAAGTGCTGGGATTACAGGTGTGAGCCACCGTGCCTGACCAGAAAATTTCTAAATAAATGTAATGTACATTAAATAAATTGTGGTACATCCATTCACTAGAACACCATTAAATATATACTAATACATATATTTCTCTAGAAGAGTTCAGGTTAGGGTTAGTACACAGAGGCATTTGAGTTAGAATGCCTTTCCCTACAATCTGGAAGTACGTGTTTCCAGGGTTGGTCAGGGTGATAGATTGCCATATCTGTGACTCATTAGGAGTTTTTATAATAGTTTCTAGATGACTGCCACAGTTCCAAGCTTTGGGTCTCTATTCATTTAGTCTTAAACAGGTAGCAAGGGGACAGGTAGAAAAGGGATTTAAAAAAAAAAATGTGCTTTCTAGGGAGTGGGATGCAGGAGAGAAAAACTTTGCAAAATACTGAGAGCCTTACAAATACTTATACCCTTTGATTTAGTAGTTCTATTTATGGGAATCCTTCTAAGGGAGACTTTCTCTTACATCTCCTTGGCCAGAATTGAGTCTGATGCCCATTCCTGGACTAATCACTGCTATGATTTACATCTGAGATTGGGCCATTGCCACCTAAACAAATCACTGAGAAGAAAAGAAGGGGATGTGGCTATTAGGTAAATAATTAAAAGAGTAGTTCCAGGCCGGGCGCGGTGGCTCAAGCCTGTAATCCCAGCACTGTGGGAGGCCGAGGCGGGTGGATCACGAGGTCAAGAGATCGAGACCATCCTGGTCAACATGGTGAAACCCCGTCTCTACTAAAAATACAAAAAATTAGCTGGGCATGGTGGTGCGTGCCTGTAATCCCAGCT
>NW_022436990.1:8680972-8702427 GCF_009761245.1 Sapajus apella
TTTTTTTTTTTTTTTTTTTTTTTTTTTTTTTGAGATGGAGTTTCGCTCTTGTTACCCAGGCTGGAGTGCAATGGTGCAATCTCGGCTCACCGCAACCTCCACCTCCTGGGTTCAGGCAATTCTCCTGCCTCAGCCTCCTGAGTAGCTGGGACTACAGGCACGCGCCACCACGCCCAGCTAATTTTTTTGTATTTTTAGTAGAGACGGGGTTTCACCATGTTGACCAGGATGGTCTCGATCTCTTGACCTTGTGATCCACCCTCCTCGGCCTCCCAAAGTGCTGGGATTACAGGTGTGAGCCACTGCGCCCGGCGTAAGTTTACGCTTGAAACAAGACACAGCAAGATAACAGATTCCTCCCACAAACCAAACAAAAAACAAATGCCATTAAAAGGCCCCAAAGCCCAGATAGTCTCAAGGTTTTCTTTCAGTAATTACTGAACGAACTGAAATTGAATGAAATCACAATTGCAGTTTCTGCCACTGAGAACAAACTTTGAGGTGAACATCATCTCCCATTGAGGAATACGGAGCTGATTGAACAGGTGAAGCTATCTCCCAGTTTTTCTTCTAATTCTGTCTCCTTTAGATTGTTTTATTGTTTATCATTTCTGTATGAATGTAGAAGCTTTGGAAGGGAAAATGAAATTCAGTTAATTATTCATTCTGTTATTGATTACACACAAGATTGAAAGTATAAGAAGTTAAAATTTATTATGAAGGAGGAATTTTAAAATATCTCCGTTCTCATTATCTTTCCACTTTCTGCCTCAGATGATTTGGTCAACTGCTATCAGATTTTCCCTCCCATAAACGCATTAGTCACACTGGATTCTTTTAGGAGACAGACAGCAACATGGTCAAAGACCTAGGAGAACTATTCTGAATGTTAGATAAAATTTAGATTCTAAAGAAAAGTAGAAGGATTTGTTGGCATGACACTCTAATGGATTAAGGCTTTGCAAGTGGATGTGCTAATTAAGTCCACTTCTTTCTTTTATTTGTTCCTTTTCTTACTTACCTTGAAAAATTACAGCACCAATAGCACTTTCACAAAGATCCCTTCCTTATGGAACTGACAGGACCCATTGATGAATTTGAAGTTCCACCCCCTCAAGATTTAGTTGAGATTTCTCTCACATATTTTTCAAGTTTTATCTTAATCTTATATAAAAGATAATCTTTAGAAAATCTTTCCTTAGTAGACTGGTCTGTTTTTCCATTAAATACACTTGCTAATAAGCCTGCAGATTTTTCAACACAATGCCTCCAGCAACATCCATGATAAATACGTTCTTGGCCTCAGCTTTCTGTAACCTTCTCCATCCCTCACAATGACACATACTTTCTCTCATTCATCTTTTATTACAATTCAATATTGTGCTTGAATATCATTAGCTTGGATGCAACATTCTCCCCCCTTTTTTTCTTTAAAGGACAAACTACTGTTGTTGTGCACATTTCATCTGAAAATTGACTTTGGTGTTATAGGTTCTAATATATTTACACAACAGGTACAGAAAGGTATTGGAAAAAAGAAGAAATTTTTTAACATCGTAAACCTCTAGCAAAAATATGTGTGTAATAGAATCTGGTACTGTGGTATTACACACATTACAACTGTCACTGTGACTTAGAGCCTTAGTTTAGCTGAAAGAAAATCTATAACCCCAGAAATGCAACAACGTCTGAATCACAGTTCAGGGTAATAAATGTTTTTCAGAGAATACTGTAATCCATATTTCCAAAGCTGATGCAACAAAGGAATTTCTACTAGAAATCTTTCAATTTCATGGGTGGAGGCTCCAATGCAGAAAGAAACAGAAAGAGAAAGAAAGTATTTAGAAAAAAATGATACAGTTGAGTGACAGGATAAACTGCCCGGATGTTCAGAAACCTTAGCCATCTGGCCAGGGAATTTGGTTGCGGTGTATTCTCCTCTAATAAAAGGCCAGAGATGGCAAACCTGTAGCTAACTTTATCTGAATAACTTTCAGGATGGATTTTTCTTAAAGGCATGTTCCCTTTAAGAGAGAGTGGTTTTATGACTGTAACAAGAAACTGGGAAGTGGAATCCCAGACTTGGATCCTGGAAGGCTTTCCTCAGCTGGGAAAATGAGGGCACATCAAGGCCTTCCTCTCTGATTGCCTTTGTATTGGCCTGGGCAAGGATTGCTGGTCTGAGGAACATGCTCAAGTGCCTGCGGCTGCCAATTGTGTTCCCCTGGCTTAGTTGTGGGTGGGGGCAGGTAGAGAGGGCTAGGAGGGCAGATATATTGGCAAACAGCGGGTCTGATGGGAACACTGAAAAGATGGCTGTTTTCACTTAGCAGGCTTTGTTCTTGTGCTTCTTTCTGACTGACTAGAGCAGTCATTTTTGAAATGAGAGCAGGAACTAGAATACTTTTTAGACCATCTGAGAGAGCATGGGTAGGATCTCTATCTGCTCAAACTTTGGAATTTGCCATCACAAAACAGGCCTGGCACTTTGCTACGTCTGTGTCGTGCTATTACCTTCCTTTCTATGTCTGTTGAACTCCTATTCATTCCTCAAGACTCATTCAGAGGTCCCTGTAGAAGGCCGGGTGCAGTGGTTTATGCCTGTAATCCCAGCATTTTGTGAGGCTGAGCTGGGCGAATCACCTGAGGTTGGGAGTTTGAGAACAGCCTGACTAACACGGATAAACCCCCTTTCTACTAAAAATACAAAATTATCCAGGTGTGGTGGTGCATGTCTGTAATCCCAGCTACCCAGGAGGCTAAGCCAGGAGAATTGCTTGAACGAGGTGGAGGTTGTGGTGAGCAAAGATCGTGCCATTGTACTCCAGCCTGGGCAACAAGAGCAAAACCCTGTCTCAACAAACAAACAAACAAACAAACAAACCCAAAAACAAAACCCACAAGTGTCCCAGCAGAAATTCTTTCTCTCATCACCAAAGGAAGCTTACTTGTATTATTATTTTATTCTTTTATACCATTATGATATTCTAAAGTTAGTTATTCACATGGCAACAGATTGATTTACCAAAGATCAATTCCCCAAAGCCATTTAGCCAAATTCACCAAAAGTTGACTGAGGAAACTGATTTGCCTAAAGTAATTTTTTTTTAAACAAATCTGTGATTTATTCATCATACATTCCTTGAAGGCAGAAACCTTGTCTTATTCATGCTTGGTGCTCCTCCGCAACTTATAGTATGTTGCTTGGAGTATTGAAGTAGTTAGCAGATGCTTATGGAATTTAATTGAATATAATTTTAATCCAGATGAAATAGCTTCATATTATTTTTTTCTTCCCTTTATATTGATTGACTTTTGCTGTCTTGGTAATAAGGTGCAGACCACACCTAGCCAGAGTATATAGATCTTGAGAAGTTTTTCTGCCAAGCCTGTCCTGCAGACATGGAGTTGTAGAGATTTGCGTGAGAAATGTAGCCCTTTGTTGTATTTAGAACTTCTTGGCTCCTCAATGGCTCGTGTTCTGCTTGCTTTACTATCACTTCTTAAAAATATTCATCTTTGCCTACATTTATTTTTCTGTCTCTTTCATTTAGTCTCACTGTTGCTTTGCTACATAGTTGATTGATCACCATTGGTTATTATTGTAGATTGAATAGTTGTGTCTTCCCAAAATTTATATGTTGAAACCTAATCCCCAATGTGATAGTATTTGGTGGTGGGAACTTTGGATGGTGGTTAGGTCATAAGAATGGAACTTCATGAATGGAATTAGTGTTCTTATAGAAGACCCCAGAAGAGCTCCCTTGGCTTTTCCACCATTGAGGATACAAGAAGGTGTCTCTCTCCAAACCAGGAAGAATATCCTCACCAGACACTGGATTTGCCAGTGGCTTGGTTTTGAACTTCTCATCCCTCAGAATTGTGAGAAATAAATTTCTGTTGTTTATAAGCCACCCAAGTAGTCTGAATGCACTAAGACAGAAATTGATACCAAGAAGTGGGGTGCTATGGTAATAAATTCCTAAAAATATGGAAGTCATTTTGGAACTGGATGATGGGTAGAGGTTGGAAGAGTTTTGAGGTGCATGCTAGAGATAGGGATGTGAAGAGTGATTCTAGTGAAGGCTCAGGAAAAAAAAAAAAAAGAAGAAAGCTGGAGAGAAAGCCTCAAACGTAGAGAATACCTAAGTAATGACAAACAGAATGTTGGTAGGAATTTGGACAGTAAAGGCTGTTATGATGAGTTCTCAGATGGAAATGAAGAACATATTATCAGAAATGGGAGGAAAGATGAACCTTGTTAAAAAGTGGCAAAGAGTTGGCAGAATTGTGTTCATGTTCTAGTGTTTTGTGTATGGTAAAACTTGTAAGCAATGAAATCAGATATTTGGCTGAGGAAATCTCTAAGCAAAGTGTTGAAGAAGCAGACTAGCTCCTCTTGACTTCTTAAATTTTTTTTTTTTTTTTTTTTTTTAGAGATAGGTTCTCACCAGGCTCACAATGACCAGGCTGAAGTGCAGTGGCTCTTCACAGGCATGTTCATAGCATACTACAGCCTTGACCTCCTTGGCTCGAGCAATTCTTCTACCTTGGCTTCCCATATAGATGGGATTACAAATATGCACCACTGCACCAGACGGACTTCTTATAGTATAATGTGAAAAGAGAGAAATGACTTAAAGATGGAACTAAGCAAAAAGAAACTAGAACTTAAGATTTGGAGAATTCTTAGCCTATCCAGATGGAAAAGAATGAAAACCTATTTGGGAGAGAACACTAATGGTGTGGGCAAATGGCCTTTTGATAGGGCGATTAGTTAGCCATCTCAACAAAAGCCAGGAGCTATTGTTCAAGACAATGGAAGAATGACCTTGAAAACAATTCAGGGCTGCCACTCTGTCACAGGCCTAGAGTACAAAGGTTTGGGAAGCAGAGTGGTTTCAAAGGGAGAGGCCATCACTCTGGTTCAGGTGGGCTAGGGTATTCATACCAAATGCCTCTTGGGAAGGGTCCCCTCAGAGAACAGAGGCATGCAGACATGGCTGCCATCACCTAGACTTCGAAGGACAAGACCAGCTGGGAGTACCATGGGCCCAGGACCCCAGCCTGGGAGAGCCACTGCTAGGGCCTTCCTGCTAAGCCATGAGGGTGCTTTGTCACCTCAATGAGCCAAGAAGGCAGAACATTGAGCTAAAGAGGATTATTGCTGAGCCTTAAGGTTTAATGTTGTTTGCCTGTTCAAGTTTTGGACTTACTTGGGATCTGTCATCCCTTTCTTTCCTATTTCTCCTGCTTGGAATGGAAATGTCTATCTCATGCCTGTCTCATGGTTGTATTTTGGAAGGACATAACTTGTTTGTTTTCACAGGTTTATAGCTAGAGAGAAATTTTGCCTCAGGATAAATTGTACCATGAGTCTCATCCATATCTGATTTAGTTGACTTTGAACTTTAGAGTTGATGCTGGAATGGGGAAAGACTTTTGGGGCTTTGAGATGGAATGAAAATATTTTACATGTGAGGAGGACATGAATTTTGGGGAGCCAGGGGTGGAATGCTATAGGCTAAATATTATGTTGCTCCATCAAATTCATATGTCGAAACCTAAACCATAGTGTGACAATATTTGGAGGTGGACCCTTTGGGAGATGATTAGTTCATGAGGGCAGAGGCCTAATGAATGGGATTAATGACCTTATAAGGGGATGCCAGAGCTATGAACCAGGAAGTGGGCAGCAGACATGGGATCTGCCAGAGCCTTGATCTTGAACTTGCCAGCCTCCAGAAATGTGAGAAATAAATTTCTGTTGTTTATAAGTCAGCCAGTCTCTGGTTTTCTTTTATAGAAGCCTGAATGAACTAAGATGGTTAAGAGAAATGGATTTGCAGCTTTTGTGTTCTCTCTGAGAACTCAGACATCAACAGTACACAAAGTTCAGTGATGTGGACATGGCCACACTGTCTGTTGCCCACTACCAGTCACTTTACCCCCTCACTGCCAGAGAACTTCTTTTGGTGGCTGTCTGCCCAGGGATGGTGGGACCTTCTTTAACTCCGGAGACTGAATAATTATTAGTCCAAATCAATCTGGGTAGTCCATTCCCGTTTGCCAGCGAGTGGTTTGGGAGTGGGCTCAAACCACGCAAAACTGGCCAGTGAGATGTAAGGGGATGCCTGCTGGGGTCCCAGTTGGGATATTTCTTTCCTGCTTTGGATATTGCTGTGTGAAGATTTGGTGCTTGGTATTGTGTATTCTGACCACAAAGAAGAAAGCCTTGAGAAATACCAAGAAGTGGGACCCAGACAGACCCCCAACACTAAGTCGCTAATGAACCACTGATACAGCTGCTTTACCCAGACTTCTGTGCTTAAACTGTGGTACCTGAATTTTCTGCTTTTCTGTACTGAAAGCATCCTAGCTAAAACAGAAGATGTTATGCTTTAATGACATAATTGTTTCCTGACAATGAATATTTGGTAGATGTCCCTGTGTCCTCTAATTCCAAGCTGGCATGAGGCCTATATGATTCTAGGGTCAACCAGACCTGTGATCTAACTCTGGTGCCAACATTTACTAGCTGCGTGCACTTGGACAAGTTACTCAACCTTTCTGGACCTAATTTTCCTCATTTGTAAAATGGGAATAATAAAAGTCACACATATGTGCACACACACACACAACAAACACACATACACCACTCAATTTCAGGTAGATATCTTGAAACACCACACAGATGTTGGAACTGGGAGGCAAGCAGATGTAAAATGCAAAAAACTGGATTTTCTATGTTATCAACCCATGTCCACATTGCTGAAAATCTGAGTGTCTTACCAGCCCTCACTCCATTTCTGACCTTCCTAACACCAAGGCTGAAGATTTTGGGAAATTTTGCCCCAACTGTTGTTTTCCCATTGTTTTGGCTTCTGGGGTTAATGTGAATCAGTTGCTTAGCTGAGTCTGGCAGAGCAGACACTTCTGATCAGGGTATGGAGAACCTTGGCAGAGAAGCAAAGACAAGTACATTATTTAGCAGGCATAATGCAAACACTGCTCTCTGGGTGCTGGGGTTGCTCCTGTGAGCTGGGAATTCTTCTAAGGAAGGCAGGAGAAGCCCAGCTCTAGTCAAATACCCCTGAGCCACCTGGCTACTCTGGAGTCACTTTCCTGGTACCCCTGGCCACATTATACCTCCAGGAAATGTTTTATTGCTTATCTCACTTCTCAAGCATCCCCATGGTCATTCTTATTGGTTAAGAGTTAAACAAAGACCATTTTGTTTTTCTTCCATTGCATTAATGGTTTGCCTTCCCAGCCTTCCAAAGGCTATTATTTTTTGGGTCAGTGTTGCCTAGGAAAGGCTCTTGTGGTGGGCTCGAGGTTCCTGTAGAAAGATGGATGGGCATGAAGAAAACAGTTTAGTCCTGAGTGTATTCCTTGGCTGTTATGCTTAAGTTGTTGTGGCTGCTGCTTGTCAAAATTGAGCTTGCTCCCTTCACTCCCATCTGCTGAAGCTAAGCAACAGGGAAAATACAGCAGGAGTCAGAGCCAAGCACCTTCTTGCTGGGTTTTCTTTGCATAAATTGAATGACTAATTCTATGCATTGTGGGGTATTCCTCTTCACTTCCAGCGAGGGAGGAAGGTCTAAGCTCCTTCCATATTCCTAGGACTTCTGTGTTGGTGGTAGCCCAGAGGTAATGGTGGTGACCCTATAGTGGGCATGTGCTGTTTTATCTGCCTAGACTTTTTTTATTTCTCCTGGGAATATACTCCCACTTCTAATTTTTAGGGGTATGATTGGTTTTGTTACTGAGACTATTGTGAGGACAAATGAATAATTATGTTGGTTTCAATGAGAAACTGAATTTTTGACATTAAAAAGGGAGATAAAGAGATACATTCTAATATATTAAAATAAAAAGCTGATGGTCTTTAATTTGAATTGGAAGTATCAGTAGAAACGCACAATGTGTTTTGTCATATATATGTTTGCATTTGCCAGTTCTGTCAATGGAAAAGACATGAAAACAATGACCAAGTAATGGCCTTGATCATCTCTATAGCCCATACCATAGTCTCTAAATACCATTTCTCACTAAAGGAACTAAGGACTTCTTGGAGGAAAGGCAGATTCCAGGTCTGAGGCAGGAAAGATGCAGGATAAGTCTGGAACATCTTGTCATGCTAAGTATCAAGGACGTTATGAAAAATTGTTAAGAGACATGTCAAAAGAACTCATGAACTAACTTGAAGAGGTTTCACCTGTCCAATGAGGGGACAAATTGAACACCAATAAGGATAGTAATTACAATGGATTTAAACACAAAAAGTATCTTTAAAGCCATGAGCATAAATATTGCTTGAAGAAAATCCCTAAATAGTCATCTTTAAAGAATGCTAGGGAACAAACTCATTATTTGAAATCAGGCAAATAAAGAGAAAGAATCAAACACTCATGCTACTATTCCCTTATGAGCTATACCTTCAGGGAAGTTTCTCTTTATACAATGATTGCTGCTATACGTGAATGAAGAATAATAAAATTGGAATATTACCTTTTTACAGCCTCTAATCGATTAATGAATTTTGGCCATGATCGTAACTGGCTCCTAATATTACAAAAAGAGAACCGATCAAACATATTACCACCTACAAAGTGTTCTTGATTTAAAAAAGTAAACATGAATCTGATCAACCCTAGATCTAGCTGCCAAGTCACAGGGAATACAGGGGAGAAAGGAACATGTTAAATGATACCATGGGGTTACAACCAGCAAAATCCGGACTGTGAGAAACACTGCGGGGCAAGCTGGTTTCTTCCACAAACACATCACAAGGCAAAACTGATGAAGGGGAATTTATAGACTAAAAGTGACTTGAGTGACCCTGTCTAAGATATTGGTTCAAACAAGCTTAAAATTTTCTATGAGATAGTTAGAGAAGGTCAAATATTGACTGGCTATTGGATGATTTAAGGAATTATTACTTTTTTAGGTGTGATGACAATGTTGTACTTGTTTTAAAAAATAATCTTTTAAAATTTATGGATGAAAGGATCCAGTGTCAAAGATTTGCTTCAAAATAATTAGAGGGGATAGTAAAAATGAAACAAGATTCACCATGAGTCCGTAATTGTGGAAGCAGGATGATAGGTTTCTATTTCTGAATATGTGTTTGAAATTTTCTATAGTAAGTAGAAAAAAAGCTTATTTGCTGAGTTCCTTTTATAGGCTGTACTGTGTTATAAGCACTTCTAACGCTAATTCTCCGAAGGGGTCCAGAATATGTCATTGTGGCATAAGGCTTATTTTGAATTGAAGTTGTTTGAAAATCAACAGACAGAGGAAGACTCCCCTTATATACCTGAAAGCAGAGACTTCCAAAAGAATTCACCTGTTATGAATTTCCCCCCATTTGTACAAAAATGTGATGTGTCTGTGGAAGAAACTATTCTTTTGGATGAATTTGAATTCTTGCAAATTCACCCAAGCTGGAGTGCAGTGGCATGATCGTGGCTCACTGCAGCCTTGACCCCCATCCCCCCAAGCTCAAGTAATCCTCCTACTTCAGCCTCTCAAGTGGCTGGGACTACAGATGTGTGCCACCAGGCCTGGCTAATATTTATTTATTTATTTTGTAGAGTTGGGGGGTCTCACTATGTTGCCCAGACTGGTCTTAAACTCCTGGGTTCAAACAGTCCTCCTACCTCAGCCTTCCAAAGTGCTAGAATGACAGGTGTGAGGCACCACTTCCAGCATGAATTTCCCTTTAAGGGAGGCTTCCTGAAGTCGGAGGAAAGAATGGCTCCTGTCACTGGAAATGAAAAGTCAGTGCTGGGATGAGAAATTGAATTAACAGACTTTACTAAAATGAACCTTACCTTCTATTAGTTTTCTCCACATGTTTCTTAGTCATTTCCCACTATTTATTTTTCCCTTAATTTCTTAACTAACTCCTTTTTCTTTGTTAGAGGGCATATAAGCCCCAAGTTTTGATCACTTCTTTGAGTCACAGTTTTACATGACTCAAGGAATCTGTCATTTCTCAAACACTATGCAAATAAAAATTTGTATTTTTCTCTTGCTGTTTTATCTTTTGTTAGTTTAATTCGTAGGATCCCAAGCTCTAAATCTAAAAGCCCAATCTATGACCCTACGGGAAAAATAAATGTATGGATCTCGCACTCTTCCATGGTGTAGTTTCTTGTCACTACCTTCTACTGACTTGACTCAACTAGAAGCCAAAGGGTGAGGGTACTCACGGATGGAAGCTATATAAATCAGCCTCCTCTGGCACAGGTCAAGGTGGTGAAGGATGGAAAATGAACTAATGAAGAATAATTAGCACAGCCAGATTTTAGTGAGCAGTGAAATGCCTGTCACATTCACTAACTTTCCCAAGGTTCTGTAGCTGGGAAGTGGGGATCTGGCATTGGATCCTGGCTCCCTGCTGCAGAATCTTTGCTTGGTATTCTATGTGATGCTACCTCTCAGTGAGTCCCAGGCTTTCCTTGGACTACTGAAAGCAAAACTTGCTTACTTTTCTGCTAGACTTCAATGTGATAAGATGCAAACCTGAAATTGGTGGGGTACCCTATGGAGACAGAAGCCAATGTGAGGTCAAGGACATCTGTGTTCTATTTCATGGTGTGGTCACAGGAGGCAATAATTCTGTTTGCTTGGGGAGTCTACCACTTTTAACCCTAACTGGAAGGAAATATTTGCTCCTTCTTAGAATTGCTGGTGGCCAGCCATAGCTCATTCCTGGAGGTAGGTTTTGGGGTATGACCCTGTTCTGTCCATGTGGATTAATGAGTGAGAGTCAGATTCTCTGCACCAAAACCATCCCTCTTGACTGTTGTTTTCCCTACCTATACCTGAATATCACAAAAGTTAAGTATTATACTTAATTTCATCTTATAATTGAGAATGTCTTTGTTAAACAGTTTAAGATTTATTCATATTTTTAGCCTAGAAAACTGCATAGGGAAGGTGCAAGATTATTCTAAACCTTCTTGGCAGATAAATGTCAAATTAATACAGTAAATTTAATTGCCTTGTCTAACTTCTAGCTAAGTTTGTTCCCCAGTCTGGATGACAATTAGTTTTGCACTAGAGGTCACCAAGGGCCTTATAAGCATTTTCAATTCTACCACTTTTGTCTAAAACTTTTATCCCTAGGGAGAGGCTATCTTCTTCACATTTCAGAGTAGTTAAAGAAAGCCTAGAGGAACCAAATACCATGGGGAGGAGGCTCACTGAATCTGTAGGTGTGTCTGGAGCATTGCTTCCATCATTTTAGAAAGCATGCTTTTCAGCAAACCCTTTCTGATTCAAAGCCTGCCATTCAAGCTCCCCTATGAGCTGTCTGTGACACCACCATTGTGTCCACATGTCTGGCCTAACCCTGGCTGGGTGACCCTTTGGCCTGTGAGTCTGTGCTCATTTGTTTATGTGCTTACTTGTGACGCCTGCGTCTGCATTTCATGTCGCAGGACCCTGTGCCCTGCTTCCCTGGGCACCTGTGTAGCCTGGGTTCACAGCCCTATAGCCATGACCTGGTTCCAGCCCAGTGCCTTCCACTCTGTCCTGCCCTATCCCAGCTGTCTCTAGGCCTAGGCCTGGCTTCACTGAATTTTAGGGGCTGCATGTCCCCTTCTTTTCCCACCATCGGCTTTAACTGGCCCTAAGGACTTCCCTTTACCTGGCGCAGGTTGGCACCCACCACTCTAAGGACCACCCTGCTGAGGCAGAATAAACCGGATCCTGTCACACACACACACACACACACACACCCTCCCTCCCTCAAATTGCTATGCCCATGTACTGTGGACTTCAGCTGGCCTCCAGGGAATGGTTATCAGCTTTACAGTCCACTTCCATGGCATTTATGTTGGCCGGAGAGGCCTATTCTCTGTTAAACAAAAAAGGGAATGCAAATTGCTGGTATCTTGAAAAATAATTGTGAAGTGAGAAGGAGTAAAATTTTTAGAAGGCTTTTATGCAAGCTGTAAAAATCTGAATGAACATCTTTCAAGTAAGTCTTGGAATAATTAGAAATGAAAAATTGGAAACTTTCTTTTGGATCCCACAGTAGATTATGTGAAGGTCTAAAATTGATGCATCTTGCCTCTTTAGCACTCCCCTCATCTCAAATAAAGACAAAGAAAAAAATTATCTTCAATTTCAGTTCTAATGAATAACATACTGGAGCCTTCAGTTTTGGATCTGAGAAATAAAATAGAGCTAGGATTACAGTCCAAGTTTCCTATAGTCCAAGTCCAATAATATTTACTTGAGTGAAAAAATATTTCATTAATTTATAGAAAATCCTACATTCAAGATGATAGTGAATAGTTCAGATGGAAAAAATGAAAGTTCATCATGATAGATTTTATAAAGGCATTTGATACAAATCAATAGTTATTTTTGATAACATCTAAGAGGGCTAGATGTACATTTTCTTTCTTTTTTTTTCATACAGTCTTGTACTATTGCCCAGGCTGGATCGCAGTGGCACGACCTTGGCTCACTGCAGCCTGGAACTCTTGTGCCCGAGTAATTCTCCGGCTTCAGCCTCCAGAGTAGCTGGGACCACAGGTGCATGCCACCAGGACTAGCTAACTTTTAAAGTTTTTTTTGTAGAGATGAGGTCTCACTATGTTGTGCATGCTGATCTCGAACGTCTGGGCTCAAGTAATCCTCCCACCTTGGCTTCCCAAAGTGCCAGCATTACAGGCATGAGCCACTGCATCAGACCAGCTAAAATCATTCTTAATGCAAAACACTAAAGGCATTCTCATTAAAGCCAGAAACAAGTTAGGGATGTCTACTGTTATTATTATTTAACTTTCTATGTTCTAGCCAATAAATTAAGACAAGAAAAAGACATAGGAGGCATAGTTATTAAAAAAGGAAAATAGAAAATTCTCATTATTTGCAGATAGCATGTTTGTCTCTTCCAAAAACCCAATAGTCATTAGTCTTAACATCTGAATCAAACTTTGGGTGAAGATCCCTCCTGCTTTTGCCAGGTAACCAAAACAGATACATAGCAAACATAAAAAGGCTGTGATAAACAGTAACAGCGAACATTTTTTAATGCTTATCTTGTTTTTATATACTGTTTACAGTACACTGAGCCATTTAGTCCTTGTAACAACCCTACGAGGAAGGTGACATCATTACCTTCATTTTATACGTGAGAAAATAAAGGCCAGAAGTTGAATATTCTGTACTCGGTTACAGAGCTGATCAAAGGCAGAATCAAGATATAAGTCTACAAGTCTGGTTACAGAGCCCTCTCTAAGCCACTACATATTATATGCCCTCTTCTCTGAAAGATGTTCCTTATGGTATTAGCTATCCCATGTTTGGCTTAATATTTTAAATGACAAAACCACACCTATAGGTCTTCCCCATGGTGGCTACAATGTGCATTCATTTTCTCTTGGTCAGTGCTTTGGCATTTTTGAGTTTAAATGCTGCCTTGTGAAGTATGTCATATCAAACCAGACTTTTTGGAAGAGAAATAAATGGAGGCACAGAGTAATTAATTAAACTTGCTTAGAGTCACATTGTCAGAGTGAAGCAAAGCCAAGATCTGCATCTATTGCCTCTCTAACATAGTAATTGACATCGATATATTGCTTTACAACTTAAGAAGACTGCTAAATACACTATTTCATTTGATAGCCTCAAGAATTGTGAGAAGGTAAATTAGTAGAGGTATAAATCCCCTATTGCTCAGATGAGGAAACTGAGACGCAGAGAGATTATGTAATTAACTCAAGATGATACATGTTACATGTGTGTAGCAAGACGTAAACCTGGTCTTTAATATTGTATTTTTCATGGTCCCAGTTTGGTTCTTGCATTCAAGGTGCTTCTAGAAATATGCTTAGATGTGAAGAGGACTGAGGTACCACATTTGGTTCCAGATGTGAGTGAACTAGACTGGAGTTTCCTGGTAGTCTGCATCTCATCTGTAGGTGTTCCTTTGGCTCCTAGAAAACCCCAAGCTCTGATAATAAGACCTAGAAATGGTCAAATTCTTAGTAGGTGCTTTATTGACCTGGGACTTTTAATTCTGGTGTGGCTGAACTGGGGGATGCTTTGCTAGGGAGACAAGTGCCAAAGAAGTTATGGCAGAGGGTATCTTTTAGGGATGATCCCAATAGTGTCTGGGAACATTCCACATGCTCTTCTGCAATTGACTTTCAGAAGGTGCAGTCACCTATCAAAAGGTGCAGTTGATTTTTCCACCCCCTTGCATATGGACAGGCCATGTTTCTGCTTTGACTAGCAGAATGTGGCACAAGTGATGCTGTCTGATTTCTCAGCATAGCCCGTAACTGGCCTAGCAGCTTTTAATTCCTGCTTCTTGGAAGCCAGACACTATGGAATAAGAGCATCTACCCTGAGACTATCATGCTGTGAGAACGCTCAGCCATGCAGAGAGCTGCTGGAAGTTGAAACATGTGGGCAAAAGAGATGCTGAGGAATGCTGAGGAGTCAGACATATGAGTGGGGAAGCCATCCTGGACACAGATACTCCAACCCCAGCTGCCCCAGCTGACTCCACGTGTGGTACAGATGAACTGCCCCAGGCAATACCTTTCTGAATTTTTGATTTATAAAATTATGAGCAAAAGTATAAGATTACTTAAAACCACTAGCTTTTGGGGTGTTTTGTTATGCAGCCAGAGATAACTGAAACAGAAGTGGTGTGAGGCTATTCCTAATGGGACACACTGAGCAGTCAACAGCAACAGGCACACGCCTCTGCCTCTTGTGTGCATGAAGCTTCTTTTGATTTAGCATAATGAACCAAAATATGAGTAACTATTAGTCATGAACAGTCATTTTTAGCTCACAGGTGCTTAGGTCTTTAAGGGTGGTCTGTTTTACCATTAGGAAAAGAAAAAACCCAGATGCCTTATTTATACATATCTGAGCTAAAATCTAGGGATGTGTTTTTAGCAGGAGGAAAATAGTAATTCAAGTATGTGATTATGTTTGTTTAGTCTTTCGCAGTTTCCAAAGTGCTCTTTCCTATCTGTCTTCTCTTTAGATCTTTCCAGTGAGTCTGAGATAGATGGAAGAGGTAGTGCTTTTATTCTTATTTCTTTTTCATAAGGAAATAGAGACTCAAAAAGGTGATATGTTTTGCCTAGAACCATGTGGATAGAGTTGGAGGTGAGGCTGGAATCCAGATGTCTTCATACAGTCTGTTTCCACTCCAGCAGCCAACCAACCTGTGAGTTGGCCAAGACAGGGAATGGTTGCGGGGAGTTGTGCCTCTAGCTGATGTTTTAACCACTGTGGTGGGTGTACATTCAGTGAAATTCGCTTGTTTCCAAGACAACAGGATTCAAATGAAAACCTCAATAGCTCAGGAGGAGGCAGATTCACTGTCATTTCCCTCCTTTTGAAGAGCTGCACATTTTGATGGGCAAAGTGCCAGAAATAATTAAATCAAATAGCTCCACAGAGATCTGACGGAGCAAGAAAGCTGAAGAAAAGAAACATGTTTGTATGTATATGAATGTGGGTGGTATTTCTGCTGTGAGTCTTTCAATAGAAATCGTGACAATCCAGGAAAATCCAGGGATCAACACTTTATAGAAAAGAGCAACAATCTGGAAAGGGAAAAAAAAAAGGGAACACCTTGAAGTGCAGAGATTGGGAGTGAAGGGAGGAAAAGGAGGAAGAGTGGGCAAGGGGAAGGAGCAGTCCCGGCCCCTCAGTCCTTTCCCTGATCTCCAGCGTGAGGAGCAGAGGAGCCATCAGATTTTAACTTGCATTCCCCATGTTGAATGAAGTGACTTGGAGTATTGTTTGTTTCTATTTGCTTTTCATGTGATGCACCCACTGTCGGTCTAATAGTCAATTTCTGCTGTGGAGATCAAGAGATTTTGAGTGCAGCGGAGAGAGAATACATTCTTCTGTACTGGCCACTTGCCAGATTTTATTACAATTTGTTGTTATCTTATTATGGGTTGGAAAGTTGGTCTCTCAGGTATGTGAGAAGGCGGAGCTTTTGAAATTTCTATTCAGCTTTTCATTAAACATTTACGAAGTGATCAGAAGACCCTTCCCTAAGAATTGGGGATTCAGAAATGAGTAGGATACATGGACATATTTAATGTGCCTGCTTGCCTGCTCTTTGTAACGAAGTAATGAAAATACTATAACGCTGTCGTAAGTCATAGAATGATTGTCTTACTCTACGGCATTTTTTTTGCCACATTCAGTGATTGATGTAGTCAGCAAATAATTTCTACTTCTTACAAGGAACCAGACATTTTGCTAGGTGTTAGTGTTTCAAAAAGTGAACAAACATGTATAGCAACATGTATAACAGAGAATTAGTATTCAGAATATATAAGGAAGTCTACAAATCAATAAGGAAAGAGTAAGCCAACAAATGGGTAAATGACATACATATGAGCTTCACAGAAGAGGAAAACATAAAAGACCAAATAACATTTGACAACTAAGCTAGTGAGGGAATGCAAATTAAGATACCACTTTATTTTTTACCTATTAGTGTGGCAAAAATGAAAAGTTTATTAATATTGAGTGATGTTGAGTTGGGGAAGGAGGCTACTCTGCTGTGCTTCTGTTGGAAATGGTAAAATGTTCCCCGATTTTAGGGGCGGGGCACAATTTGATATTCCTCTTAAAATGGAAAATGTCCATGTCCTATGATCCAGCACTACCCCGTTAGGCATCTGCTCTAGAAAAACTGGCACACATGCACTGAGAATGCGAAGGTGTTGATTGTTGATATCGAGAAAAATTGGAAACAGCATAAATCTTATCAGGGAGTAGATAGTAGGAAGTGGTGTATTTAGATGGTGAAATAGTGCACAGAAATTCGCAGGAAAAAAATTAGAGCTATCTGTATCCACATGGATTGATCTAAAAATATATTATAAAATAAAAAGGGCAGGTTGTAGAGTTATATGTACTCTATGACCATTTATGTGAAAAAGAAATCACAAAAAAAATCAATACTGTATCTATTCTATGGCATAGGTAAACAGCCTGGGAAAGATACAGGTCAGATTCTAATAGTGATTATCTCCCAGTATTTGGTGGGGAAAAAGACTGAAGAGCTCCAAGGGGGCACTTCATCTGTCTCTATATTATACATTTTAGGCAAATAGATCGTGTATAATTTATTTGCTAAGAATTAACTAGAAAGGCACAGCAGACAGAAGGATACAATCCCTATTTTTTTTTTTTTTTTTTTTTTTTTTTTTTTTTTTTTTTTTTTTTTTGTGGCTGAGTCTTGCTCTGTTGCCCAGGCTGGAGTGCAGTGGTGTGATCTTGGCTCACTGCAACACCTGCCCCCCAGTTCAAACGATTCCCCTGCCTCAGCCTCCTGAGTAGCTGGGACTACAAGTGTGAGTCACCATGCCGAGCTAATTTTTTGTATTTTAGTGGAGACAGGGTTTCACCATGTTGGCCAGGATGGTCTTGATCTCCTGACTTGTGATCTACCCCCCTCGGCTTCCCAAAGTGCTGAGATTACAGGCGTGAGCAACCATGCCTGGCCTACAATCTCTGTCTGTCTTTGAGGAATTTATTGACTAATCATGGCCTTATATATGGGCAAAGCTGTGATTAAAACTCAGGTTTCCAATTATGTAGTGCAACAATCTATCTCTTAGATGTATAATAAATTTAACCACCTGTGAAGAATCTACTCTCCGACTTACTTTCTGCAAAGTGATAGCTTTGCCAGTTTGCATAAATGTTAAGGCATTTTACTTATTTCTTAGGGGGTGGGGATACATGGAATTTGCATTGAAAAATTTTTTTTATTAAAATATGAATAGATGCCAAGAATATTTATAACTTCTGTGTAAGGCATACAGAATAACAATACAATGAACTACACTCATGAACTCACCACCCAGCTGAAGGAATAGAAGGCTGAATTTTCAAAGTGATACTGGTAAGAATATTTGGAGTGTCCCATCAGAGGCAAGATGAAACCTGAAGGGCTTTGTGGCATTCTTTCCCAGTCTACATTAGCATCATTTCCACAATTCCCCAGCAGCCAAATAAATTAAACAAATGGCCCTATTTGGAAAATTGAAATCTTCTCCTCTTTGTGTGCTAAATGGCTGAGCAGTGATTTATCTGGGCTGCTCCTAGAGGGTGGGAAGCCACATAAAGGTCTCAGAGTTGTGGCCAGAGGTAAACAGAGTGTCTGAGTGTATTTAGGAAACGATAATGCAAACCGTGGAAAATATATAGCATGGAGGAGGCAAACTGCGCATTTGCTGTCTGGGAAGTAATTGAACATTTATAGTTTGGGAATAGCTAGTTCAGAGCTGCAGGAAAGGAGATCCGTATTTCGGTCAATGAAAGAATCAGTGTTGTTTTGGAACTCAATGGGGAATTAAAAGGAATTTATCCATCTAAGTAGGTCATTTTGAGGTTCCTTAAGTCTTTATATGAGAAGGGATTTAAGCAGAAACTAGTTAAGATTGTACCTAAAATGCAGAAAGACATAGGGATAGAGATTGAAATACAGAGAGAGAGGAGGGAGGAGAGAAGGAGGAAGGGGAGACAGGCAAGGGGAGAGGGGGGAAAGACAGACAAAGAGACAGAGGGAAGTTTATTGCCATGCTTTTTTTTTTTTTTTTGAGACAGAGTCTCGCTCTGTCACCTAGGCTGTAGTGCAGGGACGCAGTCCTAGCTTATTGCAACCTTGAACTCCTGGCTTCAAGCAATCCTCCCTCCTTGGCCTCCAAAAGCATTGGGATTACAGGCATGAGCCACTGTGCCTGGCTCATGCCTATAACTCATGCTCTTCTAAGGCATTGGGGCCACAAACTTTTACCCACATGAAATCTAAGGCTTTCATACCATGGTGCCTTTACAAATTGGCAAATACTTATTCCACATGAAGGGCAGAAAATTCCTACCCTTCAGTGTAAGAGATCAGAACTCAAAAGCGTACCCAGATGATGATGAGTACCCAGAAGCTCTGAGCAGCCATCTCCTTCCCAAAGTCCCACTTTCCCTTTTGCAGACAGAGCTGAGAGACCTCCACTCCTTCCCTCACCATAGCCTATAGGGTTGCCAGATAGAGCACAGGATATAATATTTGGGACATATTTATACTACAACATCATTCGTTGTTTATTTGAAATTCAGGTTTAACTGCGTGCTTTTCTGTTTTTAAAATGTGCTGTCTTTGTTCCTCCCCCAATTTCTTTTCTATTTCTGATCAAGTCAGAAATTTCTGCCTCCCCTAAGACTCCTATCTGCTTCAGCAGAACATATGTCAGGTGATGATTTTCCCTCTTTGTGACCCATAGTCTAATTCTAAAGAGGAAAGGAATATATGTCTCCCTTTTTCATCTACTTCAAGGCTTTCTTTTTTCCTTATGTTTGAAGACTGTTAGACCATTTCAGAGCTTCTGCTGCCTACTAGTCAACGAGGTCTTTCCCTTCAGTGTCTTCATGCAGTGGAGAAATTGGAATGATGCCTTTGTGGATCTCATTTTGCAAGAATAGGAATGAGAAAGAATTAGAATCTTATCTCTAAGCCCTGCAGTGACCAGAGGGGCATGGCAGGAAGAATCTGTTTTCAGAAAGAACACAACCATATTCAGCTTGTCCCAAACATACTTACAGCTCAGCAGATGGGCAGAGCATTTATTTTATTTTATTTTTTACTCTTCCCATTAGGCTGTTATTCCATCCAATCACAGTTAGTCTTAGAGAAAAGCTGGAAAGTCCCATCCACTTTGTTTGCCCTCCTTGTAATTGTAGCCAGGGAGGTCTGTTATCTTTCCTCTCCTGGGAAGGCTATAGAGGATCATCGCTTCACCCTGAGATCTAAGCCAGAGGTTGGCAAACTCAACCTGTTGGGAAAATCCCACTCACTGCTTGTTTTTGTACAGCTCATAACTGAAGAATGGGCTTAACATTTAAAAATGGTTTAAAAAATCAAAAGAAGAAAAATAAGTGATGTGAAAATTACACAAAACTCAAATTTGTGTCCATAGTTTTATTGGACCACAGTCACACTCATTCTTTTACATGTTGTCTATGGCTACTTTTGTGCTGTAGCACACTTGAATATTTGCAAGAGAGACCATGTAGTCCACAAAGCCTAAAAGATTTACTTTCTGGCCCTTTTCATTAAAAGTTTTCTGACTCCTGATTTAAGCAATAAACTTCTCTTGCTAATAGTGGTTGCCCCTCTGAGAATGTAACTTGTAAGGGTATCTACTCTCTAGGTTATAAGACCCCTACCCATAGGAATAAATCATTTAGAACCTTTCTGGCTGACAGGGACAGAAAACCTAGCTCAAACTGCTGCAGGGTAGAAAAGTATGATATCTTTCCTAATCCATCGTAAGGGTCATAGCCAACACTCTGTTAACAAAAGATGACTTAGCAAAAAAGAAGCATTACGAATTTATTTAATCAAAGTTTTGTTTGCCTCAGGAGCCTTCAGAAATGAAGACCCAGAGACCTATGGGAAACTGTTTTGCATAGGTTATGTTTATGCTTAGGTTCAGTGAAGAATGGACAGCTATGGAGAAATGCGATTGCAAAAAACGGTATGCTTTAGTGGTAATAGACTAAGGGGGAAACCCAGCAAGACCTGTCCGCTCAGATTCTTTTGGCCTGTCTGGTAGCATTCTTCCCTTCCTACCAGGTGTGGGGCAGGACCCCTCTGAAATGAGAGTCTTCAAGGGAGAAGGGAGGAAGGAGAGAGTGATCTTTCTAGGTTTTATGGCTTACTTTGGGGAAAAGGAATTCTAGTTTCTATGACCTGCCTTGGGGAAGAGAAATTCTAGTTTCTGTGATTTGCTTTCAGGGGTGAAAGAGTGATGGCAGACAGAAGGACATGAGAAGGTCGGAAAGACCTTGTTTCTATGGTCCTTCCAATCTTCTTCAGTTCAAGGTACAGTAATGTGCCACATAATGATGTTTTGATCAGTGACAGACCACATAGACAATGGTAGTCCCATAAGATTATAATGGGTTGAAAATTTATTTTCTATGTTTAGACACACAAATACCTACCGTTGTGTTATTATTGTCTGCAGTATTCTGTATAGTAACATGCTGTATGTGTTTATAGCCTAGGAGCAATAGGCTACACCATGTAGCCTAGGTGTGTAGTAGATTATACTATCTAGGTTAGTGTAGGTACATTTTATGATGTTTGCACAAAGATGAAATTGCCTAATGGCACATTTCTCAGAATGTATCCTTGTAGTTAAGTGACAAGTAATTGTATATATAACAAAATTTTCCATTTTGACTATTTTTTTTTTTTTTTGAGACGGAGTTTCGCTCTTGTTACCCAGGCTGGAGTACAATGGCGCGATCTCGGCTCACCGCAACCTCCGTCTCCTGGGTTCAGGCAATTCTCCTGCCTCAGCCTCCTGAGTAGCTGGGATTACAGGCACGCACCACCATGCCCAGCTAATTTTTTGTATTTTTAGTAGAGA
>NW_022436990.1:8702827-8709552 GCF_009761245.1 Sapajus apella
TGTAGAGATGGGGTTTCACCATGTTGACCAGGATGGTCTCGATCTCTTGACCTTGTGATCCACCCGCCTCGGCCTCCCAAAGTGCTGGGATTACAGGCTTGAGCCACTGCGCCCGGCCTTTTTTTTTTTTTTTTGAGACAGAGTCTGTCTCCCAGGTTGGAATGCAGTGGCACAATCTCGGTTCACTGCAACCTCCACTTTCTGAGTTCAAGTGATTCTCCTGACTCAGCCTCCTGAGTAGCTGGGATTACAGGCGTGCACCACCATGCCTGGCTAATTTTTGTATTTTGTATTTTTAGTAAAGACAGGGTTTCACCATATTGGCCAGACTGGTCATGATCTTAGGTGATCCGCTTGCCTCGGCCTCCCAAAGTTCTGGGATTACCTGCATGAGCCACCATGCCTAGCCCATTTTGACTATTTTTAAGTGTACATTTCAGTGGCATTAATTATATTCACAATGTTGTGCCACCATCACCATTGTCTATTTCACTTGGAATAATGTTTTTAAGGTTCATCCATTGTTGTAGGATGTATGAGACCTTTATTCCTTTTTAAAGGAATTTAAAGGAAATACTATTTCACCTTAAAAGGGTGAAATGGTTAATTTTATTTATCTGTTTATCTTTTGATGGACCAAGTAATTGTCTTTTAAGAAAATGAAGAAACAAGGAAAGGCTGGGCACGGTGGCTCAAGCCTGTAATCCCAGCACTTTGGGAGGCTGAGTCAGGAGGATCGCTTGAAGCTGGGAGTTCAAGACCAGCCTGGGCAACACAGTGAGACCTTGTCTCTAGGAAAATAAAAAAAATTAGCCATGCACAGCGGCATGTGTCTGTAGCAGGAGTCAGTAGTAGTCCTCGCTACTCAGAAGGCTGAGGTGGACGATTGCTTGAGCCCAGGAGTTCAAGGCTGCAGAGAATCAAGGAAAAATGCTTCTATACTCAACCACATATTTATCATTTATGAAATATTTCATTTGTTTACGTAGAACTGAATTTCTGTCTAGTGTTGTTTCCTTTCATTCTGAAGAATGTTTAACATTTCTAAATGTAGCTCAAATATGCTGGGTCCCTATTCTCTAAAACCTGAAAATGTCTTGATTTTTTCCTTCATTTTGGAAGAATATTTTGTTGGATACAGAATTCTAGATTTATGGATTTTCTTTGAGTGCTTTATAAAGATGTCAATTCATTGTCTTCTGGCTTGCATTGTTTCTGATGATAAATCAATTATAATCTTTATTGTTGTTCTCATATGTAATGCATCTTTTTTCCTCTGGCTGCTTCAAAAGTATTCTCTTTCTCTATGGTTTTTGGTAGTTGGCTAAGTTTTGAAAGTGTAGTTTCATTGTGCTTATGGGGTTTGTAGAGTTTATTTGATCTGTGGTTTCATATATTTTTATTTTCTTTGTTTTGAGACATTCTCACTCTGTTGCCCAGGCTGGAGTGCAGTGGCGTGATCTTAGCTCACTGTAACCTCTGCCTCCCAGGTTCAAGCAATGATCTTGCCTCAGCCTCCCAAGTAGCTGGGACTACAGGTGTGCACCATCACAGATGGCTAATTTTTGTATTTTTAGTACAGACAAAGTTTTGCCATGTTGGCCAGGCTGGACTTGAACTCCTGACCTCAAGTGATCCATCCACCTTGGCCTCCCAAAATGCTGAGATTACAGGCGTGAGCCACTGTGCCCGTCCTGATATATTTTTAACACCAAATTTGAAGAATTTTATGTTCTATTATAGAATTATAATTCTATAATTATAATTATAAAATTATAGAATTTTATGTTTCTATTATTTTCTATTTTCTATTATTATGTTCTAATATGATATTCTATTTCATTATATATATTACAATATAAATATAATATATAATATATATTACTCCATTCTCTTTCCATTCTCTAATTCCAATAACAAGTAAGTTGAACTAGTTGATGTTGTCCCACGGATCATTGAGGCTCTGTTCACTATTTTCAGCCTTTTTCCTTTCTGTGCTTCAAGTTCTAGTTTCTGTTGCCCTGTCTTAAAGTTCATTGATTCTTTTTCTACAGTGACTATGTTGAAAAGCCCAGCTGGTGATTTTTAAATTTCAAATATTGTACTTTGCAATTCTGGACTTTTCATTGTTTTATTCAACGGTTTCTGTTTATCTGTTAAGATAATCACTGGCTCACTTGTCATATCCACCTTTACCTTTGAATACTCAAACATAATCACAGTGGCTGTTTTAAAAGTCCTTGTTGGCTAATTTCAGCATCCGTGTTATCTCTAGGTCTATTTATATTGCCCCACCCCCAGCCCACGCACTTATGGTCAGGGCACATCTATGAGACAGCTGCCTTTCCTAGACAGGAAGCAGAGCACAAATCAAATACTGTGGGATTCCCAAACTTTAAGTTAGAGTCCATCATTTCCCTGATTCCCTCTGAAGCTTATGTCTAACTTTCTGACTGCCTTTTCCCCATTTTCTAAACTTCTTATCTTTTTTAAAATTTAATTTTTAAAATTTATTTTAGAGGCAGAGTCTTGCTTTGCTGCCCAGGCTGAAGTGCAGTGGCATGATCGTAGCTCACTGTAAACACAAACTCTTGGCTTCAATGCCTCAGCCTCCTGAGTAGCAAGGACTAAAGGCACGTGCCATCACATCTGGCTAATTTTTAAAATTTCACAGAGACAGGGTCTCACTATGTTACCCAGCTTTTCTCAGACTCCTGGCCTCAAGTGATTCTCCTGTGTTGACCTCCTAAATAGACACCATGACCACCCTCTTTTCTTATCTTAAAGAGTGTTTTTAAATTCTGGCATAAGGGGCTGGTAGAGAAAGTGGAAAACCTTGCTTGGCCCAGCTAGAATTCATTGACTTCCAGTCATTGTCAGTCTTTTACCTGGATCAAGGCGTTTTGAACTTAGAAGCTGAGAATTTAGTGTACTAGTCCTCTGAGCTCAACATGCCAACTACTGCCACCCTCAGTCCCTCATTCCTCCTGGGAATATCAGTCAATTCAAACAAGTGTGAGGTAGGAGGGCAAGATGGGGAATGATAAAGAAAAGAAAGAAACAGGTGGTCGATGCTTTCAGTGATTACTTTGTCACACATTTTTCCTCCCGGCGAGTTCATTATCATGTTCCCAGAGTTTTGTCAGTGGTGGCAACGTGGCTTCCGTCTCCTATAAATGACACATTCAGTGTGTGGTACTGGCTGCAGACTTCTGGGAGAGTGCAGCTATATGTTAGCTAATAATTTTTAAAGGTTGATTTTCATTTCAAAGGCAATCTAAAAACACTAATATACGCTGATCTTAGATCCTCTGGCCATTGCCTTATAACTGAGAACTGCAAGTTTCTTTGTCTGTTCACCTGCCTGGGTAACATGAGATGCCTTAAAGTCGCAGAATGTGAATGCAGGTCTTAGTTTGGAACTTGTGGTACACAGGGATCTGTGAATGTATTCTTAGAGGACAATGAGAATTTTTTTTTCTTTAAAAGGAGTCTGTGTATGACATGAGCTTGAGAAACTCAAACAATTTGTATTTTATAATAAGATGGGGTTGTCAAACTGTGTAGCTTATAGGCCCAATCGGGCCTGTGGTCTGTTTTATAATGGCCTGCCAGCCAAGAAGTATTTATACATTTTAAAAAGGTTTAAAAACATGAAGAAGAAGATTGGACAGATTTTATGTAGCCTACAAAGCCTAAAATATTTGCTATCTGACTGTTTATAGAAAAGTTTATTGAGCTTCGTAATAAAGGCTAAAGGGCTAGGGATGCCTCTGTCACAGTAGAACTGTGACTTGAGTGCTTACCTCTGCCTTTTCTTGGCTTCAAAGGATGTGTGGTGGGTGTGTTTTTACTTAATTTTTTTTTTTTTTTTTTTTTTAGGGACACGGTCTTGCCCTGTTCCCCAGGCTGGAGAGCAGTGGCATGATCATAGCTCACTGTAGCTTCAAACTCCTGGGCTCAGGCCATCTTCCTGCCTCAGTCTCTGGAGTAGCCAGGAGTACAGGTGTGTAACAACACGACTGGATATTTTATCTTATTTTATTTTTGTAGAGATGGGGTTTCACTATGCTGTCTAGGCTGATCTTGAACTCCTGGGCTCAAGCCATCCTTCCACCTTGGCCTTCCAAAGTGCTGGGATTATAGGCATGAGCTACCGTGCCTGGGCCACGCCTGTTTTTTGCTTATATGCTGCTGTAGAGAGTGATTGGTTGTATGTGTGGTGGTGCACTGCCTTTCTCTGTTAAAATGGGCATGGCAGCATGGACCTCCCTATGTGGGGCAGACGCACCTGAAGTCCCAGTGTAAGTTCGTGAGAGAGGAGCACCTCTCTAGCTGAGAAAGGCTGGCCAGAGCAGAGCCACCTCGTTCAGAGGCAGAGGGCTGAGCCCAACATGGCTATCTTGAGGCGAGGCTCTTTGTTTTTAATGCTGTTGTCCACGCATGAGGACTTGTGCCAGTGAGAAAACAGAATGAGAATATCATTTTCCTGCTGGGTGATTCTTCAAGTCTTCTCCCAGGCCTTTGGGATACCCATGTGGGAAGGCGGCATGCTTTATGTTAGGTGCTGGTCCTGAGCAATGCCATTCATTATCTGCATGGCTTTCAGACTGTCTATCAGCCTTCTTATGGCAATAAATAAGTGACTGTGGAACTCTAGAGATCGAAAGTCTTCTCTTTTTGTGTAGTGGCCTGGTGAAAAGGGGCTGAAAGATAGCTCTCCTCCAGGATTCCTTTATCATCTTGCTGTTCCATATTTAAGTGTTATTATCTGGAAGTCATTCTTCTCAGCAATAATTTGAAAGAAAGTTGCTTACAAAGGCATCAACAGAGGAGACAACATGGGTGGAATCAAAATGGGAGAGAGATTGAATTCCAGGTTAAATCCCCAGTCTGTCCCTTGAAACTAAGGCATATAGATGAGAATACAAACAGAAAACAGTGGGTAAACTTGCTGGAATGTACAGTGGGTAATGGATATTGAAGGATGATCTTGCCATGCATGCTAAATAGATATTTTTATGAGTTTAAATTTAATTAGCATCTGGAAATTAGCAAGGCTAGAAAGAAGGGCAATGTGTTTTTAAGCGATGGCGATGAATAGGTACTATTTGGAACGTATAGATAAATGAAGATTTAATTTGTAATGCATAATGAGCCAGGTGTCTATAAAATAGTTTGTTTCTTAAGTTGCTATCACAGAACAAAACAATAGAACCATCCAAGGTCAGGCGATTAATGTTATTACTGTTTTTCTTTGGTTAAGTGTTAAAATCAGCTGTGTAGGTGAATATTGATCTATATCATTGAAGTTGAATAATGTGATTTTTTTCATTGTCATATCTTCTATTTCTTTTTGATGGGATGGGACATAAAATAATTTTTTTGGTCTCACATCTTTTGTAAATCTACTTTAAGTATATAAACATGCATATGTTGGGTCAGAGTAGGCTCTGCGAAGAATGGGAAATGGACTTCTGCTTCTTCTAATTTGGTACCTTTTACTCTTCAGAGCATTTGCTTTTTTGTGATCTTTTCGGAGGAGGTTCTGAGAAATGGACTTTAGCTAGAGGATAAAAGAAAGGGTCCCGTTCCATTTGAAAAAGGATACAATTCCTCATCTTTTTTGGGTCACAAACCATACGACTCTCATTAAAGCATAAATTGAGCTTGCCCCTTGCGTCCTGTATGGTGCTGAATTTGGGCTGAAGTCAGGGCACTGTGGCAGAACCACATGGGTTTGGGTTAAAGTCAGAGCTAGTTCCTCTAGGGGAGTTTGTTCTGAGGAAGTTAGCCCTTTGTGTTGAGCACAGCATATGTGTATGAACTGAGCATGTAGATCTTCTACTTCATGGACTGAAGGAGGTGACAGGGCAGACTTAATCAGGAGTGAAGTAGCCCAGGAGTTATATGGGGCACTCATGTCCACAGTGGCACATGGGGGAAAGCATGCACATCTGTGGCACAGGTCTATGGGATAGAATCCACTTCCAGCATCAATCTTGGCAACAAACTGCCTTTCTCCCTCTCTGCTCAACATGGTACACTCTGAGCAAGGGGAGAGTCATCTTGGCCAGAAATAGAGGCCAGGCCTTTAACGTCTTTACTTATATTGGAATGAATTTGTGTTTCTGTTTTATCAATTCCTTTTTCTTAGTTATTCTCAGTGAAGTGCATTTTAGTGTGTATGTCTGGGAGCATGTAGGCAGACCATAAGATAATAAATCCTGTAGGTCTCTAGGACTGAGGAAGAGTGCATGGAAGGTCATCTAGCACAGCCATTTCCAAACCTGGCTCTGCAACTAGGCCCCTCCAGGGAGCTTGGAAGAATTCAGATTCCATGCCCCATTCCTGGAAATTCTGATTTAGTCATTCTGAGGATCTAGGAGTTGATGTTTCATGAAAAGCAGCCTAGGGGGTTCTGATAGGTAGCTGAGTCGGGGAACTTAGAGCCAGTACAACTCCAGCCTGTAGGTGGGAGCACACTTAAATCTTCCTAGTACAGGCTGGGCGCGGTGGCTCAAGCCTGTAATCCCAGCACTTTGGGAGGCCGAGGCGGGTGGATCACGAGGTCAAGAGATCGAGACCATCCTGGTCAACATGGTGAAACCCCATCTCTACTAAAAATACAAAAAATTAACTGGGCATGGTGGCGCGTGCTTGTAATCTCAGCGACTCAGGAGGCTGAGGCAGGAGAATTGCCTGAACCCAGGAGGCGGAGGTTG